>NC_134487.1:162336431-162678931 GCF_040206685.1 Ascaphus truei | reverse complement strand
AAGGGAGATAAGATTCTTCACCTCCCTGTGTTGCCTGCCTATCCGTAGTAATCAGCTGTTTTTAGTGTCAACATTACACAGCGTCCGTGAGAGGGGGCGTGCTGACTCTCATTGGTTGAGAGCGCCGATACGTCATTGTGGAAGGAAGGAACTGTGGGTATTTAAACTAGATGTTTTGTCCTGTATACTTTACTCTTTGACAAAGGCCCCTTGCGGCTGAAACGCGTTAGAGTACCTGCTGTGCTGTTTTTTATGTGCCAATAAACTTTTTTTGTACCTAGTATTTTGCAATTTTGGTCCCACACTTTCTTCCAAGGCAGCTGCACCGCCACACACGAACTTTCTGTATTTTTAGTTTTAGGTTGCCTTAAAAATACAAAAATTGTTTTTATGGTGGGTCAAGACCTTGCTTGGTTTCTATGTTTGCTCAGAAGGTGAGTTTATCTGAGAACAACTCTCTCTGGTATAATGGGGAAATTGAAATATAGTGTCACAATTCTTCTCTGACAGTAGAAATAAATGAAAACCCTTTTAGTTTAACTTGAAAGGGATGCCTTTGGGTTTCTGCAGAATACCAGGGAGTGTGGCCAAGAAGACATTACAGAATTGTGTAGATTTACTAAATATAAAGTTACCAGGGATCTAACAATGATTCACTAGAATTACAGATTAATCTTTTAGTACTTCAGTATTAGGTGATAACTGTTAGTCCAAATAAGAAAAGGTAATATTATAAAACAAGCTTTTAAGAGTTCCCCTCTCTTCCGTAGGTCAGTCATACTGATTTACAAATCAGAGACGGAGAGAGGGTGAGAGACAGAGAGAGGGAGAGAGATGGAGAGAGGGTGAGAGACGGAGAGAGGGTGAGAGGGTGAGACACGGAGAGAGGGTGAGAGACAAAGAGAGGGTGAGAGACGGAGAGAGGGTGAGAGACGGAGAGAGGGTGAGAGACGGAGAGAGGGTGAGAGACGGAGAGAGAGACGGAGAGAGAGAGACGGAGAGAGAGGATGAGAGGGAGGGTGAGAGAGACGGAGAGAGACAGAGAGAGGGTGAGAGACAGAGAGAGGGTGAGAGACAGAGAGAGGGTGAGAGACAGAGAGAGGGTGACTGGGGGGGGATGGGGTGACTGGGTGGGGTGATTGGGGGTGTGGGGTGATTGGTGGGTGGGGTGACTGACTGGGTGATTGGTGGGGTGGGGTGACTGACTGGGTGAGTGGTGGGGTGGGGTGACTGCCTGGGTGATTGGGTGGGGTGACGGGGTGTCTGACTGGGTGGGGATTACTGACTTTCTGACTGGGTTGGGTGACTGGGTGACTGGGTGACTGGGCGACTGGGCAGGGGTTGGTATGACTGACTATGACTGACTTTTGACTGACTGGGTGGGGGGGTATGACTGACTGGGTGGGGGGGTATGACTGACTGGGTGGGGGGGATATGACTGACTGGGTGGGGGGGATATGACTGACTGGGTGGGGGGGATATGACTGACTGGGTGGGGGGGTATGACTGACTGGGTGGGGGGGTATGACTGACTGGGTGGGGGGGTATGACTGACTGGGTGGGCGGGTATGACTGATTGGGTGGGGGGGTATGACTGACTGGGTGGGGGGGTATGACTGACTGGGTGGGGAGGTATGACTGACTGGTTGGGGGGGGTATGACTGACTGGGTGGGGGGGTATGACTGACTGGGTGGGGGGGGTATGACTGACTGGGTGGGGGGGGTATGACTGACTGGGTGGGGGGGTATGACTGACTGGGTGGGGGGGGGTATGACTGACTGGGTGGGTATGACTGACTGTGTGGGGGGGGTATGACTGACTGGGTGGGGGGATGACTGACTGACTGGGTGGGGGGATGACTGACTGGGTGGGGGGATGACTGACTGGGTGGGGTGGGGGGTACCTCTGGTGTCCTACACGTTCTCTCTCTCTCTCTCTCTCTCTCATACACACACACTCTCTCACACACACACACACTGTGGGGAGGGGGAGCGGAGAGGGGGGGAAGTGGAGACAGCCACGGGGACCGAGGGGAACACACCTGCTGGCATCTCCCGCCACGCACGAGTAGCCACGGGAACCGGGGTGAAGCGGGGACCGTAGGGCAAGCGGGACCGGGGGGGGGGGGGGACATCTCCTGCCCCGCGCTTGCAGCCACGGGGACAGGAGCGGAGACCAGAGGGGAAGCAGGTCCGAGGAGGGAAGCGCTTGCAGGAGACAGGGACCGCGCGCGCGAGGAGCAGGAGCAGCCATTACTTACCCCTGCAGAGAAGGGTTCCATTCCGCGTCACGACCAATCAGACAAGAGGATATTTTTTTTTGTTATTTTTTTTTTTAATTTGTGGGGGGGTAAGCGGGGACAGCCGCGGGGACCGAGGGGAAAGCGGGGACCGGAGGGCAACCGGGACGGGGGAGGGGGGGTAGTGGGGGGTACATCGCCCGCTGTCATCTCCTGCCCCGCACGAGCAGCCACGGGGACAGGAGCGGAGACTGGAGAGGATGAGGGGGGAAGCGCGGGCAGGAGGCAGGGACCGCTCGCGCGAGGAGCAGGAGTAGCCATTACTTACCCCTGCAGAGAAGGGATCCATTCCGCGTCACGACCAATTGGCCAATCAGCCAGGAGAATATTTTTTTGTTTGTTATTTATTTATTTTTAAAAAAATTGCGCAGAGCAGGGAAAAAAAGTAGCTGGTCACCGGCCAATTTCCGTTCGCGCTTGGCGAGTGGTCGACCAGGTTTGTCGAGCACTGTATATATATATATATATATATATATATATATAAAAAAAACAATTTTGTAAATGTTAAAAAGATGAAATATACAGTGGCGCCCAGCTTTAATCTAAAGCGACTGCCTCCGCGGCTTAAAAATAGCTGCGGACGGTGCGCGGCAATCTTCGGCTCTTTTCGGCCGGTTTTCCCGCGCCTCGGGCGCTTTCAATAATAAGCGCCATTTCAAATGGAGAAAAGCCCTGCGGTTAGCCCGCATTAAACCCGGCAAGCTTTAGAATAAGCTTGGCCGGGACAGTAAGAAGTTCAAAATACTTAGCCAAACCTCTTATTATGAAACAATATACTTGACACCTCTCAGTCTATATATATATATATAATATATATATATATATATATATATATATATATATATATATATACATATATATAAAAATAATTTTGCAAATGTTAAAAAGATGAAATATAAGAAGTTCAAAATACTTAGCCAAACCTCTTATTATGAAACAATATACTTGACACCTCTCAGTTATCGGCAAAGTGTTAAATGTAAAAGGTCCTATATCGACTCAGAATTCTGCACATTCTAGAACATTCAATCTTAAAGGATCATTCTGCTGCACATCCAGGAATGTGGTATACATGATTAATTGCAGCAAATGTGTCCAAGGATACCACATTGGTGAAACAAGCCCAAAACTTCAAGGCAGAAAGAACCTACACCGACACACAATAACACACCATGAGGAAGAAAGATATTGCACTCCAGTGGGACACCACTTCTCACAGACAGATCATTCCATAAATGATTTAAAAATCAAAATCCTCAAAGGAATGTTTAAAAGTAATCAGGAACGACGGTTCTCTATACCAATACAACTATCCCCCCTTATTTGACCAAATCAAAAAAGACCTGGAAACAGGGAAAAGGTTCCAAATTTCCTGGTTCGGAAGAATTGTTTCAATTAAAATGAATGTCCTCCCGAGACTACTCTATTTTTTCCAAACCCTCCTTGTAACCGTCCCATTAACAGCCCTGAAAAATATCCAGGCCCTTATGTTCCAATTCATCTGGAACGATAGGAGACCAAGGGTCCCAAGATCAGTGATGTTGTCCCCAAAAAACGAGGGGAGGCCTGGGGGTACCTGACGTGGTCAGGTACTATCTTGCGGCTCAGCTGAAGCAGGCTGTAGTTTGGAATTACGACCCGGACTCCACCTGCTGACTAGCAATCGAATCACATCATGCGGCACCCACCCCCGTCCAGGTCCACCTATGGTCCCCAGCAGGAAGGGAGGGAGGACCGCGGCGGTTTGATCTAGGGGCAATGAGATGCACATGGGACGTCTGGCTCAAAAGCAAAGGGAAGTATGGCCTGTTAGCTACCCCATACCAACTTACCCCCATCTTTGGAAACCCACACTTCCCACCTGGGTGTTCAAAAAGACAATTTGACCAATTCCAAGGTCTTGACATAAGGCTGGTTGCCTATCTGCTGAAGAAAGAGGAGATTATCTCCTTCCAGGAACTTCGAGACAAATACCAATCCCAAGGTCTCTATTTGTTCAAGTTCCTGCAAATTAGGCACTTCCTACTATCCCTCTCCCCAAATTCCAAATTCCCCCCCACTAACTAGATTTGAATCTCTTTGCAGAAGGGTACTTACCAGAGAGGTTTGATTTCGGAGATCTATAGGGGGATGGAGTCGGCAACCGACCCCCCAACCCACCACTTTATGCAAAAATGGTCTGAGGACCTCAACATACCGATAGATATGGACGAGTGGGAGGACATCTGGGAGTTGGCCACAAAGACTTCAATTTGTACCGTGACAAAAGAAAATATTTATAAAATATTATTCCAGTGGTACCTGACCACGACTAGGCTGAACCAGATCTTCCCCGGCACCCTCGACCTGTCCTGGAGGGGATGTGGTCAAAAGGGAGACATGGCCCACATTTGGTGGTCATGCCCAGAGATTCAAAGACACTGGACTATGATCCAGGCGCTTCTATAAGAGACCACGGGGCTTCTTTTCCCCCTGGACCCCTTGACCTTTGTGCTGAGCAAACCCATCAATGACCTGCCCTCCCCCCTATGTGTAGACTGGTAACAGCTATTCTAACCGCAGCCAGATGCTCAATAGTGGCGGCGTGGAAACAGACCAAAGCCCCAGCGAGAAACACTAATAAGAAGGATAGACGAAGTAATGTCCATGGACAAACTCACAGCTATGCTCCACAAAAAAATGCCACAATTCTGGAATACCTGGGACCCCTGGAGCGGACCGCAAAACCTAGGCCTGCATTAGGCCGATTACAAGCAGACCGATATGGAGGAGAGGGTTGGAGACCCTCCCCACTGGAACCCCCCTTCTCCCCCTCACATCCCCCCATGTTTGTCTACCTCACCCCCCCCCCTTTTTTCCCTCTCCCCCCTTATTGAAATACTCTTTTTGGGCCAAAAAAAATCATGTCATGTGCCTATGACACCGTTGTACTCATGTTGATGTATGTTGATCCCAATAAAAAGATTGACACAAAAAAAAGTACTCAGGAACGGAAAACATTTGATAATCAAAATGATAATGGTCTTTAAGAGGAACTGATGCTGATATGCAGTTTCTTACACACTATCGTCATTTTTTGTAATGTTTCTCCCTGCCTTCATTTTAAAATTAAAGTAGGGCTCTTCCTAATATTACTGGTGTGATGGTAGCCTATATTGGCTCAATGATAACAATGTGGAACGGTGTATTGGATAATACAATTGGACAACAGAGTCCGGAAGACAAAGGGATAAGAAACCCCCCAGATACTGGACAAGTCAGATGTTATACATCAGATAGAATAGCACAAAGGTATTATGACAAGAATGCCCTCAGCTCAAAATCTACATTGAGTCCATTTGGGACCAATATTTTGAGCTGGTGGATCCAAAAAGTTTCACGTTTAGTGAGATCACTGTCTCTGTCACCGCTTCTCTAGTGTGGTACTACATGTTCTATGGCCGTGAATTTTAGACCCCTGGGATCTGCTCGATGATGAAGCAGGAAATGTTTTGACATATTGTGAGTCACAACTTTACGCCTGATGTTACCCAGATGTTCGAGGATCCTAACTTTCACAGGCCTTGTGGTTTTTCCCACATATTGGAGGCCACAAGGGCACTCCAATAGATATATGACATGGTCTGTGCTACAATTTGTGTATTTTTCAATCTTAATGTAACGCTCGGCCTGCCCACAAGCCAGATGAGACCCCGAGACTGAGGTGGAAAGGAGTAATACCACACACCTAACAGTAAACGGGGGCACGGCCGGAGTGTGGAAGTAGCGTAGATGGTCCGGGTAACAATAATAGAAAGAGTACCGTACTTGCCAACTCCAACGGTGAATGGTAAAGTCTGTAAGCCAATGGTCGTGGATTGGAGAGTGCAGCGTAGTAGAGTGTCCGTAAGCCTGGGTCATGGGGTGGAGAGAGCAGCGTAGTAGATTGTCCGTAAGCCGTGTCCAGGGGAATAGAAGTCTGCAAGGTAGAGAGTCCAATGCCAATTCCAAGGGTACCAGAAAGCAGCGTAAACGAAGTCCAAAGCCAAAGGTCAATATCCAGGGAGGTCAGCAGAATTCCAGGGACAGGAACAGGGACTGAAAGACAAGAGGGGCCAGGCAACAGCAGACAGCACCAAGGTACAGAAGCTATGCAGAGCAAAGAGGAAATGGTGAGGGGAGAATTAATAGGAGGTTGGGACCAATCAGAGGAAGGGGAGGAACGGAGGGGTGGCCCGAGGGAGGACCTGATAGGGGAGAGGTGTCTGGGAAGCTGGGGCCTATCGGAGAAAGGGGAGGGACGGAGGAGCGGCCCGAGGGAGGACCTGATAGGGGAAAGGTGCATGGGAAGCTGGGGCTTGTCAGAGCAGGGGGAGGAGCAGAGGAGTGGCCCGGGGAAGAGCCTGATAGGATAGAAGGGCCTGGGGGGCGGGCCTGATGGAGTGGGGGCAAGGAAGTGTTTGAAGTGCGTGCCGCGTCAGCGGAGGCAGAGTCAGGCGCCCGGCGCCAGTAAATTGAGGCCTGGGTCCGCGCGTGCCCATAGGGGAGACGCGCGTGACCCGGAAGTGTGGGAGCAGCCGTGGAGGGGGCCGCAAGGAGCGAGATACGCCGCCGGGAAGCCTGGACGGCATGCAGAAAAGGTAAAGAGGCACTGGAAGCGGGTAAACCCGCAGCGCGGATCCTTACAGTACCCCCCCCTCGAGGGTCGGACACTGGACGAACCATCCAAGGTCTGAGGGGAAATTTTTGGTGGAATAGTTTGAGTAGAGATGGGACGTGAAGATCCGTATGCGCGACCCAAGAACGATCCTGAGGTCCGTATCCCTTCCAGTGAACCAAAAATTGGAACTTGCCCCTGGAGATGCGAGAGTCAATGATGGACTGGATTTCGAACTCCTGTTGTCCTGGTACAATGGGGGAGGAGGACGAAGAGAAGGATGAGCGAATCGTTTGCCTTGCATAAACGGTTTCAACAGGGAGACATGGAAAACGGGTGAAATTTTCATAGAGGGAGGCAAGCGAAGCTGATAGGCCACAGGATTAATTTGTCTCAGAATAGAGAAAGGACCCAGAAACCTGGGAGACAGTTAAGGGGTTGGGGCCTTCAGTTTGATATTTTTAGAAGAAAGCCAGACCTTATCTCCAGGTACGAACTTATGGGGCTCCTGACGAAGCCTATCTGCTTGTCTCTTCTGTCTTAGTACGGACTCCTGTAACACTGTTTGAATCCTCCTCCATGACCCCTGTAGGGAGGATACCCTATCATCTGCTGCAGGAACTCCGGACCTGGGAGACTGCATGGGAAGACGAGTAGGATGAAATCCGTAGTTTACAAAAAACGGTGATTCTTGAGTGGACTCGTTCTTTAGAGAGTTAATCGCAAATTCTGCCCAAGGAAGTAACTCTGTCCAATTATCCTGAGAATTGGAAGAAAAACAACGCAAATACTGTTCAAGGGACTGGGTCATGCGTTCAGTTTGCCCATTCGTTTGTGGTGGTAGCCTGAGGAAAAAAGAAGGGTAATGCCCAACCTCTGGGAAAATGCCCGCCAGAATTTAGAAACAAATTGAGTACCCCGATCCGAGACAATGGACCACGGGACGCCATGAATACGGAAAATCTCTTTTACAAAGATATCCGACAAAGTACTAGAATTTGTAGACCCTTGAGGGGAACAAAATGAGTTTGCTTGGAGAATCTGTCAACAATTACAAGAATAGTAGTCATACCATTAGACGGGGGAAGATCCACGATGAAGTCAATGGCAATGTGACTCCAAGGACGGTCTGGGACCGGGAGAGGTTGTAGAAGACCAGAAGACTTTTGACGGACAGATTTATTTTGTGCGCAGACTGGGCAAGAGGCGGTGAATGCTCTAATGTCCTATATCATATTGGGCCACCAGAAGGTTCGCCGAATCAGATCCGTAGTCTTCTTAACCCCGGGGTGGCCGGCAGATCTGGAGGAATGACCCCATTCAAGAATTTTGAGATGAAAACGTGGAGCTGCGTAAAGACGACCATCAGGTACCTCTAGCCCTTCGGGGACCTGTGCTTGAGACTCCAAAATCTTATCCAGTATGTCAAAAGAAGTGGCAGAGATAAACAATTGGGGGGACAGAATACTCTCCGGGACCTCCTGTGACCTCTCCTCAGTAATAAACTGACGGGACAACGCATCCGCTTTGATATTCTTTGTCCCAGGAATATAAGAGATGATAAAGTTAAACCTTGAGAAGAACAACGCCCAACGAGCTTGACGGGGCCCAAGACGACGAGCACCTTCAATGTAAGAAAGATTTTTGTGGTCTGTCAGGATCAGAACGGGTTCCTTGGTACCCTCCAGAAGATGTCTCCATTCTTGTAATGCCATCTTTATGGCCAACAACTCCCTATTCCCCACATCGTAATTTCTTTCTGCTGAAGAATTTTTTTTAGAAAAAAACCCACAGGGGTGTAGTTTATCTTCAGGGGTGATTCTTTGAGAGAGGACCGCACCGCTCCCACGTCGGAGGCGTCCACTTCCAAGGTAAAGGGGAGGGTGGGGACGGGATGTCACAGAAAGGGGGCCGAGACAAAGGCTTTTTTTAGGGACTCAAAAGCCCGGCTGGCCACCAAAGGCCAAGAGGAAGGATCGGCCCCTTTCTTGGTAAGGGCCGTTATGGGTGCTACCAAGGTAGAAAAACCAGCAATACATTTCCTATAATAATTTGCAAAGCCGAGGAAACGCTGAATCGCCTTTAAAGAGTTAGGTTGTGGCCATTCGAGTACAGAATTGAGCATCTCCGGATCCATGGTGAACCCTTGATCCGAGACGATGTATCCAAGGAAGGTAGTTGAGGATTGGTGGAAGACACACTTCTCCAACTTGGCGTAGAGCTTGTTGGCCCGTAAACGAGAGAGCACCATCTTTGTATGGAGAATGTGTTCCTCGAGGGTCTTGGAAAAAATAAGGATATCATCCAAGTAGATAATTACAAAAGAAGTCAATAGATCACGAAAAACCTCATTCATAAAGTCTTGGAAGACTGCAGGGGCATTGCACAACCCAAACGGCATCACCAGGTACTCATAGTGACCGCTGCGTGTGTTAAACACGGTCTTCCACTCGTCTCCACTACGAATGCGAATCAGGTGATAAGCCCCCCGTAGATCAAGTTTAGAGAAAATCGTTGCGCCTTGTAGCCTATCGAAGAGCTCCGGGATAAGAGGCAAAGGGTAGCGATTTTTGATGGTTATCTTGTTTAGACGACGGAAATCGATGCACGGGCGAAGCGACCCATCTTTCTTTTTTACAAAAAAGAATCCTGCTCCGGCGGGAGAAGTGGATTTCCGGATGAAGCCTTTTTGAAGGTTTTCTGTGATATACTCGGACATGGCCTCCGTCTCAGGCAGGGATAATGGATATGGCTTTAGGGAAAGGAGCACCCAGAATTAAATCAATCGGGCAGTCGAAAGGGCGATGAGGGGGAAGCTCCTCGGATTTGGCCTTACTGAAGACATCCAGGAACTCCGAATAGACGTCCGGTAGAGTGGCGTCTTGCGGGGGATGGGTCTCCAAAACGGCCAGTACCGCAGCGGATGGAGAAGAGGATTCCACCTGGGAGGATCTCCATTGAACGGGAAACTCGGCAGTCCAATCAATGATGGATTATGTAGTTGCAGCCATGGTAAGCCCAGGTGGATTTGGACCGAAGGGGAATGGATGACATCAAAAGAAATGAGTTCTAAATGTCCATCCTTCATAGAAAGTTCAATAGGAAGTGTCTCCAAGGAAATAAAAGCTGGCTGCAGGGGTCGACTATCGATAGCCTCCAAACCGACTGGAAAGGCCTTCTACCGGAGTGGAATGTTGTGCTGGATAGCGAAAGCCTGGTTTATGAAATTCCCTCCGGACCCAGAATCGAGGAAGGCCCGAGCAGAAATCTGGATGCCGGCATACTTAAGGAGGACAGGCAGAAAGATACGTTTAGGAAGACCCTGTGTGGGAGAGGGAAAAGAAGAGATGGTACCCAGTGAGATTCCCTCGTGCCTCACTGGGCGCTAGCGTTTCCCGGCCTCAAGGGACAACGCGGCAGGATGTGTCCAGGAGATCCACAATAGAAGCACAGGTCTTCGTTTCTCCAACGTAGTCATTCCATGGAAGGAAGTTGATTACTGCCCAGTTGCATGGGTTCCGGAGCTTCCAATGCTGGTAGAACAGGAGCAGGAGACATGGAATTAGGAGACATGGAAACAGAAGTACGAGGACGTTGGCGTTCAGCCCGCCTCTTCGGAAGTCTTTGATCCACTGTGATGCACAAGGCGATAAGAGCCTCCAGTGAGGATGGCCTTTCACGAGCCGCCAGCTCGTCCTTTAAGGATTCCGAAAGTCCCTGCCAGAAAGCCGCGGAGAGTGCTCCATCGTTCCAATCAGTCTCAGCCGCGATAGTCCGGAACTCCAGAGCGTAATGTGCTACTGATCTCCGACCCTGTGTAATGTGGAACAAGGAGGAAGCAGCCATATCACTACGTCCCGGGGTGTCAAAGACTAAACTAAATTCTATTTTAAAGTTAGGGAAGTTGTAAGTGAGTTCAGGTTTCAACTCCCAGATAGGTGAAGCCCAGGCCAGGGCATCCCCGGTGAGAAGGGAAAACACATAAGCTACCTTGGTACGATCCGTGGAGAAGCGAGAGGGTGACAGTTCGAATTGTATCTAGCACTGATTCAAAAATCCACGGCATCCAAGCGGGTCCCCCGCGTATTTATTGGGCGTAGGGATACACAACTCCGAAGAACCTGTTCCTTCACGGGAGACAGTGGGAGGGGTAATGGAACTGGAGACATTAAGCTGGGGAATCTGAGAGGTTAAGGTAGCAACCTGTTGGTTAAGAGCAGTAACCTGGTTGTCCAAGAAGGAAAAGTGTTTGGAGATAGTGGTTAGGGTATCTTCCACCTCAGGGGGGTCTGGGTCTGTTGGGCTCTGCATAATGTAACGCTCGGCCTGCCCACAAGCCAGACGAGACCCCGAGACTGAGGTGGAAAGGAGTAATACCACACACCTAACAGTAAACGGGGCACGGCCGGAGTGTGGAAGTAGCGTAGGTGGTCCGGGTAACAATAATAGAAAGAGTACCGTACTTGCCAACTCCAACGGTGGATGGTAAAGTCCGTAAGCCAATGGTCATGGATTGGAGAGTGCAGCGTAGTAGAGTGTCCGTAAGCCTGGGTCGTGGAGTGAAGAGAGCAGCGTAGTAGATTGTCCGTAAGCCGTGTCCAGGGGAATAGAAGTCTGCAAGGTAGAGAGTCCAATGCCAATTCCAAGGGTACCAGAGAGCAGCATAAACAAAGTCCAAAGCCAAAGGTCAATATCCAGGAAGGTCAGCAGAATTCCAGGGTCAGGAACAGGGACTGAAAGACAAGAGGGGCCAGGCAACAGCAGACAGCACCAAGGTACAGAAGCTATGCAGAGCAAAGAGGAAATGGTGAGGGGAGACTAAATAGGGGGCTGGGACCAATCAGAGGAAGGGGAGGAACGGAGGGGTGGCCATAAGGAGGACCTGATAGGGGAGAGGTGTCTGGGAAGCTGGGGCCTATCGGAGAAAGGGGAGGGACGGAGGAGCGGGCCGAGGGAGGACCTGATAGGGGATAGGTGTCTGGGTAGCTGGGGCTTGTCAGAGCAGGGGGAGGAGCGGAGGAGTGGCCCAGGGAAGAGCCTGATAGGATAGAAGGGCCTGGGGGTGGGCCTGTCGAAGCGGGGGCGAGGAAGTGCGTGATGTGCGCGCCGCGTCAGCGGAGGTGGAATCAGTCACCCGGCACCAGTAAATTGAGGCGTGGGTCTGCGCGTGCCAGTAGGGGAGACGCGCGCGACCCGGAAGTGTGGGAGCAGCCATGGAGGGGGCCGCAAGGAGCGAGACACGCCGCTGGGTAGCCTGGGCGGCATGCAGAAAAGGTAAGGAGGCGCGGATCCTTACACTTGTAGGTCTTTATAGCTAGGTTATTACACTAATATACTCAATTTAGAGGACAAATAATGTATATCCACTCCCCTACAAGGTAGAGTGGTTGTTAGGAATAGGGTGTTTATACCTTTATGTGTCAAACCCATGCTGATACACCTAGAATATTTAAGGTTTTATATATATAAAAAACTAGCTGATATACCCGGCATTGCCCGTGATGTAATGTTCTGCCTCCCCTATCCTCCCTCTCAACTCCCTTCCCTGCCTCTTCACAGCTGTTCAGGCTCCCCCCCTTCTCTCCTGACTCCCTCCCCCCCCTCTCTCCTGACTCCCTCCCCCCCCTCTCTCCTGACTCCCTCCCCGCCCTCTCTCCTGACTCCCCCTGTCCCCCCCTCTCTCCTGACTCCCTCTCTCCCCCCCTCTCCTGACTCTCTCCCCCACCCTCTCTCCTGACTCCCTCCCCCCCTCTCTCCTGACTAACTCCCCCCCTCTCTCCTGACTGAATACCACCCCAGCCTGTCCGCTGTGCGCCACCATCTTACCGAGGGCAGCTGCAGGAGGAAGGGGGTCCTTCTGGAGGCTGCCTGCCCACTGCCTGTCCCCCCGCCGGGGAGGGAAGTGAGCGTTGGCGGCTGGGGCAGGAGGGCCGCGCCGCGCTTCCCTTCTGTCTGGGAGCCGGTGGGGGGGATGGTGAGGGAGAGTGAGAGAGAGTTGGTTGACGTCATAGATCCGGATGACATCATAGAGCCACCAATCTGATTGGCCAGAGGCTGAGGACCAATCAGATTCACCGCAGCTAGTACCAACCTTTCGATTTTATATATTAAGATTGCTTTAACCTGAAGAGTTTTAAATGTGTGACCCAGATTAAATTGTCTTTGGTAACTACTGTAGGTCTTTTAGAATTCTGTAATGTATGTATGTTATTAATGTTTAAACCATTAAGATGTGTGATAGGATATATTTCACATGATGACTGATGTAAAGTCACCAGTACTTAAAACCAAAGACATAACATAAAACACAGACAAAGCTCAGTGCACATCCAGTAAAACGTATACACGGTACAGTGCCTAAATATACATGTATAGATAACTAATAAATAAAATGGTCTTTTAGATTAACATTTTGGCCAAATTGTTGTAAGCCCCTGAGCCAACAGCACGGCAGACCACGTTTCAAGGGTCCCTAACACTAATATAGATTCTTAATAACCTGTGCATTGCCAGGAAGAATGATTTATAATAAATCTGTCAAAATTAATTGCAAAGTTCTAAGTCTGATTGAAGCTTTTAATAACCTGTACATTACCAGGAAAAGCACTCTGTAATAGATTTGTCACAATCACACTGTAAGCAAGCAAGTTCCCCTGAGAGTGGGAGATGCCATGGAGTGAGCTTTTAACCATTTAAATGTGGGAGGGAGTGAGCTTCAATTAGGTAGGAGGTTGCCAGCCTCCAATCAGCTAAGACTAGCTGAACAAGAATTATAAAACATACAGAACACCTACAAGCTCATATTGAACCCCCAAAATAAATCATTCTTCCTGGCAATGCACAGGTTATTAAGAATCTATATTAGTGTTAGAGACCCTTGAAACGTGGTCTGCCGTGCAGTTGGCTCAGGGGCTTACAACAATTTGGCCAAAATGTTAAACTAAAAGACCATTTTATTTATTAGTTATCTATACATGTATATTTAGGCACTATACCGTGTTTAAGTTTTACTGGATGTGCACTGAGCTTTGTCTGTGTTTTATGTTATGTCTTTGGTTTTAAATATATATATTGCCATGCTCAGTAGCACTCCTCTGTGAAACTTATATGCTTATATATATGTTGTGGTTATTTTGGGGGTTCAATATGAGCTTGTAGGTGTTCTGTATGTTTTAAAAGTCACCAGTACACCTGGATTGACGTTCCGATGTCCTCCCCTCCACCTGGACGCATGCCGATGTGATCTCCCGGACAGTGTTTTCAGGTGTGAGAACACTACTTAATCAATGGTAGTAGCACAGAGTTTTTACTCCTTGATAAAGCACCGAACAAGGCGCGAAATGCGTTAGTGTTTTTTACCCTTCTGTACTTTGCCTTGTGCCAATAAATCCAGTTTATACAACTGCAAGTTATCCAGACCAAAGTTTTCACTGTGCTGTGCACCACCATCTCTCCTTCACCATTGAAGTCAGTAGGCTGGGCAATGTGTTCGATCACCATAAGGTATCTTATAGATAGAAACTGCTGAGTTAATTTGCGCCATAATCTTCTTTCCAGATAGAATTATAGAGTTTTGGAAAATTGCTCATAGAATCTCTCAAGACAAATATCTAAATATTGTGACATGTCCAATTCCGTATCCTTTGGAAATGTATATAAGAATATGTATATATTTATATACACACATTTGTATATTCGCAGCCAAGTGCCTACCACAAATTAAATACTTACATATTCACATTTCATAGCCCTTTCCTTTTTCTGTATCTTTTCTCTTTACCCCTTCACTGCCAAGAGGTATAGTGATGTAATTTGTATTCTATTATATCTCACTGATAGTGAGTGAGTTTAATCATTGGTGTGAAAGAACAGTCAGAATAGGACATGGCTTATTACCGGTAATAGGTTTAGGTGTCACTTAGATTGTAAGCTGTCCGGGACTGGCATTCTTTTTACTATTATGTACTTGCATGTTTAATGCACTTATTGAATTGTAATCCCTAGTATTTTAATGTCTATATTGTAAGGCACTGTAGACATTTTTGCTGCTATATAAATAAAAATATACACCCCTACCCCCACCTGGCTGCAGAAGATAGGGTGTACACGCGATCAGTCTCTCTCTTTTAGGCTAAGGCCCCACTGCATGCGCCCGCACGGCCGCCTTGCTTGCCGGCGGCGCGTGCAAGTCACTGCACCGCGATCTGCGGTCTGCAGTGAACTTGCTTTGGTGCGGGGTGGCGTGACCAAAATGGGTCAGGAGGGCACAGCCATGATGTTGGGGTGGCGGGGCCATTACACACACAGGCACACTAATACATGCACATTAATAGACTGATAGATACACAGATACACAAACAGATATACGGATACACACACACTGACACAAGATACACTTGCAAGTGGCCACAATAGCTTGGTATCCACATTGTCCGTGCTTTCAGCACTTCCCTCCTTTGCCGCCTCCCTCTCATAGCTCCAGACAGCTCCCCTCCTCATTGGCTCCCTCGCATACCACGTGACACGTGAGCACTTCTGATCACCAGAGCCTTGTAGCACCGGCCGGCTGACGCGTCACAGCACGTAGTCAGCCACGTCGGAAGGAGGTAGCGGGGACCACCAGACTGGAGGTAAGGGACTGGTGGCCCGCGCGCACGCGCCGCCAACGACCGCAGCAGGTCCTCAGCCTTACACTGCAAAAAGGATTTCTACCTGCTTCAGCGTAGTGTAGCTCAGCCAGTTTTACCTTTGTCTCATGGCTTCTCCAGTGGATCCAGGCCAAGGCTGTAGTGAGGAGTAGAATAAGTAGAAAAAGGTGCCAGGAACTTTTAGAACAGGATGCTTTATTGTCAGCAGGATCAGCATACCACACAGCATGGACAGGATAGGTTTTCAGCATGTATCTCTTGAGAAGTTTCCCCTCTGCCTGCAGTTCCTCCCAGGACCCACCCTGACTCTGACTAAGGATGAAGCAGGCTCAGCCCCAGATCCCTACATAAATCTGGACTACAGTCCTGCTCCCTGCAGCATGGGAACCTCTGTCTGCACCGGGCACCTAGCACAGTCTGCCCCAGCACACTCTTTCTCTCTAGAGTGGGTCCTCACCTTTATACCCAGGGGGTGTCAACCTTTCCCCTTCTCTGTCTCTGGGCAAAACATGCTGTAGCAATCTATCCCTCCACCGGTCACATGGCCTACTAGAACTTTCCTAGCTCTGAGTCATGCCTCATTTGCCTGGGATCTGCAACATTGTATCTTATCTCTGAGCCAGCTCACATGCAGGACCCCGTGTAATGGGTTTAACCCCTACACTGCCAGAGTGCATCCCTAGCCTGCATGCTAAAACGGGCTTGGTTTTAGCAGGGGGCTACACATCTATATATATTTTTACATTTTCCAAAAATACCGTAAACCAGGTTCTGGTATTGAGGAACCAGCTACTTGCTAGTCCTGCTTTTATTAATCAAGAAGGTCCTATTTTGTGTTAATCCAGGCATTCAGATTTAATCTGTGAAATTTCCCAGTGTCCTATACAGGCATACCCCGCTTTAACATACGCAATGGGACCGGAGCATGTATGTAAAGTGAAAATGTACTTAAAGTGAAGCACTACTTTTTTTCCACTTTACGATGCATGTACTGTACGGCAATCGTCATATACGTGCATAACTGATGTAAATAACACATTTGTAACCAAAATAAATATAGTAAGCTTTATAGAAAGAAAATCTTTAATGTCAGCTGATTTTTTTCTTACTAGTGCTGGCAGATGCAAAATGGATGAACGGAAAATTATGTAAAAATTATGTCAATTACCCCACTCACTCAATCCCCCCCACAAAATACATACCAAAACCCCCCACCCCTCTAAATACATGTAATCCCACCCCGCAATACATAATAAAAATACCCGATCCTGCCAATACATTTTAAAAAGACCCCCACCGCCTCAATACATTTTTTTTTTTAAAAACACCGCCTCAATACATTTTTAAAAGATTCCCCCCCCCCCATACAAAAATCGGGCCGCACGGGTAAAATCATCACATCTCCTCCAACATCCCTCATATCACCACCCTGCGTCTCCCATATATCACCCCCCCTGCATGTCCCTCACATCATCCCCCCGTGCATGTCCCTCACATCATCCCCCCCTGCATGTCCCTCACATCATCCCCCCTCTGCATGTCCCTCACATCATCCCCCCCTGCATGTCCCTCACATCATCCCCCCCCTGCATGTCCTTCACATCATCCCCCCCTGCATGTCCCTCACATCATACCCCCCCCCTGCATGTCCCTCACATCATACCCCCCCTGCATGTCCCTCACATCATCACCCCCCCTGCATGTCCCTCACATCATCCTCCCCCCCTGCATGTCCCTCACATCCCCCCCCCTGCATGTCCCTCACATCATCCCCACCCCTGCATGTCCCTCACATCATCCCCCCCTGCATGTCCCTCACATCATCCCCCCCTGCATGTCCCTCACATCATCCCCCCCTGCATGTCCCTCACATCCTCCCCCCCCTGCATGTCCCTCACATCATCACCCCCCCTGCATGTCCCTCACATCATCCCCACCCCTGCATGCCCCTCACATCACCCCCCCTGCATGTCCCTCACATCATCCCCCCCTGCATGTCCCTCACATCATCCCCCCCCTGCATGTCCCTCACATCACCCCCCCTGCATGTCCCTCACATCACCCCCCCTGCATGTCCCTCACATCACCCCCCCTGCATGTCCCTCACATCACCCCCCCTGCATGTCCCTCACATCATCCCCCCCTGCATGTCCCTCACATCACCCCCCCCTCTGCATGTCCCTCACATCACCCCCCTCCCTGCATGTCCCTCACATCACCCCCCCATGTCCCTCACATCAACCCCCCCCATGTCCCTCACATCAACCCCCCCCATGTCCCTCACATCATTCCCCCCTGCATGTCCCTCACATCACCCCCCTCCCTGCATGTCCCTCACATCACCCCCCCATGTCCCTCACATCAACCCCCCCCCCATGTCCCTCACATCAACCCCCCCATGTTCCTCCTCCCTTTATTCCCCTACTTGAAGCAGCGTGCAGGTTGCGGGCGGCAGAAGCATGGCAGTAAGCGGAGGCTCTGAGCGGGCTCGGGGGGGGGGGGGGGGTGATCGGAAGAGCCAGGCTGGGTGGGGGGGTGATCGGAAGAGCCAGGGGGGGTGGGGGGTGATCGGAAGAGCCTGGGGGGATGGGGGGGTGATCGGAAGAGCCAGGGGGGTGGGGGGGTGGGGGGGTGATCGGAAGAGCCAGGGGGGTGGGGGGGTGATCGGAAGAGCCAGGGGGGTGGGGGGGTGATCGGAAGAGCCAGGGGGGGTGGGGGGTGATCTGAAGAGACAGGGGGGTGGGGGGAGTGATCGGAAGGACCAGGGGGGGTGGGGGATGATCGGAAGAGCCAGGGGGGTGATCTGAAGAGCCAGGGGAGGTGGGGGGTGTTCGTAAGAGCCAGGCATTGGATGAGCCGGGGAAAGGAAGAGCCAGGGGGAAGCTGGGGAACTGAAGAGCTAGGGGAGCCGGGTAAAGGAAGCGCCGGGGAGAGGAAGAGAGGGCACACCGCCGCAGCATGCGCACGCTGCCCCCTGGTGTCCGTACTCACGAAGCATGTGTACGTACACAGGGGGTAAGGTGCAATTTTAAAAAAATGTACGTACTTGTGAGTGTACGTAAAACGGGTGTACTTAAAACGGGGTATGCCTGTATTAATTTCTCTGCTTGCATACTGTACATTCATTCAGTCTGTAAGTAAAATTTCAACGATGAATGTGTATGCACAATAACATACAGCAACTTCTGAAAATGATTAGACCCCGGAAAAGTATTGCGTTCAGCAATTTCCAGGTCACAAGCTGGATAACCGAAAATAACCAATTTTATGCATTCAAAGCAACCATGCTAATCAGAACAAAGTTCACATTGTGCAAGCTCCCTAATAAAGTACTAAATATCCCTGTCGACTCAAAAGCCAAATTGTAGACTGTTTAACATACTTATATGTGTGACTTGACCCTCATTTATTATCATTGACAGGGGCATCAGAGCACAAAGCTAATGGTGGAGCTCAAATCCATAAAACAGAAGGAAAGAAGAAAAATGATCAGTAAAGTGGTATTTGTGTATAAGGATTTTCATGTTTAAAGCAGCAGGTCAATTAATATCCTACATGTGTTTGTTTTTTTTTTTTAAATAAATCAGTTCTGTACTATGAGAAAATACTTGTAGCATTAAAAAAAAAAAGTTTTAAAGACTTTTTTAATGTTTCTAATGTAGGAAGCATTTCCAAAGTGACAGCCCCTTCCCCTTCCGATAGGCTCTGGCTCTTGAGCCCCGCCCTCTCTCTAGCAGTGCACCAATTGTATCTAGTAACTGCCCAGTCAATCATATTCCAGGACTACATTGCCCAGTATGCTGTGCAAGAACTGAATTAAATAACCAGGAGCAAGCGATCGATTACAGGAGAACGGATCGATCTGCAGTTTAGCTAATCGCTTGTCAGTGTGCAGATTGTATTGATGCACATATTGAATGGGAAATATATATATATATATATATATGAACAAATAAGAACTCAGTTGGCACACTGTAAACAGAAAAAATGCTGATGCTTGTCCCATATGCACATATACACAGATGAATTTACCAGATAGAAGTCCGGAAAAAACGAGACAGCACACAGCCAGAGAAATCCATAGGAACTGTATTCAGGTTAACATGGCACCACATCCAACGTTTCGGTCATCATACAGTGACCTTATACATGCACCTAGCCGCTTCTCTACATGTCACATCCCCCAAGTAGTGCAGGGGTTTGCCAGTCCTGCGCATGCGCGCGGCAAGTCAGGATTAATCAGTGGAGTGTGTGGGCCTCCGTAGTTAGTTAGGAGTAGCCCCTGCGAGCATCCAAGATGGCGGTGCGCTCCAGCGCATAGATGCGGTCCACAGGGCACACAGCTGCACGGCTTTTTTCGCGGGCAATTTTGTTAACACACGGGTGAGTTTGATTTATGTCTTGATTCAAGTGGGTATATAAGGGGGTTCATTAGCATTCACATATTGCACATCCCTGAAGAAGGTCACTGTATGACGACCGAAACGTTGGATGTGGTGCCATGTTAACCTGAAAACAGTTCCTATAGATTTCTCTGGCTGTGTGCTGTCTCATTTTTTCCGGACTTCTATCTGGTAAATTCATCTGTATATATATAAACCATAATACTGAGTTAAGTTATGGTGAGTAAAAAAAGTGACAAAAACCCTCCACAGGAAAGCAAATATGCAAATATAACTGTATGCTCATCTGCATGTCTTAGGCAGGTCTGCAACCCCGCCTTTCCCCATCATCACCCAGCATACAGCACTTCCACTGCAGCAAGGGATTCTGGGAAATGACATGCAAATGAGCACACAGTGTCACTTTTTGCCTCAATAACCATTTTTAACATGGTTCCCTATAGGCTTAAGCTTGCTGCATGGTCACAGCTTTGAGCACAGCCAGGGTTAAGGTGCATACCCAGAAAACCACCCACAGACAGCTGTTTTGACCTTGATGGGTCTCATCAGTGTGGGGTTGATTTTACTGGGAATGCAAGAGAGGCTATGGGATAGGCTAAACCATAATACTGAGTTAAGTTATGGTGAGTAAAAAAAGTGACAAAAACCCTCCACAGGAAAGCAAATATGCAAATATAACTGTATGCTCATCTGCATGTCTTAGGCAGGTCTGCAACCCCGCCTTTCCCCATCATCACCCAGCATACAGCACTTCCACTGCAGCAAGGGATTCTGGGAAATGACATGCAAATGAGCGCGCAGTGTCACTTTTTGCCTCAATAACCATTTTTAACATGGTTCCCTATAGGCTTAAGCTTGCTGCATGGTACAAGCTTTGAGCACAGCCAGGGTTAAGGTGCATACCCAGAAAACCACCCACAGACAGCTGTTTCGACCTTGATGGGTCTCATCAGTGTGGGGTTGATTTTACTGGGAATGCAAGAGAGGCTATGGGATAGGCTAAACCATAATACTGAGTTAAGTTATGGTGAGTAAAAAAAGTGACAAAAACCCTCCACAGGAAAGCAAATATGCAAATATAACTGTATGCTCATCTGCATGTCTTAGGCAGGTCTGCAACCCCGCCTTTCCCCATCATCACCCAGCATACAGCACTTCCACTGCAGCAAGGGATTCTGGGAAATGACATGCAAATGAGCACACAGTGTCACTTTTTGCCTCAATAACCATTTTTAACATGGTTCCCTATAGGCTTAAGCTTGCTGCATGGTCACAGCTTTGAGCACAGCCAGGGTTAAGGTGCATACCCAGAAAACCACCCACAGACAGCTGTTACGACCTTGATTCGTCTCATCAGTGTGGGATTGATTTTACTGGGAATATATATATATATATATATATATATATATATATATATATATATATATATATATATATATATATATATATAGTAAAATGGCAGCTTGAACTGCAACTTTAACATACAACAAAATATAATAATTCGTACCATTACAAATAAGAAGCAAAAATTTACAATTTTTGTATATGAAGTATCTGCTTGCTCTCTCAAAGCTACAGTACAGTACGTACACTTAATTTCGTAAAGATCTTGTGATCCTATTACAGTTTTACTAAACTCAATTATGTTCTCTGGTAAATCAATTTATTATGCTACCTTGCTGTAAATTTGCTGCTCACTCAGATGCAGCATTTAAAACCCAACTCCTCTGTTTAATAAACTTCATCTGATCATGCTACTCTGTTAATTGCTGTCATGTGCTAATAAACCCTGCCCTTTCCCTGCTCAGTGTCATTATTAGCAGGCAGTGCATTACAAATATGTAACCCAACTCCTAAAGGGTTACTAGAAATTTCTGTGTACCCTAGACCCCACTCTGGGTTGCAATGGGAATCCAGATGTCGCATAGGGGTATTTAAGGAAAAGGGACTGTTTTAGAAAGTCAGGTTCCAGGAGGACAAGAGGAGAGGAGCCTCTGGGAGAGTAGACACCAATGTTCTTACAGTAATAGTATATACTAGACCCCCCTACTTTATTATGTTATAGACAGGGATAGTAATCTTGTTAGTTAGAATCACAAGAGAAGACTGAGAAGGTTCAGTATAAGTTGCTAAGAATGAAATGGCCTGCGACTGAGGGCCTCAGTAACGAGGATTCCCGGATGCCGGCGGATGGGCTTTAACCGCGCATCTGCATGGACATTCCTCTCAGGCTGAAGTGAAAGTGGTAATTACGATAAACGTCAAAGGTATTTGGTTACATATACAGGACCCACTAGGATTCCCAAATGGGCCTAGTATTACCAAAATAATAAGGAGCGATGTCCCAAACCAACAAGAAGGGGGGCCGGGTTCCACATCTACATAGAGCGACTAAGTAAATGTACTTCCGTTCAAGTATTAAGAGTGGGCACAAATGGAAGAATCATATTCATATATGGTGAAACAAAGTGAATAAAGTGCGCAACTAAAATCTATCTCAGATTAACCAATATATATACCAAGTGATATAGGGTGATAAATGGTTTTAACAATATTACGTGATCCTATACAGTAGGTAATTGAGAATGAGCGTCTGCAGCTGTGTAGACAGGGGTGGCTCAAACACCCCCTGGAGCTAGAGCAGAGAAAAAAACACAAAAACACAGCGCACAACGCTCATAGTGCATTAAAAATTATAATGTTAAATTGTGCAATACAGGTGAGTATTAAGCGTACATTAAGGATGATTTAAAACAGCATTTCAGGGATTGTTACCCAAACGCCAACCAGGTGTCTCCAGGACGATGTCATCTAGGTTGGTCACAGGTTGATGACTTGTAGATCTTGGGATACACTTCTAGTACCCTTGGGTAGTGTCCGCTTTGACAGAAATGAGTTTAGCTGGTGAGGGTGCTGGCTTGTGGTGAATCACTGCATGCCTGCAGCCGCCCGACTCTCCGTCTCGGAATGCGTGACGTCACTCTCCCGCGACAGTAGATATCGCGCGCCTCAATCTCCTCACCGATCCAAATTCACAAAGTATAGACTTCAGGATGTGCTTGTTCACTTGATAATCGAATCGCAGACTATTCCAACGCGTTTTTCGAAACCACAGGAGTCTCTTCATCAGGGATAATGTACATTGAATCTCCTAGCTTAGAAATACCCCACGCTCACTCCCCATTGGTCCGTGACTATAGTCACAATCCGAGAGGAGCGGGGGAGGAGTCGGAGAGTCGAGGCCATCACTCAATGTGTATAGCATTTGAATCAATTGCATAGATAAAACATTACATACATTTAAATATATATTTAATCAAACCATGAATATTAAAAAACCTATTCAGCATGTAGTTAATTGCTGGAAGGCTAAAATGGAAAAGAAATAAAAATTAAAAATACATATTTAATAAAAAACACATACATATATATTTAATGGTTTATAAAGAAAATTAAAAAGTATATTAAAAAACAAAGCACAAAATTGGAGCAGAAATATATACTGATATCACATCCTATGGATATGATATATAGTGGCATATAGGTTGTTAGTACATTGAGTTCTTTAAGTAAATCATAAGAGGATCAGTAAAGAGATCAAATATCAATATCCTCACTGAGACCTCCTGGATACAAAGTATTGAGCTTATGTATCCAGAAGGTCTCTTGCATGGAGAGATCTTTCACTCTATCCCCATCCCTTCTATTTCTTGGGACATATTTAATACCCTTAAATAGGAGCGAAGAGGGATCCTTATTATGGTGTGATGCATAATGCCTAGAGAGGCTATGTTTAGCAAATCCATTTTTTATATTGCGTATATGTTCCTGTATACGTACTTTGAGGCCCACATATTGTGAAACGCAAGGACACTCTATTAGATAGACTATATGGTCTGAGTTACAGTAAATAAAGTCTGTAACATCAAATGTCTCTCCAGTGGAATTGGACTTGAATGATTTTTTGTGTCAGGTAAAACGTGCCGCATTGAGGGCATCGTGCCTTGGTGCTTGGTACCGTGCCCGGTATCCCGCAGTGAACGCACAAACACCGGAGGTATTTGTGCGCCACTACCACCACTACCAGTAAGCCTCCTTGTAGCAGATAGATCGTAGTGCTCATCTCGGACATGGTTAGCTCAGGGGTGGAACAGATCAGTGTTTCAGCTCCTTGCTCCTCGAATGCCAGACAGAAGTGAAGCTCTTCGCTCTCGCTTCCTGTCCCTCCCTTTGCTGAGGACGCTTCTGATTGGCTCTCCTTGTGCCCCCTCCCTCTGGTGGAACCCAGAGGCGGGGCCCTCCTTTTTTCAGTGTGACGCGACCTGGTTTGTTGACCAGTCACAGCACAGGTGGTTGGGCTTTCGGCTTTCACGCCGCTCCGCTCTTCTTGCAGGGGATCTGGGTTTGGCGCCAAACCCCTGCACATTTCTCGCCACATTTCTCGTACAGTTCTTTTGCACGATTCACGTGCGCGCTCCAGGATTGGCGGGAAACGCCATTTTAGATCGGCTGCCATCTTCTGGGCCGCTGATGGCGCCTTGGTCGCCATTTTGGAGGGTTCTTTGCTCCGCGGAGCACATGTAGTGACGGCCGCCATCTTCGATGCGCCCACCACATGTAATTGTGTACTCTCCTCTGTGTCTAAGGTGTAATTTGCTCCTAGACCCGGACTGATCTCCTCGACACCTTCTACTTCTCTCTGCATGCTTATTCTGGTACCCACTAATATGAGGTGGCGTACCCCAGGCTAGGCAGAACTCCTTCTGTGTGTGTACTGTGCTCGATGTTCATTACGGTGAGTGCTCTGTGGTGCGTTCTGTGGGTGCTAGCTAGCGTACCAGGCATCTCCCTAGGTACGGGCGTCCCTCTTTTGGCCACTCATAGTGCGGGCCCTGGGCCATGGTCCCTGGACTAGTTAGCAGGCTGACCCCCCCAGTTGCCTCACACTATCTGCCTCAAGGGACTAGGACAGCGATAGCTATGCACCCCTCTTACGCCACCTGCTTAGGGCGCCAGGGCGTACTGTGCGGGAGCGGCGATCCACGCTCCCCTGACTACCCCCGGTGTGCAATTGCACCCTACGTTCCTCAGCACTTGACCAGAGAGTGCACATCACTCTTCCTGCTCTGCCTTGCGGTAAGCCTGACCTGTTTCTCTCAGCAGTGCCTCCAAATGTAACCTTGATTCCCCCCCCCTAGACTCATCTGACATATCTAGGGTGTGTGAGGGCGGATTACATGTACTGGGTGGTGCGTACCTGCGTCGAACAGGAGGGCCTGAGTCTCCCGCGGTGGTGTGGGGGATAACAGGACCAGGCTTCTGGGGTAGTAGCCTAGTGGTGGTGCAGCGCCTCCATACTCTATACCTTCCCAGTTGTAGGGTAGGACCCGTATAGAAGAATAGCCCCTGGTCCCAGGGTGGTTGCTCCAGAATCACACAACAGTCTTTAGTAAAAGGTAATGTCTCTCTTTATTGCTCCGAGCCGCGCCCGGAAGTAGTAGCAACAAGCAGCTGCAACAACAACAGCAATCGCCACCGCACACACGACCCTCCACTCTGTACAGGCCTTTCCTCCTCTCCTTCCCTCCAAGTGTGCACTCCGACAGGATAGACCTCAATACCCCACTGCCCACCTCAGAGGGTATCTTCTGGGTGGGGGATGGATTCTCCCCATCACCCCCTCATCGGGGTGAGGGGCATTGGTCCACCTGAACTCGGCTCGCTCTCCAAATGTAATAGGCCAGAGTTCTCTCTCTCTCTCTTGCTTGCTCCCAGGACGGAGCTTGATCTACTCCTCTCCTCCAACTCCCAGGACAGACAGGAACTAGACAGACTGTCACTCACAGGAACTGGCTGCTAAATAGTCTTAGCCCCACCTCTCATGATGTCAGCAAGACCTCCCCTCTGTCTCACGCCTGCAGCAGAGTCAGGGGCTTGCATCTATCACTCAAGGTAGGGCATGAAGGGGGAAAACCCATGATTACTACTGGCGCCTGCCCTTAACAGGACTTACCACAGTAGGAGGAAGATATGTATAGCCTGTGCTGTTTACAGGGGGCTACAAAGTCATGGGAGTTTCTGTACAATAGTGCCCCGATTTGCACAATCACAATTTAATGGGTATTATACCTAAATGTGCAGAATACCTCTTAGGCCAGGATTCACTCGGCTCCATAAAGGGTATTGGAGCTTGATCAATGTTAAATGCCATTTACTACATGACAGTTAATGTGCAATTGAGATCCATTGTCCCTTATTTGATCTCAGTAAATCTCTCCCCTTTAGATGCCTTAAATCCAGTGAATAGAAGTCAATGCATTGTTAAATTGTTAACTGCACGTTCCTCTGCTTCACACTCTACTGCAGGAGAGCGCAAATTTTATTTCCCTGCGCCCCCCTGCCAGCAGTTCCCCACTCTCTGCGCCCCCCCCCTCTTACCTTTGCTTCAGCGTCGTCATGATGTCACGTTGCCATGGCAACATGATGTCCCATGACCTCTGACGCCCCGGTTCCATGGCGATGCATGTAAGAAGCCACCGGAGCCAAGGTAATTGAGGTTTACTGAGGCCTTCTCTTAATTTAAGTGCCTTCGGGAAGCGCACGTGGCCTCTGTAAACCCTGCGCCCCCGCAGTCAGTCTCACGCTCCCCCCCCCCCCTGGGGGGTGCGCCCACCTGTTTGCGCACCGCTGCTCTACTGAATAAGGTCCTTAGTATCAATCCTAGGAAAAAGTAGACCTTAAAGTATTTGCTTACAATCAGCAATTATTTTAGCTGTGTAAAGCTATGTTCCAATTTCAGTGTGAGCTCAGACAGCTGGATCCTGTGAACTACAGAGCTCTGCCTGTGTGGACAGAGGTCACGTGACTTTGCTTGACTGGGCTCTATAGAGAAGCCTGAGTCACTCATTGTAAAACACAGAACAGATAAACCATAACTCGCAGACAATGCAGCTAACTACGGGGAGCATCTGTACTGTCAATATATGAATATGCTTTGTGAGTTCAAGCCACCATTGCCAAGATTATGAGCTAAATATTGTCTTCTCAATATACTGGTCACTGAAGATGGGAAGAAGTAAACAGTCCTGTAATCTCTTTCTAAAGAGAGTGTTTGAAATCAAAAATAAAAACAAAAAACGCAAACAAACAATTAAAAGGACCCATCAAATTCATGCTAAATATCCCCATAAAAGTACAAATAATATATATATATATATATATATTTTCCCTAATGTATTTGCTTAACCTTGCTTAAAATTCTATTCAGTTGTGCCTCTGGTTATAACACCTTTTTGATAGATATATATGTAATCCCCTTTTGGGATTCCTGTGTTCACCTATGAATTTAAGGGCCTCAGAGGGTTAACTGTATTGGATTCTGCAGAGTAACGCAGGGTTGCCACTTTCTACAGAAGGACCCGGAGATAAATGTAAAAAAATGTATCTCTTACCGGCGGATGCCAGGAGACGCCGCCGCATGCCGCCACCACCCGGAGATTCACAAGGTAAACCCGTACCCTGGAGATACGTGACCAAAACCCGTAGACTTCGGGTGAAATCCGGAGTGGTTGCAACCCTGGGTAGCGCCCATCTCTCGTCACATGGTGTTGGGTGACTAATCACACCCACCTTCTGGAAGGTTTTTAGCCTGTCACCTGGTACAGGATAATAAGTATAATCTAAAACACACTGTAGGCATGGTGACCTGTGATACAATTAGGTGGCATATATAGAGAGGGAGAAGGTTCTAGGTTCAGGTTCCAAGAAGGAGAGATAGAGATGGGGAATCTCGTTGTACATAGAGTACATCCGGTCTAAGTGTGAAACTATATGCGTAATGATGTATGGTCACCTTTATTGTTTTACAGTTAGGGAATAAATCCTTTATTTAGGATAGGGCCATAATATGAGGGTTAGGCGTTTCCCTGCCAATGAGGGGATACACATGGTACTCCACAGGAGTTCCCTTGAATATGGGCTTCTGAGTATGACAATGGAGCTGCTCTAGTGACAGGTCACGGTGGAATATAGGAGAGCCCCATCTACTAGGCAAGGGACTGCCATACCCAAGGCATAAAATGGTGACACGAAATGTGCATCTTTGGGATGCTGCATGGGCACGCAAAGACTAAGGGGCCTATGGAGAAGTAGTGGCTCAGTGAGTAAAGACAATGACTGGCACTGTGTTTTAAGCAGGGGAACCTGCTTCAATTCCTGGTATCAGCTCCTCGTGACCTTGGGCAAGTCACTTTATCTCCCTGTGCCTCAGGCACCAAAAAATAGATTGTAAGCTCCACGGGGCAGGGACTTGTGCCTGCAAAATGTCTCTGTAAAGCGCTACGTAAAACTTGCAGTGCTATACAAGAACATGCTGTTATTATTATTATGCAGAAAGCGCCGGGGGAAAAAAAATAAATACTTTTTTCAAGTGTTGCTCTCACGGTATGCAAAAAGCCCCGAATACCAGTGATAGCAACATTTGCAAAAATGGCGAGTAGCCGACGACGTGATGATCTGCCTTCCGAAAAGGCCTTTTCCGGCGAGTTCTGTCTGCTGCAGAGAGAGAGCCATCTCTCCCTGCGCAAATCTTGCCGGGAAATTGTTATTTTTTCATTTCAATTGTATTAATAGTGTAGATGAACAGTGGGTCTCCGGAGCTGAACCGCGTTGATTTCAGGTCCGGTGACCCCCTGCTTCCCGAGATACAGGCCCCATTATGGGGTGCCGGTATCTCCTATGCATTGAAATGTCTGGGTCAAGTGACGCGGGACATTTAAATGCATAAGAGAAACCGGCACCCCATAACGGGGTCTGTATCTCTGGATGCAGGGGGTCCCCGGATCTCAAACCAATGCGGTTCTGCTCCGGAGAACCCCTGCTCATCTACGCTAGTATTAAAACACAAATGTAAACAATTTAAAAATTCTTTACAATAGCGGCTATCTGCTATTGTAAGGAAGCTGCTTTAATGTAATTTTTATTAATAGTGTGCGGGAGCAGGGGGTCTCCTGAGCTGAACAGCATTGATTTCAGCCTTGGGGACCCTCTACTTCCCGAGTTACAGGCCCTGATATAAATCACCCTGTTTCGTCACGCGGACCCTTTAAAAATGGCAGTGGTACCGGCACCCGATGGCCCATACCAGTGCCTGTAACTGGTAGAATCAGGGGGTCCCTGACGCTGAAATCAAAGCGGTTCAGCTCAGGAGACCCACTATAGCCACTATAGCAACAGATGAGGACGGAATAAAAAAACAGGACCAAATAAAACACATAACATTGTCAAATAAAACACAGTACATAGCCAATTAAATACATACAGTACCAAGTGGCAATAAAACAATTGAATGGCACAGTGGGTACATCATGTCCATATAATATGAGCATGATTTAACACTATGCCAGTCAATGGTCAACTTTAAAAAAAAAAATCACAATCAATCTCCTATGCATTCCAAACAATCACAAAATAAAAACAAATTAAGATTAAACACAAAAAAAATGAATACCAATGAATTAATCAAATCCAAAAAAAAAAGACTAGAATAAACAATTAAAAACACCAAAACAAAAACATGAATAAATAAAATAAATATCCAAATAAACTGCATCATTCTAAAACAAGTCACAAAATAATCCAAATAAACCACAAACTAACTAATAACGCTCTCTATCAGCGCTTGATCCAATTAGGCTAATGTGATATAAATATCAAACAAAATGTGCGTGATATAACAAATATATGAAACAGCTGCCAGCAAACAATAGACAGTCCCAAATCTAACATAACATATGAAAATACAAAAAGCTAGGTCCCCGGCGCTAATGAGTTAAAGTCCACAATACCATGATCCAAGATACAGTCCTTGATGGAAAAGACAGTCCTGGCAATGGGTGGGTTAACCAATGCAAATTCAGAGTGGCTTTGATGGTCTTCAGAATGGCCCCAGATGTTCTCTGCAATGAATAAAAAAAGAGACACACCAATTGCGCAGTATATAAAGAACCACAGCCCCAACTGAGATGGAAATAACCCTAACTTACAAGATAATTGCTTGTACATTCAGGGGAGAGAATCTGTGCTGTGTCGCGTTCCAACCTCAATATCCACGAACCCCACGTGGTTACAGTCGGATGGTTTCTCTTGTACTTGGTAGTGCCCTCAGGGATTCAGCATAGGCCCCCACAGCAAGCGTGTAGAGAAATAAATACAGCCTAGTGTAAAAACGTACTTACACTTTTATTACATAAAAATAAACATACTACCAATACTTACAATTTCTATTGGTAGCAAATGTGACCAACGGATGCGTCCGCAACCTGCTACAGTCCGGCTGGAACAAGGGACCCACACAGTCGTGCACTACTCGCCGATTGATGACGTCAGCAGCGCGGGTCAGTCTCAGGCGCCGGAAGGTACAGCAGTGGAGAGGCATACACGTGGGATACTAAGCTCCTCCTCCCTACGCGTTTCGTGACGCAATGTCACTTCCTCAGGTGATATGGGAGCTTGGTCACTGGACTCTTTATATATGCAGTGTGATTGATAGACATGCCCACTAATGGGCGTGAACTTAAGATTGAGAGATCAAAACGGACACTACCTAGCTGACAATGTTACCTGAAAGCTGCTGGGGTTAAGGTGTACCTTTACTGCCATAACTACCCTAAAACACATTTTAACATTAAAAATATATAATGAACAATAAAATGATATTGTGGTGGTTACTTATTTCACTTAATAAGAATACAAGATGAGAAAAAATGTGAAAAAATTAGAAAAAATGTGCTAACAGCCAGACATCCTAATAGCTAAGATTCTTTAAAAAATGCTGCTAAATCGAAGTCTATATTAAGGCCGAGGGGAGACAGAGTTTTAAGAACATATATCCAATAACTCTCACGCTTGGATATAATGCCAATTCAAAGCCACTCTGAAATTGTATCTTGGATCATGGTATTGTGGACTTTAACTCATTAGCGCCGGGGACCTAGCTTTTTGTATTTCCATATGTTATGTTAGATTTGGGACTGTCTATTGTTTGCTGTCCCCGTGGCAGCTGTTTCACATATTTGTTATATCACGCACATTTTGTGGTTTATTTCGATTGTTCTATCACTCTCTCAGCAGCTGATTCATATTAATCACAATGGCACTTTTCACTAATAGAGCTCTGAGAGGGCTTAATTTAGAAAGCTTTTTTACTATCAATGATCCTATGGACACATGTCATGTCTTGACACATTATTCACTAAATTAGAGAAACTTCTAACACTAGAAATGAGACAAGACTGGGAAACCCATACACTCAAGCAATATCTTGATCAGAAGAGAATACCTAGAGGGCTCAGGGTGTTAAAAACCCCCACCCCAGATCAAGATGATGAGAAGTTTTTAAAGGAATTTTATATTGGATACTCTTTCGGTGGACCTTATGTTATTACTTATTAAGCAGAGAGCCAGTACTTTAGAGAGTCTGGATAAAGAAATTAACCTTATCAAGGAACAGCTAGAACCTTCTATGGAGATGGCAGAATATAAATTATTAGAGGATAAGGTAATTTCAAGATTGGATAAAACTGAAAAGGAAGTTAAGCTTAAAAAACGTAAAAAATTCGCAAGAGATAAACGCGACTATGATGAGAACAGACAGAGAAATTGGAAAACAGAAAAAGTGATTACAATTAGTGAAGTAGAGATCAGAGGGCACGAGGCAGTTCCTGTTGAAACTAATCCTAGAGAGAGGATTGACTCCACTAAAAGTGAAAAATCTGACATTGGAGCAAAGGAGGTAAAGGGTGGAAAGCCTCTTAAAGACAAACCCAACACTAATCCAACACCTAATCCCAATAGGAATAAAAAGAAAGGCACTCGGTATGAGAAGACTAATTTTAGCGATAATGGGAGCCACCCCGCTGACCGTCACCCCACCAATTATCACTATAGGGATAGATCCCCGATTGATAGACCCCATGATGTAACTAACTCTAGACAAAATTCTTTTTTAGACCATCGCCAGGGCAAGAGCACCATTTCAAGAACGGTGGAGAGGCCCCAGGGGCCAATCAGGGAAACAAAATCATGTAAGAATAGAAAAGAAAAGGTCAAGAATGGAAGAGTCAGAGGAAAGAGAGGAGGGTCAAGGAAGAGAAAGAAAAAGATCAGACAGAGGAAGGGATTGGTAAAAAGTAACGTATTTAATATAAGTGATACCCACCTCCAAAAAGTAGAAGTTGATGTCCTTTCTAGGGGCCTAAATTTTGCCCCTGTAAATGGACCGAATATGTTCAACACCTTTGTAGACGTACACAAATTTTTAAGAAAAATTACCTCGAAAAAATATTTCATGAAGGATGCTGTGACTAGATCAGTGACTGCGCCGGGTCCCAATGACTTGACGGCTAAGCCACCAATCACATCCTTCAAAAAACCGTCAACATTCTATCCAAAAGCGGTTAAGGGGAATTACATTGATACGTTTGCAGAGATGGGGATCTCTGATCTAGAGAAGGCAAGCCTGAATTTTAAATGTCCTAGGCAAAATTTGAGTAGAGAAGAAAAAGATGCGGTGAAATCCCTTGAGGGCAATAAAAATATTGTCATAAAGGCGGCGGACAAAGGGGGAGGGGTAGTTGTGATGAACTCCTCCTATTATAAAGAGGAGTCATTGAGAATTCTAAATTATAGCACCACTTACCAGAGATTGGAGATTAACCCAACGGATCTCTTCAAAGAGGAATTGGTGTTACATTTAGATCAAGGATTTCAGGATGAGATTATCATCAAACGAGAACTGGAATTCCTGACTATAGAACAACCCAGGATTCCAGTTTTCTATTTCATCCCGAAAATCCATAAAAGTTTAACTAGACCCCTCGGAAGACCCATAATTTCTGGGATCCGTTCCCTTACATCAAATCTCTCTCAATTTCTGGACTTTCTCCTCCAGAGGTATGTCATACAGGTCCCTTCATATCTAAGAGACACGTCACATGTATTGACCACACTTCAAGAACTTGTGTGGACTGAGGAATGCTGTTAGGTTACATGTGACGTGGTATCACTTTATACAGTGATAGATCATGAGATGGGACTAAGTGCCATAAAGAGAGTTCTAGAAAGGGACAATACTGTGGATGAAAAACTAAGATTGTTTATTCTAGATGGAATAAGATTTATCTTGACCCACAACTATTTTTGCCATGACCGTGAATTTTACCTCCAGACATGCGGTACCGCGATGGGCACGAGGTTTGCACCAAGTTATGCGAATTTATTCATGTCCATATGGGAGGAGGATAATATATGGACCTCCAACCCATTTGGTGCAAACCTGGTGCTTTGGAAAAGATACATCGATGATGTGCTGTGTCTCTGGAAGGGTTCACCTGAAGAACTTGTTTGTTTTAAGGCAGGGTTTCCCAAACTTTTTTTTCCGTGACCCGGTTATTTTTGAACTTCTCCTTCGTGACCCACTAAAATTTTTAGCACCTATAGGGCCTGCACACACACACACACACACACACACACACACACACACACACACACACACACACACACACACACACACACACACACACACACACACACACACACACACACACACACACACACAGACACTGATACACACACACACACACACAGCCACTGACAGACACGCAGCCACTGACACATGCAGCCACTGACACACACATTGATACATACACACAGCCTCTGATATACACACACGCAGCCACTGACACACACACGCAGCCACTGACACACACGCAGCCACACAGAGACACTGCTACACACACATTGATACACACACACACACACACACTGATACAGATACACACACACACACACTCGCTCTCCCCTATACGCACACAGACAGTGAATTACAGGCAATGACGGATGTGAGTGACTGGAGAGGGGGCCAGGGGCACTTGGGAGGGAGGGGGCCAGGGGCACGTGGGTGGGAGGGAGGGGGCCAGGGGCACTTTTGGAGGGGGCCAGGGGCACTTAGGGGGTCAGGGGCACTTGGGAGGGAGGGAGGGGGCCAGGGGCACTTTGGGGGCCAGGGGCACGTGGGTGGGAGGGAGGGGGCCAGGGGCACTTGGGTGGGAGGGAGGGAGGGGGCCAGGGGCACTTGGGTGGGTGGGAGGGAGGGGGCCAGGCGCACTTAGGGGGCCAGGGGCACTTGGGTGGGAGGGGGCCAGGGGCACTTGGGTGGGTGGGTGGAGGGGGCCAGGGGCACTTGGGTGGGAGCGAGGTGGCCAGGGGCACTTGGGTGGGTGGGAGGGGGCCAGGGGCACTTGGGTGGGAGGCAGTGACTGGGTGGGGTGACTTACCTTGCCGCCGGATGCTTTCCCCTGCTGCCCGGGACGGGAGGTGGGCTTGGGGGCACGGGAGGTGGGCTCGGGAGGGGGTGCCACGGGAGGTGAGCTCGGGAAGCTGGCCGCGGGGGGAAGCGGGCCGCAGTAGGAGCTTGTACTTCTCCCTCCGTCCCACGTAACGTGCGGGCCGCAGAGGAGCTGGTACTTCCTCCTCCGTCCCACGTTGGGAGCGGGGGGGAGGAAGGGAGCGGGCCCTGCGCAAGTGCGCGGGACCGCGGGGGGAATCGCCGCCATTTTTTTAAAATTGAGCAGGGGGGGGGGGCGGGAGACACCGCGCGGTCAGCCTCGCTGCGACCCAGCAATTTTGGTGCCGGGTCGCGACCCACCATTTTGGAAACGCTGTTTTAAGGAATATCTTAATAACAACGAATTAAATCTGAGGTTTACCTTTAGTCACGATAAAACAAGTATTAACTTCCTTGATCTTTCTCTGTATATTGATAAGAATACCATTCAAACAAAAACCTATCATAAGGAAGTAGACACCAACACTTATCTATTGGCGTCCAGCCACTATCACCCCAAGTGGCTACAAAACATTCCCAAGGGCCAAGCACTAAGAATTAAGCGTAATTGCTCCAATGATAAGGTATATAAACATCAGGTTAGCGAACTTAGGGAGAGATTCTTGGAGCGAGACTACAAGAAGCGAGATATAGATTTAGCTATAACTGAGGTTGACAAAATAGACAGGAGAACCCTTATTTGTAAGGACTCAGCGAGATCTAAACCCCAAGGAAGGGACCAGTTCCCCATGTTTGTCACCCAATATAGTGGTTTGGCTCCCATCATATCACAGGTTTTCAAAAAACATTGGGGCATCCTTCAAAGGGATCCGATCCTTAAGGATTACCTTCCAGATAAACCTAAAATAGTATATAAACGGGCCAGGAATTTAAAATCTCGTTTGTCCCCCAGTTGCCCTCTTGATAACCTTAGAGACCGCCATGTCACCTGGCTTAATAATTTAAAAGGGTACTATGTCTGTTCAAAGTGTATTGGATGCATACATAGCGTTAAAAGCAAATGTTTTAAATCCAACGTCACTGGAATTTCTTATGATATAGAAATCTTTATTAATTGTAAGACTGATTTTTGTGTGTATTTGCTGCAATGCCCATGTGAGTTACAATATGTTGGCCGTACAGGGAGACCCCTCAAATGGTGGTTTGCCGAGCACATCTATAACATCAAAAGGGGTCTTGAAATCCATAGTGTCTCCAATCATTTCAGATTGAAGCACAATCAAAATCCGGAGGGCCTAACCTGCATGGGCATTGACAATCCAAAGCCTAGTTGGCGTGGGGGAGACAGACTTGGCATTATATCCAAGCGTGAGAGTTATTGGATATATGTTCTTAAAACTCTGTCTCCCCTCGGCCTTAATATAGACTTCGATTTAGCAGCATTTTTGAAAGAATCTTAGCTATTAGGATGTCTGGCTGTTAGCACATTTTTTCTAATTTTTTCACATTTTTTCTCATCTTGTATTCTTATTAAGTGAAATAAGTAACCACCACAATATCATTTTATTGTTCATTATATATTTTTAATGTTAAAATGTGTTTTAGGATAGTTATGGCAGTAAAGGTACACCTTAACCCCAGCAGCTTTCAGGTAACATTGTCAGCTAGCTAGTGTCCGTTTTGATCTCTCAATCTTAAATTCACGCCCATTAGTGGGCATGTCTATCAATTACACTGCATATATAAAGAGTCCAGTGACCAAGCTCCCATATCACCTGAGGAAGTGACATTGCGTCACGAAACGCGTAGGGAGGAGGAGCTTAGTATCCCACGTGTATGCCTCTCCACTGCTGTACCTTCCGGCGCCTGAGACTGACCCGCGCTGCTGACGTCATCAATCGGCGAGTAGTGCACGGCTGTGTGGGTCCCTTGTTCCAGCCGGACTGTAGCAGGTTGCGGACGGCATCCGTTGGTCACATTTGCTACCAATAGAAATTGTAAGTGTTGGTAGTATGTTTGTTTTTATGTAATAAAAGTGTAAGTACGTTTTTACACTAGGCTGTATTTATTTCTCTACACGCTTGCTGTGGGGGCCTATGCTGAATCCCTGAGGGCACTACCAAGTACAAGAGAAACCATCCGACTGTAACCACGTGGGGTTCGTGGATATTGACGTTGGAACGCGACACAGCACAGATTCTCTCCCCTGAATGTACAAGAAATTATCTTGTAAGTTAGGGTTATTTCCATCTCAGTTGGGGCTGTGGTTCTTTATATACTGCGCAATTGGTGTGTCTCTTTTATTCATTGCAGAGAACATCTGGGGCCATTCTGAAGACCATAAAAGCCACTCGGAAATTGCATTGGTTAACCCACCCATTGCCAGGACTGTCTTTTCCATCAAGGACTGTATCTTGGATCATGGTATTGTGGACTTTAACTCATTAGCGCCGGGGACCTAGCTTTTTGTATTTTCACAAAATAATCCAACATTAAAAAGCAAACACCAATCAAAAGCCAGAAATAAACAATTTTAAAAAACACCAAAAATGCCAGTACACTCAATAAAAACAGAAAATAAAGAACATAATAAATAAAAAACAAATGACCAATATACATGTAAAATACATAAAAGCATTTGTCAAAACAACCATTGCTTGTCCCTGTATGTATGTATATCCATAAAGCGACATACATAAATACAGTGGCAATGAATGGGCATAGAAATAAATTAATAAAATTATTCGCCATGCGCTTGGCCAATTTCTTTTACTCGCTAAAAAAAAATAGGCGAAAATCTCTCTCATCGACGACTTATCGGAGTTTAATGAATAGCAGTAGGCTTTTTTGGCCAAAACGTGGAGAGAAGTGACTTATCGGAGCTTTCTGCATAGGCCCCTAAGTGTGTCTAATATCAAGTATAACATTAAAGGTGCTGTTGAATGAGAAACGTTTCTGGCGTCCATCTTTATCATCACTGCTTATAAGCCCAGCCTGCACAGATGCCAGCACCCTGAGAAAGGTAAAGAGAGACACTGAGCACCACTTGTACAGAAATAATACATTGTGATGTGACACTTTTTTTGTGTGCCGGGTAAGGAGGGGTTACAAACAGTGCCGCAGAAAGATTTCTCTGGGGGCCAGGACTAGAGTTACGTACGGAGATCCCTCCCCCCATGTCGTCAGTCTTGCGAGCCTTCCCCCATTTCACACCTCATGAGCCCCCTCTATTTCCACCCCTTTTCCCATGTATTTCTCTCCCATCCGTCTCACTCCATCTTCGTCACTCTCTCCCCCTCCACCAATAACCCAACTCTCACTCAATCCCCCACCCCTCCCTCACCTCGCATGTATTTCTCTCACCGGCATCTCACTCTTTCTCCCTCTTTTCCTCTCTCACTCCCTCTCTCACTCCCTCTCTCCTCTCACTTGCCTCCACCATCTGTCAATTACCCCACTCTCACTCAATCCCCCCCCAAAATACATACCAAAACCCCCCACCTCCCTAAATACATACAAAACCACCCACTCCCCATACATACCAACCCCCCCCCCCAATACATTTAAAAATACACCCCCTCCCCAATACATATTAAAATACACCCACCCCAATACATATAAAAAATACACCCCCATACATATAAAAATACACCCCCTTCCACCAATACATATAAAAATACACATAAAAATACACATAAAAATACAGGCTTACCTTGAGGATGGTCTCAGATCTTTGGCCGGGCCCAGTGGCTGCTGGGGGCTGGGGTGGGGCGGCAGCTGGACCAAGCAGTTGCCGCCCAGCTGCAAGTCTCTCTCCCTCACTCTGTTCCATGCCGAGCTTCCGACGTCAGCGCATGCCGGGCCTCCCTCGCATGCGGTGCACACCGGAAGCTGGGCCAAGCTTACTTCTGGCGTGCTGACGTCAGATAGGCCCGTCACACGCCAGCGTCGGAAGCTCAGTGTGGGACAGGTTGAGGGAGAGGCCTGCAGCTGGAGAGAGAGCCGGGGCCCGACTTGTCCCGGCTGTTCCCCCCTGTTGGCGGCCCTGGCTACAAATACTAAGTTTTTTGTCTAGACCACCTAATTACAATTGTAACTATTGTACAATCAAATGTAACTGTTCTTGTCTCCCTCTCCCCCCTATATTATTTTTCTCCCATACCTCTCCCTTATTTCTGTATCCCTTTCCACACAACTTAAAACACAATTCTTTTTCAAAATTTACACTATAATTTCATATGTAAAGAACATTAATTTTGGTCCAATAGAAAGTTCCACATCACTTAGTGATTAAATGTGCATTCAATGATTTCTATAGTGGGAATAAAACCCAAATCAAAGGGATTTATTTGTAAGATCCACTAGCTCTAAACTGGGCTTATAGTTCTGCAAAAAAAAAAACAGAATGAGATTTATCAAAAAGAAAAACGATTATTTTCTGTGATAAACCTGGTGCTTTTTTGATGCCAGGTTTGCAGATAAAAACCTTTAAGAAATAGCTGAATATTTAAGTTCTATGAGTTCCCATGTATTTTTTTTTTTTTGTTACACTGATCCTCTTCTGGAGAGATGATAAATTCCACCCCCACCATTTCTAAATGTGTCGAGTAGTCTGACACATTAAGCACAAGACTCATGCTTTTGCCATAGCTATAAAAATTCCAGGGACATCTTTCCAAAAAAAGCATGAAATATGGGTGTTTTGCATTAACTCCTGTGGTGTCTCTTTCAGCAGTCTAAGTTCTTTCAAAACTAAAGCTGTCGCACATTTTAATCTGGTCTGTAACTGTTACATACGCCTATAATATATATTATCTCTAACTGTGCATGCAATGTCTTTTATATAATGTATACCCTGTTCACTTATGTAACTATGTATTTGTAACCATGTATTTGTCATCATAACTCTATGCCCAGGACATACTTGAAAACGAGCGATAATTCTCAACTTATTACTTTCTGGTAAAATATTGTATCAATAAATAAGTACTCAAGCTAATGTGTTCATTCTGGGTCCTGAAAATGACAGAGCATTGCCACTGCCACTTTCAGTATGTGAAGGAACCAGAACCTTTGTTGTTTGCATTGAGGATATTTGACTCTTCAAGAACCAACAATTTAATTTTATATATTTTATATATATATAAAAGGGACAAATTGTTTGTCTGTGGGTTGTTGCTGATTGGTTGGCGGTGGCTCACGCTCTGATTGGCCTCCGGGGTGGGGTGACGTCACAAACAACAGGGCTACACACACCCTCACCCATAGCCTCCTCACACCGTGTGCCCCTCTGACCGAGACACACACGCCATGCAGCGAACTCCCTAAACCCACATCAGTGCAAACCCACCCTAGTGGGGCCCCCAGGTACCATCCACCCCACCCGCCGCTCACATCCTCCATCCGCCGCTCCTCACCTCCACCCGCCCCGCCGCCTGACACACAGGACCGCCCGCAGCTCCTCACCGCCACCCGCCCCCCCTCCTCACACGCTACACACCACCCGCCCCGCCACTGCTCCTCACCTCAACACCCCGCCGCCTCACACACAGCACCCGCCCGCTCCACACCTCCACCCGCCCCCGCCTTATACGCTACACACCACCCGCCCCGCCGCTCCTCACATCAACACCCCCCCGCCAGCCCCCCGCAACACCCCCGCTGCAGCATCGGAGCACCCACAGCTATGTATTGGGGGGGGGGGAACAAGCGCCGGTGACCGGGGGAGAGGGGGGGGCACGAGCACCGGGACCGGGGGGTGATGCAGGAGAGTGATGGGCGGTGGAGAGTGATGTGGGGTGCAGGGGGGTGGAGAGTGGTGTGGGGTGCAGAGGGGGTGGAGAGGGAGGTGGGGTGCAGGGGGATTGGAGATTGATGTGGGGTGCAGGGGGGGTGGAGACTGGTGTGGGGTTCAGGGGGGGTGGAGAGTGATGTGGAGTGCAGGGGGGGTGGAGAGTGATGGGGTGCAGGGTGGGTGGAGAGTGATGTGGGGTGCAGGGGGGGGTGGAGAGTGATGTGGGGTGCATGGGGGTGGGAGAGTGATGTGGGGTACAAGGGGGGGAGACCGCAGCTTTGAATGGGGGGGAACAGAGGTGTGAACGAGGGGGGGGGGAATCGAAGATATGAACGGGAGGGGGGAGGCGGGCACCACAGCTGTGAATGGGGGGGGGGGGGAATGGAGCTGTGAAGGGGGAGGGGAGCGGAGACAGAGGAGGAGCGGCAAAATGTAATCCCGGGCAATGCCGGGTATATCAGCTAGTATGTTCTAATTTAAGAAATCAAGGGGCATACTAATTAGCACCACAGCTAGGAGAAAACGGGAAAGGGACTCTAAAATAATGCAGCTTCAATCGAGATTACACTCCCTTACATCACACCATAAGAGTAACCCAGACCCGCAAGCCCTACAAGAATTGAAAGATACCAAAATTGAATTAAACATGTTGTTGACCTCCAGGGCGGATAACTCGCTGAGTTGGTCCAAGAGGAAATTTTACGAAAAAGCGAACAGGCCGGATACTATGCTGGCTCGAGCGTTAAGGGACAGACAAGTGAAGTTTAATATCCAAGCTATACGCTTAAAATCAGGCACCCCCACGGCCAACCCTAAGAAAATAGTAGAAGAATTTGGTTCGTTCTATGAAACATTATATAATGGAGAGAAAGTGGCACACAATGCTAAAACAAGCGAGAAGCTGAGAGATTTCTTAGCCAGCTCAAAACTAGGGAGATTGACAGAGGCAGAGAGAGAGGCCATGGGCGCTGATTTCTCTATAGAGGAGGTGTCACAAGCCATTAAGGAACTCAGACCCTCAAAAGCCCCAGGTCCAGACGGCTTCTCGGGGCTATACTATAAGAAATTTGACAAAGTACTAGCCCCTAGGTTGCTCCACGTGTTCAATGCAATATTAGCAGGAGCCCCCATCCCCAGAGAGATGTTACAGGCGTCTATATCATTAATCCATAAACCAGGTAAAGATCCGCTGGACTGCAAAAGTTATAGGCCCATATCCCTAATCAATACTGATATTAAGATATACGCTAAACTATTGGCCAATAGTTTATGTCTAATCCTACCCAGACTTATACACCCAGATCAGGTCGGATTCATCAAAGGCAGACAGGCAGCGGACAATACCCGGCGATTTATTGATCTGGTAGAATTGGCTAATAAAAATAACACACAAAGTATGCTGTTAAGTCTGGATGCCGAAAAAGCTTTTGATAGGATAGACTGGCCTTACCTGGAGGAGACGCTTGCGGCATTTGGCTTTGGGGATCAGGTGAGTAGATGTGCACTTCACTGGACTTCAGCACAGTCTTGTATCAATTTTCACACTTTTCTGCATATACTCCATTCACAGCTGGTAGCCCTATGCGGTGTGGCAACCTTTATTTGCAAAATCAGTACCACTCGTGGGTCACCATCTGTATTCACTGCTTCAGCAAAACTTTTGAAAACAACAAACACATATCCCTTTTTAAGGTCTGACTCACTTCTTGAACCCTGACTATGGCTGAAAGGCAAAACCCCTATTTCAATGACCATATTACACTTTGTGATAGGCAAATTAAGGTTTAGCTACTTTAGCAGTCTCTTCTGGGTTTTTGTAAGTTTCAGTGCAGTGTGGTTTCAGTGGTGTGTATCCCTTTAATTCCGATCTCTGCTGCATGAGGGTTTTTTTTTTCCTCAGACTGTTTGTAGGCAAAAAGCATAAAAAAAAAATTCACATAAAAATCTCCGGTCCTTTTTAACTTCAAAGACACCTCTTATCCCACTTCTGACACCATATGTTGACGGACGTTCACAGAGGTACACAATTGGAGACTTTATAAGGTGAAATTATAATAGGCTTTATTGTGCCTTTTCCTTTTCATCAGGAAATCATCCAAACACAGAGGGGGGGAACAAAGCTTCTATTCACTTGGGAGTATCTCTAGTGAAAATACCATGCAATTAATTCACAACTCTCTAAGTCAAGCATTTCTCGCAGCCCCAAAACATATTGCATGAAATAAGCAGATATAAGCAGTCTCTTAATTATGAAAGTCTTATCTGTTTCTTGCTGTAGAGTAAGCTTCTCTGCTCTTCTGGAACCGCACCCGTGCTTGCACAGAAAATATCAGCATCCAGGTTTAGAAGTCTTATTTGGTGTCTTGCAATCAGCTATGCTGGGCAGAGCTCAAGACCGGTCAGCTCCAGAGATGTGTGTTCTCTTGGTCAGTCTCTCCTGGGAGACTCAAGAACACTCCTCAGTCTCCAAAGGTCTGCTCTCATTCAGAGCTAAGGTGTCACTTCCTGTCTCAACAGACAGGCTTTTGTAAGCAAACTAGATCAGGCAGGTGGTGTTTATTAATTGACTACCAGCAGTTAACCACCACACTGCTAGATTAAAGGCACATTACTTGAACAGGGATTACTCCCCTTTTACACCCCCTCTCTCCTTTCTCTCCCCCCATCTCTCCTTTCTTTCGTTCCCCCACTCACTCCATTCCCCCCACCTGACTCCATTCCCCCCCACCACCTCACTCTGTTCCCCCCACCTCACTCCGTTTCTCCACCCCCCACCACCTCACTCCGTTCCCCCATACCCCCCACCACCTCACTCCATTCCCCCCGCCTCACTCATCCCACCCCCACCACCTCACTCCGTTCCCCCCACCACCAACTCACTCCGTGTGTGTGTGTGTCTGTGTGTTTATACTGTGTTTAAGTGGGAGTGTGTGTGTACTGCACCGACACACTTTATTCGAGTAAATACCCGGTATGTACCTGGCAGATACCTGGAATGCGCCACTCCTAACCTCTGACAAGCCCCGTTGCATTTGCCTTCCCAGCCTGGGTTCATGCCTGGCTGATGGGCGGCTGATCTGTTAAATGATAATGATTAGGATTTAATAGGCTGCAATGCTTCGCGTGTCTACCAGATGGCATAAATTCATGAATTGTAATGCAGTTTATATATATATACTGTGCAGTATTGCAGCCAGCGGGAATAAAATGCTTCAATCCCTGCTTGGAAAATAACTCAATGTACTCGGGCAGAAAACAGTCACAAACCTCAATACACCCGGGTATACCCGAATTCGTGGGACTAGCCAAGCTCGAATAAAGTGTGTCGCCAGTGTATGTATGTAAGTGGGAGTGTGTATGTATGTATGTAAGTGGGAGTGTGTGTATGTATATAAGTGGGAGTGTGTGTATGTATGTAAGTGGGAGTGTGTGTTTAAGTGGGAGAGTGTACACGCGCAAGAGGGAGAGGGAGCGTGAGGGGGGAAAGTGACGGGGGCGACAGGGGAGGGTGGGGAGAGACAGATAGTGAGGGTTGGGGTTCCCCAGAATTTCAAAATCGAATTCTGGGGAGCAGTAACCAAAAAAAAGGTTGAAAACCACTGCTCTAACTGATTCCGTTCTGAGGTCACAAGGAATCACATGTGGTACTTTACCCACGTCAATTTGAAACCCCCATAATAGGCTTCTAGAGAATCAAACACGTAGCTAGCGGTCTCCACATAATAATGAGGGTTTCAAAAAAATGTCTAACCTGCTTTCTTCCAGATCTGTCTCGCAAGCTTGAAACAGGAGACCTTGGAATCTCCCCTAACTCAGAAGATAGGTAGGGAACCCTTCCACACATGTATTTGCTGACATTAATGCTTTAATCTCCTCTTGGGCTTGTTAAGAATCACTTATATTAGCAAACCCACCTGCATTTGGTCAATGTGAAGAAGCACAGGAGTTTCCCATGGATCAAGAATCAGCTTCACTGCGGACCAGCTCACACACACACTCTCACCCACACCCACCACCACACCTCCCTGATCCTAATGTGGAGTGACAACCCAATGCATTTTTAAAGGATGGGGAGAGAGGTACATTTAAAATGATATTAAAATGTGCTTTACAATTATTATTTTTTTCAGGTGGAACCGTAGTAATTTCTGGGGCTCAACCTTAGCAAACCATTTCTGGTCCTCGTCAACCTTCAAAAGTGGTAAGGGAAAAAGGTGTTGGGATGCAGCAGTTCATTGTGGTCTTTTGTAGCGCTACCTACATGGCCAAAAAAAGAAAGCACTATATAAATTCAAAATATTTTATAATTAAACATGACTGGTTCGGTTGCACTGCAGCTTTCTGGTACTACGTGCTGAAAATATCAGTATGCGAAATAGTACAATTGTTGAAACTTGTTTAGGTCCGGTTGTACAGTAGTTTGCTGTTTGAGATTTTGCTGTGCTGAGCAGAGCGCTAAACTCCTGTCATAATGAAGGCTACCAGAAACCGTAAATATTTTAGAGTATTTGAACATAAACAGAATATTATTTTAACTGGACGTTTTTCAGCCTTAAGAGATAACATTGGATAATGTTTGACTAGGGTTTTTTGTTTGCCTTCCTTTGGATCAATATACTGTAAGTTTTGATAAAAATCATCATTCATACATTTTTATCGAATAAAAGTATTTCTATAAGAAGAGGCTAGCTAAATTAGATTTATTAACATTAGTAAAGAGGCGTCAAATAGAGGAGATATGATAAATAGGTAAACATAGGAAGGGTATTGATCCAGGGAGACATTCCGATTGCCAATTCTTGGAGTCAGGAAGGATTTAATTGTTCCCTTTAAAAGATGACATAGGATAATGTGTCACTGAGATTTTTTGTTTGCGTGCCTCTGGATCAATATACTGTAAGTAGGATATAGTATAAGGTATCTCGACTACATTTGTGATAGGTTAAACTTGATGTATGCATGTCTTTTTCAAATCTCATCTACTATGTAACTATAACAAGGACTAATTGTAATAAAGTATAAATGTAATACACAAATAAACTGATATGTCAAAAACAAATGTTGTTATTAGTTATTAGGAATTCTTTACATTTTTAAAAAAAAGTAGGACGGGGCTAGGTGGCTAGGGCAGTTAAAATGTAGAATTCATTACCCATGGAGACTGGAATGGCAGATACAATAGATATCTTCAAGAAAAGGTTGGACATATTTTTAGAAAGTAAAGTATACAGGGATATACCAAATAAGTAAACATGGGAAGGATGTTGATCCCAGGAGTAATCTGATTGGGCAATATTTGGAGTCAGGAAGGATTTATTTTTCCCCTTATGAGATATCCTTGGATGATGTGTTACTGGGAAATTTTGATTGCATTCTTCTGGATCAATATACTGAAAGTACGGATATAGGATAAAGTATCTGTCGTCTAAATTTAGCATAGGTTGAACTTGATGGACGTACGTCTTTTTTCAACCTCATCTTCTATTATGTAACTATACAGTACCAAACAACATTTAAAAAATGGTAATATGTTTACGTCAGTTAATTGATTAATATTTAACCTGACACCACTGTATGTAGCATTAGTCATATACAGTAATGTTTGTTATTCACTCAACTGTTTAAGTAAAATGTTCAATATACTGTATGTATCATTTAATTGATATTGGACCTCTAACAAAAGAAAAGGGAAATTAAAATACAATTGTCTACATTTATTTATTTATAAAATATTTTACCAGGAAGTAATACATTGAGAGTTACCTCTCGTTTGAAGTATGTCCTGGGCACAGAGTTAAGACAAATAATACATGGTTACAAATACAGTTACATATTGAGCAGGGCATACATTATATATAAGACATTGCATGCACAGTTAAATATAATTTGTATTATGGGCGAATTTGGGACTAAATCCACAAATAACTGTTGAGCTTTAGCATGCCCCAGGTCACATTCATAGGATTGTGACTAAAGGAATGTTAAACATTAACACAATGGAGTCTAGCTTTGCCTAATTTAAAACCACATTATGAAAAAAATGTTTAACATTTATATAGTATACATGTATCACATCATTTGCCCATGTAATGTTATATCTTTTAGGTAATATTTTACATAAATAATTCGTATCTCTATATATAGGGCCATTTCACAGACAAACATGTCAAGCACTTGCCTCAGAGGGAGAAGTGTCTGCGATGGAGACTTCGCATGAAGAGGGTGAGGAGTTTGTCATCTTAAATATGACAGAGGTGGAAACTCCATCTGTAGCCTCTCCAGCTTTTGCACCGGCTCCTGTGGGGGCTCCAGCTCCTGCACCGGCTACTGTAGGGGCTCCAGCTCCTGCACCGGCTCCTGTGGGGGCTCCAGCTCCTGCACCGGCTCCTGTGGGGGCTCCAGCTCCTGCACCGGCTTCTGTGGGGGTTCCAGCTCCTGTCCCGGCTTCTGTGAGGGCTCCAGCTCCTGCACCGGCTCCTGTGGGGGCTCCTGCATCGGCTGATGTGGGGGCTCCTGCACCGGCTCCTGTGGGGGTTTCAGCTCCTGCACCGGCTTCTATGGAAGCTCTGGCACCGGCTCCTGTGGGAGCTCCAGCTCCTGCACCAGCTTCTGTGGGAGCTCCTGCGCCGGCTCCAGCTCCTGCACCGGCTTCTGTGGGAGCTCCTGCACCGGCTCCTGCGGGGGCTCCAGCTCTTGCACCGGCTCCTGTGGGGGCTTCTGCACCGGCTTCTGTGGGGGCTTCTGCACCGGCTCCTATAGCGACTCCAGCTCCTGCACTGGCTCCTGTGGGGACTTCAGCTACTGCCCTGGCTCCTTTGGAGGCTCCAGCTCCTGCACGGTTCCTTTGGGGGCTCCAGCTCTTGCACCGGCACTTGTTGAGCTTTAATATCTGCCGGGTGCTCCTGCACCCGGGTACCCCCGGCTGATGTTAGGATCAGTCTGGTCCCACGTAGTCGTCGTCCACGACGGTGTCCACCTCTGCGTGGGGTGGACTCCCGCTGGAGTGTCCCACCATGCAGAGAGTGTATCTTGCGGCGGTGGTCTTGTCCCAGACCACAAGCCGCAAGTACTGCGCAGCGGCTCTGCTGTGTCCCTAACACTGTAGCTCTAAATGGGGCAAGGTCCCTACCTAAGGGATTGTCCCTAAAGCACCCACAAACTGATTGGGTCTCAGTACCTACCTTGGGCCTAAGGGGGCAAACTAGGCCAAGTCCATGGAAGCACCGCTCCCTGGACACTACCTTCTATCTGCCTGCTCCCCTTCCCACTGGCGTGGTTCCTCTGAGTGTGCCAAATGTATCTCTATATTCGTGCTAGAATCCTAAGGCCCTATTGGCCGTTCGCGCCATGTGACTAGCAGCCCTTATGCACTATGGAGCTTGTAGTCCCTCGCGGAGCCCTCTGCTAAGATGGCCACCACTACTATTCCGTACTGCGCATGCGCCCCACGCGTGTAATGGCCGCCACAACCTCCGAGACGTTCTGTGCATGCGGGAGATGCCATCTGCGCCAACCCCAAAATGGCGACCCCCGCTAGCCAGGTGTGCCGCGGTGCACCGGTGTGCTCCATGCACTGCCCGCACTCCACTGCCTAACCAGAGGAGCAGAGGTAAGGGAGGTATACAGGACCAAGGGGGACCTGGCTATACAAAGAACATATTTGTTCATTTTCTTAACAGGGCAAGGGGATACATACAGTATGGTACATAAGGTCACAATAGTGAAAACATTATATCATTTTTTTTTTTAAATAATTTTGTACTTACAGTAAATTATATTGCCAATTACTCTGTCCCAGTAATGTAAGTTAAGAAAGAGGTATAAGGAAGGTAACGTCATTATACATAAGATTTTTCCTCAGCCAGTTACATGTTACAGTAAATCAGTTGTCTCTAACATTAGCAAAAATATATTATTCCCAAATATTGTGCTATTGTTGATGATAACACGCACTATATGAAACATGCAAGAAAATTCTCCCTGCAAATTGTTTATAATTATTGATTCAATAATTCCATGTTTATGATTTTAATATATACAGCCATTTTAGAAGTAAAGTAAATAATAAGTAAAGTTATAATTAGAAATCAGTGGCTGTAGTTATTGTAAAATAGAGCTTTCTCTTATATGGTACGGAAACTTGATATCTCGCATAATGTTAAGCTTTCTTAAGGGTTTGGATGTGAGTAAAGGCAAGTTTAAATATGACAAATAATGAAATCCATGCATTCACTTTAACGAAGCTCTGTGGATTGGTGTTGGTAAAGGAACCACCTCCTTTGCATATGATTATCACCAGCGTCATTTCTGCACTTAACCCTGTATTAGCAAGCTTTGAAGATACCCGTTAGCAGTTAATGATGCGTTAACTTCAGTTAGCACCTCGTTCAGTAAATGACAGAGCTTTGTGGATCTGGGCCACAGTTGTTAAACTTCAGGCAGGGATTCGTGGTAGTTAGATAGGAAGTGATGGTTTCAAAAACATTAATTAGCATGACACTAACCAGAATCCTTGTCTACAGTCATTACACTGAAAAAACTAAAGGTTCAATATATCTTCGCATTTGTGCTTCATCCTTCAGGGCAGGATATTTCATGATTTATGTTTATGATGCCTACAGACATAGGCTGCGCTTAGAGTGCCTTGCGACGGCGCTCCGTAACAAATACATGGACTCCGTCGCAAGCGCTTATAGTGAGCGCGACAGCGACGGAGCGATGTCGCAACCAAAAATTTTGAAGCCGGGTAAATTTGATTTTTAGACACAGTTGCCACATGTGACTGTCTCTAAACCAATCAAATTGCGCAGCCCGCCCCTTTTAGTGACGTCAATGGCCTTGTTGCCAGCACCGTCGCTAAAAATCAAATTACAACTTTCGCCAGTGGCGACAGCGACGGGTTTTGTCATCGGTCGCGTCGCCAGCACTATAAGCGCGGGCTTATAGAGATATGAGTGTCCCTTCCAGCAAAGCATAATTACAGCAGTAATTACATGTTAATAGTAAATAACCACTTGTCACTACTGATTGCTTGGTTACTATAGCAACCACCCACTATATATTGGTAGCGCAAGAAATCTGTGACCAGCTTACGCAGCAGACATTGGATAGCAGCAGGGATGGTACCAGTAACCCACAGCTGACGTGTATTCCCTGTTGTGAGCAGCGCGCGCCCGAATCAGTCGGCCCACCAGTAGGCAGGAGTGAGGTCAGTGGGATGTGAAATCGCTCTATAATTTGGAGAGGGAGAGTTCTGATCTCTCAAGGTAAAATCATCACTGATTTTGCTATTCCCACACTCAATCACCCTCACCTGCCAATCGGAGGTACTTGCAATTTGCGATTCCCCACTAGCACTCACCTACAGCATACAGTCATATGCAGTGAGTTACTAGGGATCTGAAGTGTCACCACAGCCTTGTGTAAAGTCATTATACTTGGGAGGGTATTATCTGCAGGCTTAGCAGTTCAGGGAGAGTGAAATTACACCTGAGCTACACTTCACCCCACCCTTACCTTTTAGACTCAGCTGACTAAGTACCTAGGATTGGGTATTCACCCTTCACTCTTTATTAACCCCCTCTATACCAAGGAGCCTGCTCACTCAGAGAGCTGCTGGGCAGCCTTGTTATTATTATTGTTGTTTTCATTGCTTATTAACTTAACCTTATATTTAAAGTTGTGTATTAAAAGTTACATTTTTGTAGTATTCATTTTACCTTGCGTTCATCAATAATTATACATAACCAACCCACCTAAAATCTGTCTGTCTGCTTCTCTGCTCTTTTGTCCTGATTTATTTAGTACTTCATAAATAAATCACTTTGTTTTTTCAAAAGTTCCTGTGTGTGCTTAGGACTTGGGCAACACCACTACCATTTTGACTTGTTCACTCTTTTGCACACATGCAAGTTTTTCTTTTTTCAAATGTCATAGTTAAAATTCAGATGTTTTTCCCAAAATTTTATGAATCAAACTTTATTTGTAGGGTTATGGATGCAGGCTTGTTACTCCCCAAAGCTAAAGATGGTGTGTGTGTGTGTGTGTGTGTGTGTATATTCAAAGGATACTGCAGGGTAGCAGGGTGATTCCCTGAATGCCTCTCTTTGGCCGCACTTATAGTCCCGTCAAAACGAATGTATTGCATCTGTCGCATGCGCTTATAGTAGGAGCGGCGCCTTGGTAACGATCGCTGGAAGTCAGTTCAATTATTTTTTCCAGCGACCACAGCGTGACATCAGCGTCGCCGTCGCAAGGACTACAAGCGCGGACTTTGCATTCAACTCATGGAGCCAGACCCTTGATGGCTAGGTAGGGCTATTTCAACGCTAGATTACACCCCTTCGCTTCGTTGGGATGGGATGGAATGGCACTGCTACCACGCTGCTCTCTCGCCTCAAGTCCTCCTGGGTAGGAACTCATCTCAGCTCTTTATCCTGTCTTTCTCTTGGCTCTTCCTTGTGCTGCGTGACTTTTCCTGTTACCCAATCACATCAATTTTTTCCTGGGTTCACAGCCATTGGCCAAAGGGCTTGTCCATCATAATACCTGAGGTCACGTCCATGGTGAGCGTGACGGCGTGGGTGGCGCGATCAAAATGCCATGCCTCTGAGGCGATGCAGAGCGTCGGCGCTTGCGATGCACAAGGAAACAAATACATTTGTTTCTGTCACGCGGCGTCCGAGTCACGTAAGCGGTTCGCCTAATGAGGGCGAACCAGCTCCGTAACGTCACGGCCACGCCTCTGACATGCCCCCCGTCGCGTCTACCTAGATGGCACAAATCGCTCCAGCTAGAGGTGCGCGTGAAGCCACATGCACTATCACGCACATGCATCCAACATGGACGCGGTGTTAGGTTTCCCTGAAAGGAGGATTACACACATATTATAGTATATAAAAAGAAATATTTAAATACATAATTTTATATTATTTTAAATATAACAAATATAGAAATACAAACAGCACTGTTTGACCCTGAAATGGGTCAAATGAATTGCGAGATAGTGGCATGTACCAATTTAATTGCTAACTTTGCCATTTTCGCAACTGTTTCCCATGTTACGAATGTCCAACATGTTCCAGTTTTGCAAATGTACATAAATATTTTGCATATGACTAATCACCAGTGGATTGTGAAACACTATATATTTGTTGTTCCTGGACACTTTCCTGTTTATTTGACTTTTGTCTATTTCTTCTGCACTGAATATTGAATGCAATGGAATTTATTATACAGTAACAAGCTACAGCAACTATGCATGTTAATTTCCTGTGACCAAAGTGTGATGGTTAAAGGTTTGGGGATTACTATTATTTTTAATTTATAAACCTACTCTTTCAATTTATTTTTAATGAAATGTATTTGCTTTAAAAAAAAATTAAATACCAGTTTCGTTCTGTTCCTATAGCAGTGATTCACAACCAGGGTTCCGTGGAGCAGTCTCAGGGGTTCCATATACAGACTGCAGACCGCATGCGGACTGCCCGCACACACTGTGTGGCTCGCAATGGCTTTCCTGGCTCTCACCCTCGTCCGTCCCCACCAGAGCCCGCTTTCAGGACTGCAGGGTAGGAGCGCGCTCTAGCACGTCGGCACTTCTGGTGCCTGCTGCTAGCTAGAGCGAGTGCGTGCGTGCAGTCCACCCTTGACAAAGCTGCCCGCCTCAGATAAACGTACGGCTGGTTTGTGGGCGCAGTGACATCACGTTGTCAGTGCCCCCACTCTACACAAGGACACTTTCCTGTATTCCAGCCTCTACCTTAACTAAGTAGCATTACTGTTAACATTACGAATTAGCTTGCATTTCTTCTTGGTAGGAAGCTGGTTGTTACCTGTGTTGTAACAAATTGGATTTTCTGTGATTTGATTATCCACTCCCCCATCAGAGCCACAGTGTTTTTATTACCTATTGCATTATCAACTGTTATCAAGGGGCTGTATGAAGGGGTATTTGTGTCTACAATTGGTATTACTACCAGGGATTTTGTATGTGTGTTACTAGTGTCATTAGACCATGACCACAACCTGCTGATATCATCCTTAATTATTTCAGGGTGCTTCAGTTTTCTCCAACACTGTTAGTTTTATGTGGTTATACTACATAGGGATTATCATTGTCCCCCTGCACTATCTCTAAGCACTTCCTATGTTACGTCTGATTTTCTCCCCATTGTAGGATAGTTTAAGAGATGTTATAACTACCATAACTCTCTTCTAATATTAGGTACACATTACATCAGGCTTCTTAGGGTGCTATAGTAGATTAGTATAGTCCATAGACACTACTCCAAATTAGTATAATATTACTCTAGGGCGCACTAATTACAATCACTATATTGACTGTCCTTTTTATTGTGGCCCTAGTTATAGGGATTACTAGGACATTAGAATATCTGTGCTTCAGTTGATGGGTCATAGTGGTTAACATCCTGCTTTGACAATATATAGTTACCTGTCTCTCTGTTGTTCTTTTCCTGGATTGGCTAATTCGAGCCAATTTGACAAGCAGTTATCTTACTGCATGTATTTTGAGGTTAATGGCTTTTTATATAACATATCCACCTTTTCTTTGGCGTATCTCTTATCGCCAGGTGGGCTTATATTTTTGTGTCTAGTGTTCCCATTTATTTTATCGGTCCAAGGACCTATTAAATTTGTCGTTTTAATTTAATTCATAGAACTCATGTGTTAGGGATTCTACTACTTCCAATCAACTTCTGTATCTTTACAGTTTAATTGTGGACACAATTAGATTAATATGTGATAGGTGAGTGCATGCTACAGGGACCCTTTCTCTGAGCCCACTTTCCCCTTTTCCCCTCCCCCTCCCCTTCCTCTCTCAGGGGTTCAGCTTAGTTATTTTTGTGTTTATTCATATTTTCCCAAGTGCACCCGTCACTTTCTTCTGTATGGAGGCTGAGCGGGTTCTCTCTATTCTATTATAAATATTTTCATATGTCTGATCACCAGTGGATTGTGAAACACTATCTATTTGTTGTTCCTGGACACTTTCCTATTTATTTGACTTTTGTCTCTTTCTTCTGCACTGAATACTGAATACAATGCAATTTATTATACAGTAACAAGCTTACAGCAACTATGCATGTTAATTTCCTATGACCAAAATGTGATGGTTAAAGGTTTGGGGATTACTATTATTTTTAATTTATAAACCAACTCTTTCAATTTATTTTTAATTAAATGTATTTGCTTTAAAAAAAAATGAAATACCAGTTTCGTTCTGTTCCTATAGCAGTGATTCACAACCAGGGTTCCGTCGAACAGTCTCAGGGGTTCCACACACACACACTGTGCGGCCCGCAATGGCTTTCCTGGCTCTCCCCTTCATCCGTCCCCACCAGAGCCTGCTCTCAGGACTGCAGGGTAAGAGCGAGCTCTAGCACGTCGGCACTTCCGGTGCCTGCTGCTAGCTAGAGCGAGCGTGTGTGTGCAGTCCTGCCTGCTCTGTTGTTCTGCTGCCTGCTGCCCGCCGCCGCCACGGCCGCCAACCGCAGGATACCAGCCTCTCCTCCTGCCTGAGGTAGGCATATGGTGTGTGGCGGGGATGGGAGGAGGGAGGGCGGGGTCGGTGGAAGGAAGATGATGTGTGATCCAGGGTGGCGGAGGGTGATGTGAGATATGGAGGGGGTGGGTGATGTGAGATGCATTGGGGGTGGGTGATGTGAAATACATGGGGGTGGGTGATGTGAGATGAATGGGGGGTGGGTGATGTGAAATGGATGGAGGGTGGGTGATGTGAGATGCATGGGGGGTGGGTGATGTGAGATGCATGGGGGGTGGGTGATGTGAGATGCATGGGGGGTGGGTGATGTGAGATGCAGGGGGAGGGTGATGTGAGATGCAGGGGGAGGGTGATGTGAGATGCAAGGGGGGAGGGTGATGTGAGATGCAAGGGGGTGATGTGAGATGCAGGGGGTTGGGTATATGAGGATGGTGATGATGAGGGGTCCTGGGGGATATATGGGGATGATGATGAGTGCTGGGGAAGATATGAGGATGATGATGAGGGGTTCTGGGGAAGATATGATAATGATTTTACCCGTGAGGCCCAAATCTGTTTTCAGTGGAGCAGTTCAGCCCTTCTCATTTAACCAGTTGTGCAGGCCTGCGCTAGAATTTGAAAAATCTGAGTAACTGGGTAAAAAATTATAATTATTAAGGTTTTAACGTATAGGAAGGTGATTGTTGCACAGCAAGGGCCCCATAGCCAGGAGAAGCCAGAAGTTACGTCATCAGGAGACGCAGAGCAATGACGAGTCTGAGGAGTCGAGACTGCACGGCTGATGGGAGACAGCGGCATCCTTTTCTATTGCTGTTCACCTGTCGTCTGACCACGGGGGACTACCCATCAATTTGATTCATTCGGTGGAGGACTACGGAGGTTTTCCAGGAACGTGAGTTCTAATGGTATATGTGTTACATACCTTGCACATCTCTGGGGACCCGCAGGCTAGTGGGACAGTTTCAAGACTTTGTATTGCTCTACGGGAGGTTTGTTCCGCTTGTATTGAGCTCACGAGTTGGGTTCTAGCAGTGTGTCTTCCACCCTCATTCCATCCCCCTCCCACCCGATTGCCCTTACAGGTGGGCAGATACTTTAGTTCTCCTTATTCATTCCTCATATCCTATGCCAAGTTATCCCTGATCATTAGCAGAGTTATTTCATAAATTTTAGACAGTGTGGAAATATGTAAAGAGATCTTGTGTATCTGAGGAAGATGAAGAGAAGAGTGCCGGTAATAATGTTGAAAGTGAGGTTAGTAAGAATATTGATCAGCCAATTTCAAGTACCGAAGGATGATCCCTGACGAAGCCTTTTGGTGAAACGCGTAGGAGGAGGAGCAAATAGAGTGTTTGCTTGCTAAACAGTGCGTTTGAAGGAAGCGGCTAATACCACTCGCCGCGCTGTCTGTATGGTCACTGTTTACCATCAGGAGGTGGAGCGCTGAAAGACGGAGCCCAGAGACTACCGGGAAGGGTCTGTGCGTCACAGCCGGAAGTGACATCAGACCCGGACACCCGGAGGGCTGCGTGGTATCGCGAGTTACAGCACATCCATGCTGTGTGCACCGGAGCGGTTTCCGTGATCTGTGGGACAGCAGGACCGTCAAGGATCTGCATTATCCAAAGGGTGAGCTTTTCCAACATTGTCTCAACCCTGGGGTACCCCTCTTCACCAATACCTGCCCGGGCAGTGCACTATCTACAGGACTAAGACTATCTATCGGGTAACACCCTTTTTCAATCCTCTGGAGACTGATTAAGTGGTACCGCATATCCATTCCATTAGCACTATTTTTAAATCACTATTTATGTATTGATCTCACATTGTTGTCCTAGAGGGTTTTTTCCTGGGACTAGCTTATGTAATAAAGAATTTTAGTTTAATCACAACCCCCACTGTCTGCGCTTCTCACTTTTTTCTTTTTTGTTGTTACACCCATACTAGGGACTGGGGGTTCCCTATTATCAGAAGCTGCACCCACCATCGGGTTGTGATTACCTTAATTCCTTTTATATTTAAATCCACCATTAGCAAACACTCATTTGCACCGGACTGGTTCATGTCACATGACTTTTTTTTTTTTTTTTTTTGCCTTTTATTTTGCTCCAGTGCCCATATTCAAATAAAACGACCCATTCGGCGCTTTTTTATATTTTTTTGTTTTTTTCTTGTTGTCCTACTGTACAGCACTTTTGTTGTTACAAGGCTTTATCAGCAGTCCTATCTCTGTACCTGATTGGAGCATCGGCTCTGGGCTCATACCCTATGCCAAGTTATCCCTGATCATTAGCAGAGTTATTTCATAAATTTTAGACAGTGTGGAAATATGTAAAGAGATCTTGTGTATCTGAAGAAGATGAAGAGAAGAGTGCCGGTAATAATGTTGAAAGTGAGGTTAGTAAGAATATTGATCAGCCAATTTCAAGTACCGAAGGATGGGAAATGACAAATACAAAGAAATATCGTCTCTACAGTGAAAGTTATTTAGCAATGGGTTTTTACAAGGACTGGAGATGAACACTATCCAACTCCGTTGTGCATTGTTTGCGGGAAAAAGCTAACAAATACTGGTATGGCCCTGGCTAAATTAAATCGACATTTTTCTACTAATCATAGTAATTTGTCAAATAAATCTGCTGACTACTTTAAACGTCTTTTGGACTCACAAGGAAAACAGAGTAAGTTTTTTGATAAAAAAGTAACTTTTGGTGAGAAAGCTCAAGAAGCCAGCTACTTATTAGCTGAGCTTGTTGCACAGAAAATGAAAAGTCCCACTACTGTTGGGAATCTAATCATGCCTGCCTGTGAAATCATAGCAAAAAAATGCTAGGCTAAGAAGCTGTAAGTTAAGTAAAGAAGTTTCCCATATCTAATAATATAATAGTAGGCGTGTAGATGACATGTCACGAGATATTGAAGAGATTCTGTCTGAAACGCTAAAAAATAGTAATTTCGCGATCCAAGTCGACGAGTCTACAGACATAACAAGTAAAGCTCAACTGTTGGCATTTGCAAGATTTGAGTACAATGCAGAAATAATTAAAAACTTTCTTTGTTGCAAGGAACTAGAGCAAACTTGTCATGGGCACGATGTGTGCAACCTGTTGTTTTCTTATTTAGAGTCTCTGGGTTTATCGTGGGATCGTTGTATTGGAATATGCACAGATGGCGCCCCCCCAATGATTGGCTCAATAAAAGGATTTGTTACTCTTGAAAAAGTATTACGACCTATTGCTTTCTTCATAGAGGAGTTCTTGTTTCTAAAACGATTGGAGAAGATTTGAAACATGTTCTTGATACAGCTGTTAACATAGTTAACTTTATTAAGCAGTGTCCACTGCAGTCCCGCATGTTTGCAAAAATGTGTGAAAACATAGGAAAAGACCACGTGACTCTTCTTCTACACAGCGAAGTTAGATGGCTTTCAAGGGGAAAAGTGTTGACACGCATATTTGAACTACAAGAGCAGCTCCAAATTTTCTTCAGAGAAAACAATACAAGTTTTTTTCCAACTATCTTGAAGATGAATCGTGGCTGCTGAAACTAGTATAGCTGGCAGATATTTATGAACATCTAAATAAGTTGAACACCAACATGCAAGGCCCCAAGGAAAATATTTTGATGTGTACAGACAAACTTGTAGCATTCAAAAATAAAATTGATGTTTGGAAAAAACATCTTTCAAAAGGAAATTTTGAAATGTTCCCCCTCTTTTCTCGGCTACAGAGCAATACAACGGACAACCACCGTGAAGCCATTATGCCCCTGATTTACGGCCATATGGAATCTCTGGCTGAAAAGCTTGACAAATACTTCCCTTCTTTGTCATCGGAAGAGTATGATTGGGTCAGGAACCCTTTCACAGACTATTCAAGCAGCTCAGAAAATATACTCTGCCTACAGGAAGAAGAACAATTGACTGAACTGAAGTGTGATCGCACACTAAAAATTAAATTTAATGATCTGTCATTAGATGTGTCTTGGATATCAGTGAAAACAGAGTTTCCTGCCATCTCCCAGAAAGCTATAAACATATTGCTACAATTCTCAACATCGTACTTGGGGTGAGCAACCATTTTCGTGTTTAACGAATATAAAAACCAAACAGAGTAATAGACTGTTGTCTGTGAAAGAAGAACTTTGTTTGTGCCTATCAAAGCAGCGACCACGGATTAAGTTGTTGTGTTCATAAAAGCAAGCTCAAGTTTCACATTAAATTAGGAGACAATTAGAATCAATGTTATTCTATTGAAACTTGTATTATTTTCAATTGTGAATGTATTATAAAACATTAAAATTTAACTTGTTTTTTCGTTAACGACTTTATAAAAAACAATTATATTAAACCAAAATCATTACAAAATATATACACATTGTTTATGCAAAAGTATGAGTTAATTATTATTATTTATTAACCCTACTGCTTTACACGTCTATTTTGTGATTTACCCCTGTCAAATCTAATATGTGTCATCCAGATAGGGGTGTCCCGAAATTTGACAAAATATTTCAAGGGTTCCTCCAAACAAAAAAGGTTGGGAATCACTGTCCTATTGCAAGAATAAAGTATAATATATATTTTTAAATGAGGTGTAAAATGATTTGCCTCAAATACTTTAACAGCTGCAACAGCCTGTAACGTCTTGTCTCAGATCGATTATTTCAGACACTGTGCTGGAAGAAAATGATTTCCTTTTACATATTGAAAACCATTCATATACACAGCCACAAGAAGCTGAGTCTAAGGGCCAAATCCACAGAACTCTGATAAGTGACTTAGGTGTACATCCAGTTAAGTCAATGTCATGTATGCTTTAAAAAAGTGTATATTCAACGCCAATAACGTAATGTTAAGTCATGTTTTCCGGCAGTAAAGGCATTGCGTTAACTATAACAGCTGTTAGTGGTAATTAAATGCAAAAGAGGCGCTTTGTGTATATGCGTTAACCTCAGGGAAAATAACGTTAATGACTGATACAGGTAACGTCATGTTATGAAGCCTGACTTAATGGAGCTTTGTGCATCAAACATTTTATTGAGCTAAAAATTGTGATTTTGCCATCTTATTGCTGCTAAAGACATTTTTTTATTTAGGGCGAAAGATGTATACAACAAAGTACATAGAATTTAGCAGGCACTTGGATTCCTTGCCCTGAAGAGCTTACAATCTAATTTTGGTGACTGAAGTGCAGGGAGAAAGTGCCAAGGTCACAAGGAGAGCGTGGATTCGAACCCTATCTACCTGCTCCAAAGACAGTGCTCTTACTATTAAGTTACCCCCTTCATACCTCAATTTGGAACATAAGTAAATGTTAGGGATGTCTTCTGCCCCAAATTTGTCTGGAACAACCCTCAGATTGGAGACTGCTATTTCTTGGCTGTAACATTCCTCCATTCACCTTTAACAACACCTGGTCGTCCCTCCCAAATCCCAATAAAACACATGGACTTATTTGGATGAAAAACAAGTGTTTATAAGATGAGTTTATCAATACACACACTAGAATGATGTACATCCGGTCCTGGGCCATTAACTTTCTCATCTCTGTTGTAAACATCTTAGCACATTCTTGAATAGATTACTGTAAGTCTCCATGATTAAAAGTCTGTATCGAATTAACATAGAAACATATGGAAACCACTTGGTTCATCAGTTATAAAACCTCAGAACCTATTTGTTCATTGAATTTATTTAATATTTAGGATAGCCTAATGTCTAACACACACATTTGGTCATTCCCTTCCTTTATTAGCCTCTGCCACATCTGCTTTTCCAACAATCCACCACCCTTTCTGGTAAATGCTAATAAAATTGATGAGCAAGTTTCTTACAACTGATGCAAATGAAAGCAAAATAGTGTCCTAAGCAGCCAGACATATTTCTGGAGCTTGAAACATTGCCCCATTCATGCATTTAGGTTCTCATGTAGAGAAGAAAACACCATGACATTAAAGCAGTCATCTTAAATTAGATATCTTTTTCTAATAATGTTTTATTTGGAGCAGCCTGAGCATTTTCTCAGAACACTGCAGTGATTCAATTAGTGCAATGAAGAAATAAATACATACATGGCTGTATGTGTGATGATACTAGGGATTATAAAGTACCCTATATTTTTTATTTTTACATCCAGAATACCACTATTCTTTTAACAAACTTACAAATTCACTTGTTTAAATCTATCTAACATTCAAATAATATTTTCCCCAAATGTTAGATAAATAAATAAATATATCATGTCATGTTTACAACAAATAAATGTAGATCTTTAAAGACCAGTTATAGTGGCACTTCTTTTTAAGCCACTTCAACCACAAGCTTTAAATATATTTTGTACTAATATCATGACTAGTAATACAACTAAAATGTATCTCACTATTTATCAAGAAAGCAGCCAACATTCTTTTTTTTTGTAGCTCCCAGTAATTAGAAATTCCGAGCTGAGGATTTGTTTTCAAGCCAACCCAGGAATTTGTAAACGCACCTAGTTGTCCGTAGAAGAAAAAGCATGTAACTGCATGATCAGTGTGTTACAAACTTAATTCCATGGGCACATTGCGTTTGTATTACTCACGCTTAGAGTGTTCGTGCTGCTGTGCTGTACATTTTTGGCCTTGAGGAAAGTTCCTTTCTTTATCAGAAATGTCTGGAGATGTCGCTGCAAAATATGCTTAGTTCAGTGAATGTCAGTGGGTTAACTTTTGCAGATACCCAGCAAGCTTTGAGAAACCCTACAAAATTACCAGATAATATATATATGTATATAAGTGTCAATTGGAGTGCTATTGGGCGTGACTAAATGTATACAACAAAAACAGAGAAGCCCAAAGCTACATCCAATATAACAAAAATACACAGTGAAATACCTATATATCTCCTAATGGGTCATTTAGTTAAACCCGTTGGCCAACACATTTTAAGCCTGTAAGCCACATCAAGGCATGACCAAATATTATAGAGGTAAATAGAAATTTTAATCCGTTAGTGTTAGGACCTGCAATATTTGGTCATGTCTTGATATGGCGTGCAGGCTTAAAATGCTTTAACTAAAGGATTTAACTAAATGACCCTTTTTCAAGAGATATATAGGTATTTCACTGCGTATTTTTGTCATATTGGATGTAGCTTTGGGCTTCTCTGTTTTTGTGGTTTACTTTTGCAGCTCACACAGCATAATGTAATGAATAAAATAGGGCAGCTACAATTATCATGTCTGGGCCTCCAAGATAGTTAAAATTGTGTGGCTTATCTGATTCAAATACTGATCACTGTGCATTTAAACCTTTCAGTGACAGAGGACGCTCAGCACATTAAAAAGATCAATTCAATTGCTAGCATATGGACCAGAGGAAGCCTGCAGACTGCATTCTACTGAATCAAACATGAGGAGTTTTTACTATGACACCCTCTAGTTGCCCCAATTTAAATAAGCATAAGTGAACCTGTTTTCCGCCCTATAAACATGCCTGGTACATCATGAAAATGCTCATTTTCTAAGGGATGACCGGACCGATTGGCTCGATGGAAGTGGTGCTCTCTCCCCATCCCTTTGCATCAGCTATGGTGTGGTTATTGCCATGAGATCGCTACAGAGCCTGCAGTTTTTTTTTTTTTTTTTCAATCTTTTTTGTGTTTAATGTGCTGTACTTATGCCAACTAACTTCAGGTCAACAGAGTGATAGTGATCCAGCCCTAGTTTTTCTTCCTCATTGCTGGTGTATTAGCTACTATGGTATAATAGAGTTAAAGCTGCAGTTCAAGCTGCTGTTTTAAAAAATATATTTTTTTTTTCCCCCATTCAATATATGCATCAATACAATCTGCACACTGACAAGCGATTAGCTAAATTACAGATTGATTACAGGCGAACGGATCAATCACTTTGCTCCGGGTTATTTAATATTATGTGACTGGGCCGTTACTAGATACAATTGGTGCACTGCCAGAGAGAGGGCTCAAGAGCTATAGCCTATCAGAAGGGGAAGGGGGCTGTCTTTGGAAATGCTTCCTACATTAGAAACATTAAAAATGTCTTTAAAACATTTTTTTAATGCTACAAGTATTTTCTCATAGTACAGAACTGATTTATTAAATAAAAAAAAAAAAAAAAAGCACACACACACGTAGGATATTAATTGAACTGCTGCTTTTTAAATCTGAACAAAGAACAGTCTAGATCTTCAGCACACAGTTCACACTCAAGGGGGCCTGGCCCTCTACCTACCTTGGCCACTGCGCTGCACGGACAGATTTTTCTGAAGACAGGAAAACTGTGTTCAGGACTTGCAACCGAGCGCTGGCCACGCCACCCACTGCACGGCCTGCACGCCCTCTTCACGGACAGCCAGTGAGCCAGAAGAGTCTGCAGAGACTCCAGCTTCAGTAGTAGAACCTACACAAGATCCTTTGGACGGAACCTCCACCAACTTCAATAGAGACTGGTGGGCACCACCCGAAGAAGCATCGGGTAATGGGCCAGTGCCCCAAGTACCCTCCCCAGTGGCTTCAGCAAGATGTCCCTCTGACCCCAGAAGCCCGAGCTTTGCCCCCCAAAGAGACTTTGTAGAGGCTGGTTCAACCCTTATGAGAGGGTCAGGGCCTCAAGCCCACAATAGCCTCTCTCAAGAGGAAGTCACTGAAAAAGAGACTCGCAGGTGTTAGTGATTGAGGCGCCCTCCCACTAGAGTGGCATACTATTCCTTAGGGGCAACTCACTATGAGTCTCAGCAGCTGTCTCGGAGCCGGTTTGCCTCTATAATAACCGAGCTCACTGGTGTTTAATATCGTTTAAAGTTGTTATACCCATTAAATTGTATATATTTATATGCATTTTTATTACATAAATTTGTGTAATATACGTTGTTCCCAAGCGGAGACATTGGAGTCTCCACCAGGGGGAGAATGTAGCCAGTTCCCCCTCTTACCTCCTAGCCGGGAGGGGGGCAGCTGCAGACATGCCTGGGTGTCCCACTGATCAATGGGTGGACCCGGCTAGCTGCAGGGAGCACTCCGGTGCTTCGGAGCTTTGCTGCATACCCGGCAAGCGGGGGCCACCATGTTGAATATCCGCGCATGTGCAGACGGAGCTATGCGCATGCTCAGTGGCGTCAACGTTGCGGTGGCCATCTTAGGTGGCTCTGCATAGGAGACCATGGTACTACCTGTCCCATAAGGCTTAGGGGCAAGCACCCCATGTGAGGGCAGCAGCCAATAGGGCTCCAGGAGTGATGGCAATAGGAAAAATAACCGGAAGAAATCCCATTGGGGAAAAAGATAGCGGTGCATAGCAACAAAACTGGATGGAGGCTGGATCGAATGTCAAAAAAGATTTATTTGTCTACCGTAGGGATGCAGTAAAAATCATCCTCCAGGACCGGGAGAGACCACTCAAACGTGTTTCACGCAATTGCACTTCTTCAGAGAGTGAGTATCCTCTCCCATGGATGATAGATATAGCAGTCACCACGCAGAAGTTGACGCCCCCTTGGTCAACGAACAATTGCAACCAAAGGGAATGGGAAAGGAAACCTAATCACACCGCGACCATGACAGCGTCCCCTACGGTGGGGGAAATCTGCTAGAATAATGAACAATATAGACATATTGATCAATTAAAAGGTATAAAAAAAAAACAGACAGAGAAACAACCACATAATTATATACTAAATTGAACACAATATAGGATGTAAATAAGTCTGTGCAACCTATGTAAACCGGATCTTAATTTCTTAGAAAATTAAATCATTATCAATTTTTATCCAGAGTTATATTCATCTAAGGAAACACATAAGATAGCTCAAAAGAATTAGGTGAACATATGGATAATGCATAGATCATTATAAAGTATATACATGTACATATGGTCTTGTCTGTTAACCTAAAAAAAAATATATAACAAAAGTTATATTAGGGATTCCTGGAGTGAAAATATGTAAGTACATCAATATCTAGGGTGACCAGATTTTCAAAATGAAAAACAGGGACACGATAAAAAATTATTTATAAAACCAATTACATCACGTGACGCACCCCGTTGCCATGACAATGAGACACTGACGTTAGGCGGTGACATGTTGCCATGACAATGTGGCATCACGTGATGCCTCGCACCATAATGCGTCCCGTTGGTGGGGGCTGCAGTGTGTGTTTGTGTGTATAGGAGGTGGGCCCTGCAGTGTGTGTGTGTGTATATAAATAATGAAGACATTAATTAAAATTAAAATAATTAACAATTTAAAATTAAATAACTAATTCATTGACATAAATTAAAATTAAATAAAAAAATGTAGGCATTAATTAAAATTAAGACTTTTAAAAATGTGACATTCCTGATCATGTGTGAATATTACACTTTGCAAAATAGGGTCTCTTGCTGTCCTCGTGGCAGTCAGTGACATCACTACCATGGAGGGCCGCAGACAGCATTCCCGTGGCCCAGGAAAAACGTTTCCACCAGGCCCCCCTACCCACGTTTCGGCGGCCTTGCGAGAACCCCCCTTCTCATACACCTCCGCACTCTCACCCCACCTCACCTCACACTCCCCAGTCACACTTTCCTTCCCCCTCTCTCTTACACCCCCATGTATTTTTCTCCCCTCCCCACACTCAACCTCCCTCCCCAATATACGTGCACACACAGTGACAAACACACACAGTGACAAACACACAGCCCCTCCCCTCATACTTCCCCCTCCTCTCCTCATACCTGCCCCCTCATACCTCCCACTCCCCTCTTCATACTTCCCCCTTTCCTTATACCTCCCCCTCTTCTCATCCCCTCATACCTCCCCCAACTCTCCATATACCTCCCCTCATACCTCCCGCTCCTCATACCTCTCCCTCCCCATCCTTTCCTCATACCTACCCTCTCACCTCCGCATATCTCCCCCCTCCTTATATCTTGCCCTCCTCATATTTCCCCCTCCCCTCCCCTCCTCATATCTCCCCCATCCCTCCTCATAACTCCTCCTCCCCTCCTCATACCTCCCCCTCATATCCCCCCACATCTCATATCTCCCCCTCCTCATCTCTTATCTCCCCTCCTCATCTCATATCTCTTCCATCCCTCCTCATACCTTCCCCATCCCTCCTCATACATTCCCCTCCTCATACCTTCCCCTCCTCATACCTTCCCCTCCCCATACCTCCCCCTTCCCATACCTTCCCCTCCCCATACCTTCCCCTCAGCTCCTCATATCTCCCCCTCCACATACCTTCCCCTCAGCTCCTCATATCTCCCTCCCCATACCTTCCCATCAGCTCCTCATATCTCCCCCTCCCCATACCTTCCCCTCAGCTCCTCAAATCTCCCCTCCCCATACCTTCCCCTCAGCTCCTCATATTTCCCCCTCCCTATACCTTCCCCTCAGCTCCTCATATCTCCCCCTCCTCATACCTTCCCCTCAGCTCCTCATATCTCCCCCTCCCCATACCTTCCCCTCAGCTCCTCATATCTCCCCCTCCCCATACCTTCCCCTCAGCTCCTCATATATCCCCCTCCTCATACCTTCCCCTCCTCATACCTCTCCCTCCTCTCCTCCTATGAGACACACACACACCTCACTGAGAAGCAGCTGACTCCATCCGGTCCTGGTAGAAAGCCCCGCCCCCGATACCCTCTGACCTCCAACCAATCCCCTGCTTAAAGCCCAGCCCCCCGGCATTCTAACATGGAAAATACTACCCGGCTGCCGTATCCTCCTCCTCGGCGGCGCCACTCGCTCCCCCCCGTGCGTCACCGTGCACCGCCCGTTCATTGCCGCACCCCCCCCCCCGCACATCGCCGCACACCGTCGCCAAATCCTTCGCGCACCAGGGAGAAAAACTGGGACATTTCCGGGACGGACGGGCAACCGGGACAGCCCATTAAAAACCGGGACTGTCCCGGCAAAACCGAGATGAATGGTCACCCTATCAATATCATACAAATATGCAACATTCCTATGGGGTTTATATGTCCTCACAAAGTCAACAGCACAGAAGCCAACATTAATACTTACAAATGATCCCCAATTGTAGAAAAAATGTGAACATTGAACAACAACACACTCCAAGACAATTTCTATAAAGTATGTGGTATGATTAATATACAATAAATGCAGTCATACTTTCAAGAGCACAGAATCAAAATTCTAAAGTAAATTTTAGAGAATAAAGAAAATCATTCATAAGGTATGTCTGGAATATGTCTTGACCAATAACCACATTAAAATGCAACTGTTTGAAATATTGACTGTTCAAAATGTTGATCAGGATGAACATATCACTGACTTAGATGTCAGTAATATTGATGTATATTAAAAAAGAGAGTATATGAATAAATGAGTTAAGTATAGGTGAGAAAAATATACTTTTGGCACGCTGAGGACCGCGTGCCAGTCGGAATGAAGACGCAGGCAGGGGAGGTAGTGTCCGGGTATCAGTGGCTCCCGGACTAGGCTACATCTGCCCCGAAGGCCCAAGTTAGGCTGCAGGCCCTCAGATTGTAGCTGCTATAGGGTAGGCCCTCCATACAGGGACGCTCCCCATAACACTTAGTGACAGAGTGTCAGAGTACTGCACACAGGTGACGGACGCCACACGGTGTGCGCGGCCTGCGATCTGGGACCAGACTATAGGCAGCATTAAGAGACATTAAGGGACACACTCCAGCTGGAGCTCCCTCAAGAGGTGGACGCCAACGGACAGGAGAGGATCCGGTAGACTGCGTCGTGGGACCACGTTGCAGTTCGGCGAAACCACTATCCCAAGTGGGCCTGGTCTGGCCTAAGATCAGGAAGGTACCCAATGTGTAACAAGGGCCACGCACAGCGGGTAGCGCTACTCCACACACTTCGGGTGGGCTGACTCTGTGGACACTGGGGCGGTTGGGTGCCCGGGGCACCCTCGGTGCTTTGGGGGTTCTACCGAGGTGGTGTGTGTGTGTATATATATATATATATTGGAAAAAAGGGGGGGAGAGAGAGCGCACACCCATAGCGTAAAATAGTAAATTTAATGAGGGGAGGGGGAGAAGGGGGTTAAGAAATGCGCTTACAAAAATGCAATAAAATCAAGCATTGTGTGATATAATCACCACCATACGGTTTTCCTGCAGTAACTTGGGGCAATCCTGGTCTAGCAGTAGCAGGATCAATATCCCAACAAGTGTCCAGGGCAGGCTGTCTTCAATGTAGCCGTGTTAGAGTCCTGGAAAGATGGCTCCTTGTACTTCAAGCCTCTGCAGCAGTCGCGCGGATCAATCTGTTCCGGCGCGCGGTGATGACGTCAGTGTCAATGCGTCTGACGTGATGACGCTCCCTGACGCCTGTATCTCAGGAATCAGGGGGTACCCGGACCTCAAATCAACGCGGTTCTGCTCTGGAGACCCCCTGCTCATCTACACTAGTATTACATTGTTTATTAAAAAAAACATTAATTTTGGGGTGAGATTTGCGCAGGGAGAGGCGGCTCTCTCTGAGAAGCTCTCTCTGCAGTTGAAAGGCCTTTTCAGAGAGGCGATCATCACACCACTGGCAACTTGCCAGTTTTAGGAATTTTGCTATCACAGGTAATCTTGTGGGGCAGTGAGTGAGAAGTTTTAGGTGGAGAAGACTTTAGATACAAAAAGGGTAGACAGAAGACATCCTTGAGCAGAACACAATAGTTGGGCAGGTGTGTAGCGAGAAACTAGGGTTGAGATGTAAGGAGGGACAGAAGAGTGTATAGCCTTAAAAGAGAGAGGAGAACTTCTACAATTTCATGTAGAAGTCCTGAACTCACTTTATGATGTGTCTTTTATTGTTGTCCATCTTGTCTGAATGTATACAACAAAAAAACAAAGAAGCCCAGTGCTACTTCCAATATGACAAAAATATACAGTGAAATACCTATATATTCTCTTGAAAAAGGGTAATTTAGTCTAACCCTTTGACCAAAGCGTCTTAAGCCTTCTGCCACTTTCAAGGCATGACCATTAGCAGGTCCTAACGCTACCTGAGTTAAAATTCTTATTTACCTCTATAATTAGAAGAAGAATGATCAAAGTTGATCTGTCAAAACAATTTTTACAAGTTGGCAGGTCAGTTTCATTTTGCTGGGTTTCGACAGATCAATTGCATCCATCCCTTCTCTAACTTCAAGAATCCAAACACTTGCCTCTTCTTTTCAATTTCCTCCCCTACCTGTTTATTTAGCCACATTGATTTTGACTTATTTCTTTTATACTTATTACCCATGGATATACACTGATAAGTGTTCTTTTCTAACAATGTTTTAAAGAATTTCCATTTATCTTCTACATTAGTCCTCAGTTGATTAAAATCTGCCTTTCTAAAGTTTAAGTCTTTGTTGAATCCAAGTAATCTGTTTTTTTGATCATTGTTTTCAAATGAGACCATTTTATGATCATTGTTACCCAAATGTTCCCAGACTTTAATATTTGCTATTACTTACAGTATAAATTGTTTGATTACCAAATCCAGTATTGCCCCTCTCCTGGATGGTTCCTCAATAATTTGGGTCATATAATTGTCTTTAAGCACCCCTAAAAACCTGTTTTCTTTTGTTGTAATGCTAATCTCATTGCCCCAGTCTATGTCTGGATAATTAAAATCACCCATTATGCAAACATGACCTAGTTTTGATGCCTTCTCCATTTGCAAAAGTATTTTAGCTTCCTCAATCTCACAGATATTTGGTGGTCTATAGCATATCCCTACAAACATGTAACATTATATATTTTTACCTCCACTGCTAATTTCTATCCACAAGGGCTCTACATTTTCATCATTCCCTTCATAAACATATTCCATTATAATAGGTTTTTGATCCAGTTTAACATATAAACATACTCCACCTCCTCTTCTATTTGCTCGATTCTTCTGAAAAAGGGAATAACCCACTAAATTAACTGCCCAGTCATGAGTTTCATCCCACTATGTTTCAGTAATGCCTATGATATCATACTGCTCTCTTGCAGCTATTATTTCAAGCTCCCCCATTTTATCTGTCACGCTTCTTGCATTAGCAAGCATGCATTTAAGTTTTTTTTTTACAGCCTGTACTATTATCTTCTCCTTCCTTTCTGCGCCAATTTGGTTTAGTAAAAGATACAGATCCAGTTAATTTCATGCTTGATTCCATTTGGTCCATTCCATGTCCATTTTATATTTGGATTCTTCTTGAAGAATTAATTCATGATGTAGAAGTTTTCACATTCTGCAAATTCAATTCCGTTACCGTGACCATACTTACCAACTGATGCTTCATCTTTGTGCTGGGCACCAATCTTTGCATTGAAATCTCCCATAACAATCTTGAGGTGAATATCCTTTGTTGTTACATTGGTTGATTTCATGTCTTGGGGAGCACATATATGTGAAAAAATATATAAAGAACACGAAAATAGTGTAATATGTCTAGAAATTGACAATTTAGGTTCTGAGTATTCTATAGTGTGTGTACTCACAAACTCAAAGTTCTTTTAAGCATATGCATAAAACTGGCAATATTGTATCCTTTAGCGTCTGATGTCGGTTGTGTGGCACCTTTGTAAAGAAATTAAAACCACATAGGGTAGACTGATAAAAAGTATTTGAAGCCTGTATCTCTTTGTCAACTGAATGATTCTGGCTGCTCTGTCCGATAAACTTTCAAACTCAAAACTCCAATATGTTGTTTCTCCATCTTTTGTTAAAGAGGAAGCCTACTCCACTGATTCTTCCATTTTCTGTATCTCTGATACAGTATAATTGGCATCTGCATTTGAGCTCAATGAGGCATTCATGTTTTCTTCTTACTTCACTAAGTCCAACAATATCCCTGTCATAGGAGACCAGACAATTACACAGGGATCGAAGCACCAGACAGAACGAGTTAAATAAACAAGGTTAATTTTGGTCAGAGCCAATAGGAGCTACGCAATACTGTTAAAACTCTGACTCAGGCCCTCATTCTCTCCCGTCTCGACTACTGTAACCTCCTGCTGTCCCACCTTCCTGCCTCTCACCTGTCTCCCCTACAATCTATCCTAAACGCTGCTGCCAGAATCATGCTACTCTTTCCTAAATCTGTCTCAGCGTCTCTCCTGCTGAAATCACTCTCCTGACTTCCTATCAAATCCCGTATCACACATGCAATTCTCCTCCTCACTTTTAAAGCTTTACACTCTTCTGCCCCTCCTTACATCTCATCCCTAATTTCTCGCTATGCACCATTCCGATTCTTGCATTCTGCTCAAGGATGCCTTCTCTCTACCCCCTTTGTATCTAAAGCCCTCTCCCGCCTTAAGCCTTTCTCACTGACTGCCCCACGCCTCTGGAATGCCCTTCCCCTCGATACAAGACTAGCACCCACTCTATCCACCTTTAAGACCCACCTTAAGACATACTTGCTTAAAGAAGCATATGAGTAGCACCGTAGATATTACTAGACACATCTTAATATATAAAATCAAAGGTTGGTACTAGCTGCGGTGAATGTGATTGGTCCGAGGCCACCCCGACTGTCATTGCCCAAGAGGTACGCCCCACTGTGACACACACCGCCCACACGACTGTCATTGGCCAAAACTTACACTGACATCACTGACACACACCTACTTCACTGTCACACACTTGCACTGACAGCATACCCCCAAAGAAGCCCTGCAGAGTCCTTGGTAAGTTCATCTCACACTCTCACCCCTGTGTGTGTACACACACACACACACACACACACACCTCCCTCCCGGCACTCACTTCCCTCCCGGCGGGGGGACAGGCAGTGGCCAGGCAGCCTCCGGAAGGACCCTCTTCCTCCTGCAGCTGCTCCCACCAGATGTCGCTCTCTCTTTCCTCAGGCTAGGCCTCACCTCCCTCCCCAGCACTCACTCACCTCACCTCCCACTGTCCCCCCCCTCCTGTCTTCTGTCCCCCCCCCCTCCTGTCCACTGTGTCCCCCCCTCCTGTCCACTGCCCCCCCCTCCCTCCTGTCCCCCCTCCCTCCTGTCCCCCCTCCCTCCTGTCCACTGTCCCCCCCCCTCCTGTCCACTGTCCCTCCTTCCCTCTGGGGGGTGGGAGAGGGTGAGCACACAAATAGGGGGGAGAGGAGGGAGCAGGAAATATAACTCACGGGCAACGCCGGGTCTCTCAGCTAGTGATACATAAAGCTTGGCCCCCTGCACAAGCACTTGCCAAAATGCCGTCCTACTGTTTCTGTACGTTCCTCCTACATACCAATTAGATTGTAAGCTCCTCGGAGCAGGGACTCCACTACCTAAATGTTACGTTTGTCTGAAGCACTTATTCCCATGACCTGTAATTTATATTTATTTATTATTTGTTATTTATATGATTACCACGTGTATTACTACTGTGAAGCGCTATGTACATTAATGGCGCTATACAAATAAAGACATACAATACAATACATAAATACAGTCTCAACTTACCAAAACAGGGGATGATCGGGGACTCCTAGCTCACTAAATGCTGGGTGCTGCCAGAGCAGGCTAACCCAAGATGTCTCCACAATCTGCCTACCTCAGAATATCCCTGTGACTCGGGATGATAGCCTCTCAGTCCTCCGTTCGTATTTCCAGTTAGTCTCTGACAGCAAGACTAACTACGAACAACTGTGAAGCTCTGATCGGCATCGGCTTACATACTTTCCCCAGCCTCCACCTGAAAGTTTACACTTAGCTATCAATGCCAGACACACCGCACATGTGCGCCTGCGGGTGGAGCCAGTGAGCACACCAGTCATTCTAAGGCATCCCCCGTTGCCATGGCGATGCAATTAAAGCGTCTGTAACCATGGGAGTGTAGGCAGAAGCAGACTGCAATAGGGAGCAGGGGCACTGAGCCGTTTGAACATGATGACGTCACATCACCAGCAGCAACAGGTCCTGTAACCAAAATGAAAGTGCAGTATTAAAAACACATGAAGAGGTGAAAATATATACTCCAGATGCACAGTATTACTAAAAATCACTATCAATAGTGCAACAACAATAAATATACTAATATCACTCTAACATGTTACCAAGAGAAATGAATAGTGAATGCAGATTTGCTTGTAAGAGTTTGAAAAAGCAGACATTCCTCCCTCCTCCCAGCAATACTTTCCCTCCTCTCATCGGCGCTTTCACTCCTCCCCTTTCCGGCAGCCAGCCCCTTCCGCGCCTGTCTGCCACAGGCCCCTGCAGGGCCATCTGTCGCCCCCCCCCCCCCACCATCGGGCCATCTGCCCCACCCCTCCCATCGGGCCATCCACCCCCCCTCCCATCGGGCCATCCGCCACCCCCCTCCCATCGGGCCGTCCGCGCCCCCCCTCCCATCGGGCTGTCCGCGTCCCCCCTCCCATCGGGCCATTCGCACCCCCCCTCCCATCGGGCCATCTGCGCCCCTCCTCCCATCCGGCCATCCACCCCCCACCTCAAGCGGGCCATCCGCCGCCGGGCCCATCATGTTGTACCAGAGCGTCCGAAGGTCCCAGGCCAGGTAATGGGTGTGCCCTGGGGGGGAGGCGGGACATCGCCGCAGCTCGTGCTCTTTCTGGGTGCAGTGATGCTCAGGGCGGCCCTGTCTCATGTGTGGGGGCTGGGAGGCCTCACGATGTCTCTGGGGCGGCTGTGGCCTTGTCTCTGTGTGGGGGTTGGGAGGCCTTGCTTGGTGGTTCCCGGGGGGCTGCGCTGATGTAACGCTGCAGTTGCCCAATCACCCACAACTCACCCACCCTCCCCCCAGCCTCCCACTCACTCACCCCCCCCCACTCCCTCCCACCTACTCACCCTCCCACCTACTCACCCTCCCACCTACTCACCCTCCCACCTACTCACCCTCCCACCTACTCACCTACTCACCCTCCCACCTACTCACCTATTCACCCTCCCACCTACTCACCCTCCCACCTACTCACCCTCCCACCTACTCACCTACTCACCCTCCCACCTACTCACCCTCCCACCTACTCACCCTCCCACCTACTCACCTACTCACCCTCCCACCTACTCACCCTCCCACCTACTCACCTACTCACCCTCCCACCTACTCACTTACTCACCTACTCACCTACTCACCCTCCCACCTACTCACCCTCCCACCTACTCACCCTCCCACCTACTCACCCTCCCACCTACTCATCCTCCCACCTACTCACCCTCCCACCTACTCACCCTACTCACCCTTCCACCTACTCACCCTTCCACCTACTCACCCTCCCACTTACTCACCCTCCCACCTACTCACCCTCCCACCTACTCACCCTCCCACCTACTCACCCTCCCACCTATTCACCCTCCCACCTACTCACCTACTCACCCTCCCACCTACTCACCCTCCCACCTACTCACCCTCCCACCTACTCACCCCCCCACCCAGTCACCCCTCCACCCAGTCACCACCCCACCCAGTCACCCCCCCACCCTCTCACCCAGTCACCCTCCCACCCAGTCACCCTCTCACCCTCTCACCCAGTCACCCCCCCACCCTCTCACTCAGTCACCCTTCCACCCTCTCACCCAGTCACCCTCTCACCCAGTCACCCTCTCACCCAGTCACCCAGTCACCCTCCCACCCTCTCACCCAGTCACCCTCTCACCCAATCACCCTCTCACCCAGTCACCCTCTCACCCAGTCACCCTTCCACCCAGTCACCCTCCCACCCAGTCACCCTCCTACCCAGTCACCCTCCCACCCAGTCACCCTCTCACCCTCCCACCCAGTCACCCTCTCACCCAGTCACCCTCTCACCCAGTCACCCTCTCACCCAGTCACCCTCCCACCCAGTCACCCTCTCACCCTCCCACCCGGTCACCCTCCCACCCAGTCACCCTCCCACCCAGTCACCCTCCCACCCAGTCACCCTCCCACCCAGTCACCCTCCCACCCAGTCACCCTCTCATCCCCTACTCACACACTCACCCCCTACTCACACACTCACCCACCCGACTAGTCACACACTCACTTCTTAGTAGCAATTTACGCCTTTTTTTAAAAGTGGGGGTGGGGCTAGGGGCGGGACTAATGGCAGACTGGGGGCGGGGCTAGGTGGCGAGTAGATTTTTTTGGTTGGGCGAGTAGATTTTTGGGTGATTTGTCAAACACTGTATATATACATATATATACACACACACACACACACACACACACACACACACACACACACACACACACACACACACACACACACACACACACACACACACACACACACACACACACACACACACACAGTATAGGAATTTGTTTTACCTTGAGTCAGTGGAGGCGCTGAGAACTGAACACATACATCTTAGTCTACCCAGTCTGTTAATTACAAAGGAACATTTGTACTATTAGTACGGTAAATTCCTTCTACCTAAGTAATAATTACAGAACCAGTATTTACTCCCAGTCAAACCTTAGCATTAATTAAGTAGTAAGACATGCAAATTTGTGCATGAAATACTTTTTACGTTTTTCATGAAATGCGTGTTAGAATTATGTAATGAACGCCCTGTGTGTTATTGCTGACATGTTGCCCTAGCAATATACAGTACTGCAGCATCACCCATTTAGAATGTGTAATTCCCATGTCAATGTTTAGTGTTTCACCTCTCCCCCTCACAAACATTAACTCACTGGGTAATCCTCTCCAGTTGATATGGGGATTCAGAGAAAGCTAGAATAAAATACCTTTAGAAGAAGACAATTAAAAAAAGTACCAAGATACATTTTATATATATATTTTTCATTAAACTTGGTGTACTTTTGATATGTCCTGTGAGTGCCTAATCTTTTTCCTGTTACATATATCGCACAAAAATCTATGTAGAAAAAAATGAGGCTTTAGCAAAAATGTGAAAAAGTTCTCTTAAATAGACAATTTAATTAACTTCTTTCATGTTTTTTTTTTTGCTAAAGCCTTGTAAGAGCCTGATTTTGTGGTATGTTTAAAAAAAAAAAAAAAAAACATGAGCACCCAGGCACTTTTCCTTAATATTCGATGTGTGTGTGTGTGTATATATATGCTTTGCTGTGGAGGTTTTTTGTCACTTTTTTTACCCACCATAACTTAACCAAGTAAACCCCATCCTCATTGCTTCATTGCATAGCCAGTTAACCAACCCCACACTGAGGGGACCCATTAAGGTCGAAACAGCTGTCTGTGGGTGGGTTTTCTGGCTATGCATCTTAACCCTGGCTGTGCTTAAAGCTGTGACCATGCAGCAAGCTTAAGCCTATAGGGAACCATGTTAAAAATGGTTATGAAGCAAAAAGGTGACATTGTGTGCCCATTTGCATGTCATTTCCCAGAATCCCTTGCTGCAGTGGAAGTGCTGTGTGCTGGGTGATAATGGTGAAAGGTGGGGTTGCAGACCTGCCTAAGACATGCAAATGAGCATACAGTAATATTTCCATTTGCTATATATATCTGTGAGTGGGTTCACTGGCTTTCCATCTCATCCAAGGCTATGTTTAAAAGCTGTGTTTAAAGCAGCATGCATTGGCTTAAGGGTGTCATGTAATTATGGCTTTAAGACAAAGGGTGACACTGTGTGCTCATTTGCATGTCATTTCCCAGAATCCCTTGCTGCAGTGGAGGGACTGTATGCTAGGTGATAATGGTGAAAAGCAGGGTTGCTGACCTGTGCAAGACATGTGAATTTGTTCACAAGTGATATATATATGTACACACACAGCACAGCATGGGAATCAGATGCAAAGCCAGAGAAAACATTCACAGACATGTTTCAACCTTAATGGGTATCATCAGTGTGAACTTGGTTGCACTGCTGGCTTTGCATTTTCAAGACTGTAGGGTTTACCATCACGTTTTAAGTTATGGTGGGTGAAAAAGTAAAACAAGAAACCTCCACCGTATTGCATATAGCAAATAAAAGATCACATTATATAATATATAATGTGATCTTTTATTTGCTATATGCAATACGGTGGAGGTTTCTTGTTTTACTTTTTCACCCACCATAACTTAAAACGTGATGGTAAACCCTACAGTCTTGAAAATGCAAAGCCAGCAGTGCAACCAACTTCACACTGATGATACCCATTAAGGTTGAAACATGTCTGTGAATGTTTTCTCTGGCTTTGCATCTGATTCCCATGCTGTGCTGTGTGTGTACATATATATGTAATGGGTATTCCCCCCCCCCACAATCGCAGATCTGATGTGGGTGCAAGGAACATACGGTGTTACCATAGGTGTGGTGCATTACCTGTTGGCTCGCAGGAGGGCTGAGCTTCCGCCACAGGGAACCTGGGGCAATTATACTAGGGGTAACCACTTACTCAATTCAGCGCCTCCACCTGCGATGGCTCCCACCAGAGGGGGAGTGGTTCCTCGCAGGACAATACAATAATCACATACACGGGAATATATATATTAACGAGTGACTTTACTAACAAGCAATATAACATATCACGCAATACCTTTATATAACCTGTGTCCCTCTCTAGAGGAGACACCTACGGCGTCGCGCAGGACGCTTCCCCAACACCAGGTGATCCCACCCAGTGTCCCGAGAATCCCACCCAATGTCCCGCACTCTTGGAGAGAACGTGGGTGACTGCGCAGTCACAGTTACACTAAGGGGCCCGTTGGTGCACTTATGACTGTATGGTACCTGCCGAGCACTCCGGTACTCGGATCAGCAACTGGCTTCGCAAAGGGTCAGACGTGTGATGAATCCGTCTGATCCTCCAACCGAACTCCTTTGTACGCAGACCGCCAGGGCGGTCTCCCTCTGGAATAGTCTCTGCGGACCCCAACGTGGGTCCAACCGCTTCCACAGGAACAGCAGCAGCCGCTGTGTCCCTATCTATCTAAGTGGTACTAACGTGACAGGAACCCTAACCTAGGGCCTGTCCCTGTAGTACAGCAACCTGTAGTGGCTTGGGGAAAACTCCTATGGGCCTGCAGGGGTAATGACCTGTCCCACTCCCCTAACTACCCAAGTCCCTTCAGCCTCACTACTTTCTAACTAGTCCCAGCGCCTACAGCAGCAAGCTGTAGCTCACTGGAGGCTGCAGCCAACGTGCTGCGCAACAAGGTGCCTGCCTGTCAGACCTCACAGCACTAACAGCCGTGACTCTGACAAGGCAGCACTCTACTAAGTGAAACCCAGTGATTCAGAATGGCGCTGTAACACAGTGATAGTGATCTATAACCATAAATAATATAAGTGGTGAAACTGAAAAAACTCTCAACCTTCCAGGGAATATACACTGATTCCCTCACAGAGCGTAGAAATCCAAGGGGGGGGAGGAAGGGAGCAGAATCGTCAGGAACACCCAGAAAAAAACATAAACATAAAAAACATAGTGTAATATGTAGATGAATGTAAATCAGAAATCAGGATCAGCTTGGCTCTTGTGGCGTGCCTACTTACAAGAAGTAAGATCAAAACCAGCGTTTGTATGGTTAAAGGTGGAGATGTGATCTCTAATTCTTGAGTTCGTTGGCTGCAGCAATTATTGCTGAAGTGCACAAGGTGGTGTGTCTGCCGGGGCTTTATCCCTCACAGTTCATCAGCCGCATTCATACAGAGAGAAGAGGAGAACATAGTGTTTTACCAGGTAAACAACACAGACTTTATCGTTGTATCATAAAGATATGTACTCACAATAAAACATGTGAACACAGTCACATAACGGTTTCTTTAGGGCAACAGCAGAACGGCTCGGCAGATGGAAAAAGTCCTCCACTTCACGATAGATTCCCCTTCTCGAGGGTGCCCCCTTGTCCGGTGCCGGTGGATGGCGTCTGACGTCACTTCCTGGCCTGGAGGTGACGACTTCCGGTAGAGAAGGGAAAATCGAGGGAATTGGAGGAGTCGCCGGACCGCAGCAGTGCCTCTAGGATAGGAGCAGGTTCTCAGGCAGTGAGAGTGATCTGCTTCCTTCCAGCTGGCTCTTTTTAACATGGCTCTGGAGAAAGGTATCAATATATGCCGACAAGTTCGACGTTAACGAATTAATGCCGGAGATAATCGGTCTTCCGGGAGGTTGTTGCATACATTTGTGGACCTTAGGCAGTGTATAAAATATAGGTAGCTGGGGACACTCATTAAAAAGGAATTTGTATTCATCTTCACTGAGTATACCCAATGCCTTTCCTCGATCCAAAAGCAGTTTCAAAACATTTTTAAAAAATACTGGTCGGATTATGTTTTAAAATTTCATACGTTTTTTTATCCCCTAGGAGGCGGTTTGCTTCCCTTATGTAGTCATCTCTATTTTGGATGACAACACCTCCTCCTTTGTCAGCCTGTTTGATAACTATATTAGTGTTATTAGTTATTTCTTCCAGAGCAGCTATCTCTTCTTTATTCATATTATTCCTCGTTTTAGATTTGTTCTTTTTTGAGAGTTCTTCAAATTCTTTTGTGATTAGTTTATAGAAAACGTCTATATGATTACCTTTACAATAGGAGGGATTGAATGTCGATTTATTTTTAAAATTAGTGTGTTTAAATGTATCACTTTCTGTCTCTACAATTTGTTTAGGATTACTCATCCTTGACTCTATGTTTTTACTTAGGAAAAATCTTTTCACTGTTAATTTTCTAATATATTTATTTGCATCCACAAAGAGTTCAAAGTTATTGGGACCACAGGTTGGAGCAAAGGACAGACCCTTTGAGATGACACTTAGTTGTGAAGGTGTTAATTCTACATTACTGAGATTAAAAATATTTTTTTGCGGGTTAGAATGGGATTTTTTCATTATTTTCTTTCTTCCCCCCCGCTTTCCTCTCTGTCTCTTTCCCCTTTGGGGTATTGGCTCCCCTCTTGTGCCTCTAAGAGGGGAGTGAATGGGTTTTTTGTTTCCCAAATGCTTATATCAAGGAGGTCACTAGTCCCTATTGTTCCAATAGGGGAACGGGATCTACTTGCTTTAGCGTATTTTGCAGAGTCATACCTTTCTCTTTCTCTTTTTCTATCTTCTCTGTCCCGTTTGAGATCCCTTTCTCTTCTTAATTCCTTCTCTTTTTGGTGTTCACGCTCTTTCTTTTCTCTCTCTATATCTTTATTTTTTTGTTCTCTATACCTTTTTTGTTCTCTCTCTTTCAAAATTTCCTTTTCCCTCTGCAATTCTTTTTCTCTAAATAGTTCTCTTTCTTTATACTCTCTTATTCTTCTTTGTTCTTTTTCTTTTTCTCTTTGTAATTCTCTGTCCCTATACTCTCTTTGTTTTTCTCTATCCCTATTTTCTTTCTCTCTTCTTTGTTCTCTCTCCCTCATCATTTCTCTTTCCCTACATCTTTCTCTTTCCAATGCCTGGTCCTTCTCTCTTTGCGGTATTCTTTCTTTAAAGTATTCCCTTTCTCTGTATGGTTCTCTCTCCTCCAATACTCTTTCTGGATTCAAATGCTGTTTGGGTATAAAATCTATCCTGGAATTCTGGTGTGACTTAGGGTCATGATTATCTCCCCATGGTGGTCTAGGTTTAAACTCACGTTTATTATTGTCAGTGTAGGGTTTATTCCCATATCTTCCTACAGAATTCTGTGGTTCTTTATATATTCTTTCCTCAGGTCTACCCTGCGGTTTAAAACTCTTATTTTTCTTCCAGTCTCTTTGTTCCCCTCTAAGGTAATCTTCCTCGTCTCTGTGAAATTTGTTTGATTTGCTAGTAAAGAGATCTTGTTCTAATCTATCAATTTTCTTTTTTAATTCACGATCCTTAATTTTAAATTCAATGGTATCTTCCATATGAGCCAATTTTTCCTCAATTATGACAACCTCTTCATCAATTTTCTTGATGTGCTTTTTATGTTGGTTTATCAAGGATGTCATAAGATTAAAGGAACAATTGTCTATTGTTTCATGCCATTTTTTCACAAATTCCTCATCATCCAAATTGGAAGATGGGTTTTTTGTGAATCTTAGGCCTCTAGGGATACGCTTGCAATCCATATATTTATTTAAAAATTTAAGATCTAACCATCTCCTAGTATCTTTAATCAATAGTCTTTCTAATTTAATGAATTCCTCATCTAAAAGATCATCTTTCACCAATGTGTGTGTTATGTTTGTGTCACCAAACAATAAGTGTCTATTTTGTATTTTGGCAAAAATGTTTGGAGAAACAACTTCCATATTTTATAAACAGTATATAATTAATAATAGTACGTCTTATGTGCTTAAAGGATCTTATAAATATAAATATAAAAAATAATAAAATATACAAACAGTGTGACAGCAGCCCCCAAATCAAGTGTAGAGAAACAATGTGAAACACAGTGATTCAGAATGGCGCTCTAACACAGTGATAGTGATCTATAACCATAAATAATATAAGTGGTGAAACTGAAAAAACTCTCAACCTTCCAGGGAATATACACTGATTCCCTCACAGAGCGTAGAAATCCAAGGGGGGGGGGAGGAAGGGAGCAGAATCGTCAGGAACACCCAGAAAAAAACATAAACATAAAAAACATAGTGTAATATGTAGATGAATGTAAATCAGAAATCAGGATCAGCTTGGCTCTTGTGGCGTGCCTACTTACAAGAAGTAAGATCAAAACCAGCGTTTGTATGGTTAAAGGTGGAGATGTGATCTCTAATTCTTGAGTTCGTTGGCTGCAGCAATTATTGCTGAAGTGCACAAGGTGGTGTGTCTGCCGGGGCTTTATCCCTCACAGTTCATCAGCCGCATTCATACAGAGAGAAGAGGAGAACATAGTGTTTTACCAGGTAAACAACACAGACTTTATCGTTGTATCATAAAGATATGTACTCACAATAAAACATGTGAACGCAGTCACATAACGGTTTCTTTAGGGCAACAGCAGAACGGCTCGGCAGATGGAAAAAGTCCTCCACTTCACGATAGATTCCCCTTCTCGAGGGTGCCCCCTTGTCCGGTGCCGGTGGATGGCGTCTGACGTCACTTCCTGGCCTGGAGGTGACGACTTCCGGTAGAGAAGGGAAAATCGAGGGAATTGGAGGAGTCGCCGGACCGCAGCAGTGCCTCTAGGATAGGAGCAGGTTCTCAGGCAGTGAGAGTGATCTGCTTCCTTCCAGCTGGCTCAACGCGTTTCACTGCATCCGCAGCTTCCTCAGGAGAAATTAGTGTGTCCCATAGTGGGTGTCTACTTAAATAGCGTCCTCAATAAAGACACTAATTGGAAAATTACAATCAATTAAATAAATTACACACAGTTTCTCCCATGTGGGTACATAATACTGTGGTCAAAAATAACGGCGCACAATTATATATATTCATTTTATTCACTTAAAACATAAAAAAGATAAAAAAGGTTAATAAGAAACAATGTTAAAAATCTATAAATTTGAGTCTGGAGCTCCTGAGGAAGCTGCGGATGCAGTGAAACGCGTTGAGCCAGCTGGAAGGAAGCAGATCACTCTCACTGCCTGAGAACCTGCTCCTATCCTAGAGGCACTGCTGCGGTCCGGCGACTCCTCCAATTCCCTCGATTTTCCCTTCTCTACCGGAAGTCGTCACCTCCAGGCCAGGAAGTGACGTCAGACGCCATCCACCGGCACCGGACAAGGGGGCACCCTCGAGAAGGGGAATCTATCGTGAAGTGGAGGACTTTTTCCATCTGCCGAGCCGTTCTGCTGTTGCCCTAAAGAAACCGTTATGTGACTGCGTTCACATGTTTTATTGTGAGTACATATCTTTATGATACAACGATAAAGTCTGTGTTGTTTACCTGGTAAAACACTATGTTCTCCTCTTCTCTCTGTATGAATGCGGCTGATGAACTGTGAGGGATAAAGCCCCGGCAGACACACCACCTTGTGCACTTCAGCAATAATTGCTGCAGCCAACGAACTCAAGAATTAGAGATCACATCTCCACCTTTAACCATACAAACGCTGGTTTTGATCTTACTTCTTGTAAGTAGGCACGCCACAAGAGCCAAGCTGATCCTGATTTCTGATTTACATTCATCTACATATTACACTATGTTTTTTATGTTTATGTTTTTTTCTGGGTGTTCCTGACGATTCTGCTCCCTTCCTCCCCCCCCCCCCTTGGATTTCTACGCTCTGTGAGGGAATCAGTGTATATTCCCTGGAAGGTTGAGAGTTTTTTCAGTTTCACCACTTATATTATTTATGGTTATAGATCACTATCACTGTGTTACAGCGCCATTCTGAATCACTGGGTTTCACATTGTTTCTCTACACTTGATTTGGGGGCTGCTGTCACACTGTTTGTATATTTTATTATTTTTTATATTTATATTTATTAGATCCTTTAAGCACATAAGACGTACTATTATTAATTATATACTGTTTATAAAATATGGAAGTTGTTTCTCCAAACATTTTTGCCAAAAGACAAAATAGACACTTATTGTTTGGTGACACAAACATAACACACACATTGGTGAAAGATGATCTTTTAGATGAGGAATTCATTAAATTAGAAAGACTATTGATTAAAGATACTAGGAGATGGTTAGATCTTAAATTTTTAAATAAATATATGGATTGCAAGCGTATCCCTAGAGGCCTAAGATTCACAAAAAACCCATCTTCCAATTTGGATGATGAGGAATTTGTGAAAAAATGGCATGAAACAATAGACAATTGTTCCTTTAATCTTATGACATCCTTGATAAACCAACATAAAAAGCACATCAAGAAAATTGATGAAGAGGTTGTCATAATTGAGGAAAAATTGGCTCATATGGAAGATACCATTGAATTTAAAATTAAGGATCGTGAATTAAAAAAGAAAATTGATAGATTAGAACAAGATCTCTTTACTAGCAAATCAAACAAATTTCACAGAGACGAGGAAGATTACCTTAGAGGGGAACAAAGAGACTGGAAGAAAAATAAGAGTTTTAAACCGCAGGGTAGACCTGAGGAAAGAATATATAAAGAACCACAGAATTCTGTAGGAAGATATGGGAATAAACCCTACACTGACAATAATAAACGTGAGTTTAAACCTAGACCACCATGGGGAGATAATCATGACCCTAAGTCACACCAGAATTCCAGGATAGATTTTATACCCAAACAGCATTTGAATCCAGAAAGAGTATTGGAGGAGAGAGAACCATACAGAGAAAGGGAATACTTTAAAGAAAGAATACCGCAAAGAGAGAAGGACCAGGCATTGGAAAGAGAAAGATGTAGGGAAAGAGAAATGATGAGGGAGAGAGAACAAAGAAGAGAGAAAGAAAATAGGGATAGAGAAAAACAAAGAGAGTATAGGGACAGAGAATTACAAAGAGAAAAAGAAAAAGAACAAAGAAGAATAAGAGAGTATAAAGAAAGAGAACTATTTAGAGAAAAAGAATTGCAGAGGGAAAAGGAAATTTTGAAAGAGAGAGAACAAAAAAGGTATAGAGAACAAAAAAATAAAGATATAGAGAGAGAAAAGAAAGAGCGTGAACACCAAAAAGAGAAGGAATTAAGAAGAGAAAGGGATCTCAAACGGGACAGAGAAGATAGAAAAAGAGAAAGAGAAAGGTATGACTCTGCAAAATACGCTAAAGCAAGTAGATCCCGTTCCCCTATTGGAACAATAGGGACTAGTGACCTCCTTGATATAAGCATTTGGGAAACAAAAAACCCATTCACTCCCCTCTTAGAGGCACAAGAGGGGAGCCAATACCCCAAAGGGGAAAGAGACAGAGAGGAAAGCGGGGGGGAAGAAAGAAAATAATGAAAAAATCCCATTCTAACCCGCAAAAAAATATTTTTAATCTCAGTAATGTAGAATTAACACCTTCACAACTAAGTGTCATCTCAAAGGGTCTGTCCTTTGCTCCAACCTGTGGTCCCAATAACTTTGAACTCTTTGTGGATGCAAATAAATATATTAGAAAATTAACAGTGAAAAGATTTTTCCTAAGTAAAAACATAGAGTCAAGGATGAGTAATCCTAAACAAATTGTAGAGACAGAAAGTGATACATTTAAACACACTAATTTTAAAAATAAATCGACATTCAATCCCTCCTATTGTAAAGGTAATCATATAGACGTTTTCTATAAACTAATCACAAAAGAATTTGAAGAACTCTCAAAAAAGAACAAATCTAAAACGAGGAATAATATGAATAAAGAAGAGATAGCTGCTCTGGAAGAAATAACTAATAACACTAATATAGTTATCAAACAGGCTGACAAAGGAGGAGGTGTAGTCATCCAAAATAGAGATGACTACATAAGGGAAGCAAACCGCCTCCTAGGGAATAAAAAAACGTATGAAATTTTAAAACATAATCCGACCAGTATTTTTAAAAATGATTTGAAACTGCTTTTGGATCGAGGAAAGGCGTTGGGTATACTCAGTGAAGATGAATACAAATTCCTTTTTAATGAGTGTCCCCAGCTACCTATATTTTATACACTGCCTAAGGTCCACAAATGTATGCAACAACCTCCCGGAAGACCGATTATCTCCGGCATTAATTCGTTAACGTCGAACTTGTCGGCATATATTGATACCTTTCTCCAGAGCCATGTTAAAAAGAGCCAGCTGGAAGGAAGCAGATCACTCTCACTGCCTGAGAACCTGCTCCTATCCTAGAGGCACTGCTGCGGTCCGGCGACTCCTCCAATTCCCTCGATTTTCCCTTCTCTACCGGAAGTCGTCACCTCCAGGCCAGGAAGTGACGTCAGACGCCATCCACCGGCACCGGACAAGGGGGCACCCTCGAGAAGGGGAATCTATCGTGAAGTGGAGGACTTTTTCCATCTGCCGAGCCGTTCTGCTGTTGCCCTAAAGAAACCCTTATGTGACTGTGTTCACATGTTTTATTGTGAGTACATATCTTTATGATACAACGATAAAGTCTGTGTTGTTTACCTGGTAAAACACTATGTTCTCCTCTTCTCTCTGTATGAATGCGGCTGATGAACTGTGAGGGATAAAGCCCCGGCAGACACACCACCTTGTGCACTTCAGCAATAATTGCTGCAGCCAACGAACTCAAGAATTAGAGATCACATCTCCACCTTTAACCATACAAACGCTGGTTTTGATCTTACTTCTTGTAAGTAGGCACGCCACAAGAGCCAAGCTGATCCTGATTTCTGATTTACATTCATCTACATATTACACTATGTTTTTTATGTTTATGTTTTTTTCTGGGTGTTCCTGACGATTCTGCTCCCTTCCTCCCCCCCCCTTGGATTTCAGCACTCTACTAAGGGCAGCGTCCCTATCTTGGGCCTCCCTCAGCACTTACCCACTAATCTAGTGGGGAGTTGGGGCCTACCTGGGGTGTGGGTACCTATATGGGTGCAGGAGCTGCACTCGCTCCCCGCCCCCTTCCTTCCCTCACAGCTCCCTGACTCCAACTTGCAAACCTGAGTGACAGGGTCCCTTAACCTAGGGCAGTCCCTGGCAACACTCACTCTCATGGGGTATTTAGCTACCTCGGGCCCTGGGGGTGCTGGCCTAGTACAGGGAGTTCCTGACTCCTGTACCCTACCTCCTTCCCTGGGCTGCTCTGGTCTCTGACTGCCTAAGGTGCTGCAACTGACAAAAACCCTGTCTGCACACAACATTGTTGCAACTCTGCAGCATGAGAATCTGCCAGCTCTATTGGCTTCAATGCTGCCTGTGACAAGGGTGAAAGTGCAGTCCCCAGAGGCTGCTGGGAATTGTAGTCCTTGGCAAAGCTCTTTTCTATGGGGACCGCGTGCGTGATCTTTACTGCGCATGGGCGAAGCTCGCGCCAAAACCAAGAGGGCGGTGCCCGCCGGGAGAAGTCGCCGTACCCTTCCCCCACTGCCACAGGGGTAAGGCAGGGGGCAAAGGAAAATCAGGGGAACCGGGGGTGACCCCCTTACATATATATTACTTGTGAGCAAATTCACATGTCTTGCACAGGTCAGCAACCCTGCTTTTATATATATATATATATATGTAGAGGTATCAGTACCGTGTTAGCCGAGCTTCAATAATCAAAAAAATAAAAAAATAAATAGATGATACCGTTCTGTGGCTAATGAAATGCTTTTATTTGTGCGAGCTTTCGAGATACACTGATCTCTTCTTCCGGCGATGTTACAATGAATGAAGCAAGCAAAAGCTATACTATAAACAGACACTGTTTATAGTATAGCTTTTGCTTGCTTCATTGCTTGATTATTGAAGCTCGGCTAACACGGTACTGATACCTCTACATGTATATATATATATATATATATATAGGTAACAGAGCAGATGGCACACAAATACAGATGAGGACAGGTGCTTAGTCCCATATGAATGAATACAATCAAAGGCTCCTTACCAGGCAGACCAGACAATCCAGGGAATCCAAAGCAGGCACAGCAAGGAAGAGACAGCACACTTGTTAGCAAAAAGAATTGTATTAGTGAAGCAGGCACAAAACACCAACGTTTCGGTCCTAAAAACAGGACCTTTATCAAGGGAGTGCTTACCACAGATAGACCATAACCACCAATATATACCCATAACTAACTACCTTAATTAAAGACAAAATTGCACACACCTGTGTAACTGCAACCTCCTCCGGTGAGGAACAGATGACATCATCACCTGGCGTCTATCTCATGTGCTCACTGCAGTAAGGAGCATCATGGGTAATTAGGGAAACTATGGGAGACCCCCCTCAGTCACAGGAACGGGCTCTACTGTGCATGTGTAGCGCTCAAGTACTGGGTTGCCTAGCAATGACAGGCAACAGGAAGGAGGAAGGAATGAGCAGTGAAGGGAGGGGGGCGGGCCAGAGTGCTCCGTGACAGCAGCTGCAGAGCGCATGGAAGTAGAGGCTGCAGGCAGAAACACATGTATACAATAAAAATGCCACAAACACCACTAAAGTGTATACATACCAGCTGGGCAAAGGGACAGCAGGGAGAAGGGGAAAGGGGGGTGTGTGTAGGGAGGGGGGGGGAAGGGGTGGGGATGGCAACAGGGGGAAAGGGGGAAGAGGGTGGTTGGAAGCAGGGATAGGAAGACATGGTTAGAAATAAGTAACATGTCAGAGATGCATCTAGGTCAAAGCCGTGTAGGTCCATAATGAGGACAGTGCCAAAAAGTCACAAGTCAGGGAAACTGAAATGAGCAAAAAGGCAGAAAGGAGGAGGGCTAATCATCCAGCATCATGATCATAACAGTGGGGGGAAGAGGGGGGGGGGACACTGGAGATAGCATGTAGCAATAATGACATTATACAATACAGCCATTATTAAATAGAGCAATGAAAACATTATTAAATAAAGCATCCAAGTCTGAAGTCCTCGTTAAGACCAAACGGTGACATGGTTTTGAGGTCATGGATCGTCTTCGCCTCCAATTGCAGCAAAAGTTTATTGCGATCACCTCCTCGAGATGAAGTGTCGGCTTGTAAGATGGGCATACACCTTAATGTCGACAGACTGTGTTTTTCTTGTTTGAAATGTCTTGCGACCGGGAGCAGTTTGTAATCCTCCACTGTGCTCGTGTCCAACAGTGCTTTCCTGATAGTAGATCTATGAACAGCCATGCGTTCTTTCAACATACGACTAGTCTTGCCTATGTAATAAAGCCCACACGGGCACCTGATGAAGTATATATATATATTCATTGCATATTATATATATGCATATTTTGATTATTGAAGCTCGGCTAACACGGTACTGATACCTCTACATGTATATATATATGTATATATATTCATTGCATATTATATATACATCGCCGGAAGAAGAGATCAGTGTATCTCGAAAGCTCGCACAAATAAAAGCATTTCGTTAGCCATAGAACGGTATCATCTATTTATTTTTTGATTATATATATATATATATATACAGTGGTCGGCAAATCACCAAAAAATCTACTCGCCTAACAAAAAAATCTACTCGCCACCTAGTACCACACGTGTGCTGCTTGGGCCAATAGGAGCTCGCCACGATGTTAAATCCACTCGCCCGGGGCGTGCAAATGTATAGGTTTGTCGAACACTGTATATATATATATAAATATGGCTGCACTCATGAAAAAAGGCTAGCCAAGGTAAACTGGTAATGCAAACAGAACTGTAATACATAACAACGTATTCACTAAATGCCAACACTTACAAGTGTTGAAGAACATAAAAAGGTGTTATTTCAATCCGTAAAACACCAAGTATCCCCATACTTAGTGTTTTATGGATTGAATAAACACACTTCTTCAACACTTGTAAATTCGGATTTGAGAGGTGCCGGATTATTGGATGTCACTCCAAGCAATACCCCAAGACTATATAAAATAAACAAATAAAATTAGAGTATTCACTTACTAAACTTGAGGAGTATTCACTTATACATTAAAAACTTGCGGTAGCTGCACTACTAATCCTCTGATCAATCCATTGTGGTATAGCTTCATTTGTCACAGGGGATGGCTCATCAGGGTTATCTTTAATGTTTACTTTATCATCCGAAGAAGAAGCCATGGGCAAACAATAATTGAATCATGAGTTGCTGAAGTCGAAGGAGTAGTGGTTATAGGGGTTGAAGAGACTTCTGTGATGCCCTTTTAAATGTAACCCTTTTACCATAACCACCCCCCTTTAAGTGAGATTGGGGGGGGGGGGGTGGTACGCTCCTTTCTGGCTACTCTTAGGTGGTTGTGCTGTAACCTGCTGGTAACAGGAGGGCTGAGGGCTCCGTGGTGGTGTGGGAAGAGCCAGGAAAGGGAACAGGAGGGACAGATTACCTTGGTCTCCCTCTGGTGCAGTGCCTCTAGCCAGCGAGGATCCCCTGTCGATATTAAGGGGATGGACCCCCACTGACACTCCTTCATCACAGAGACAGGAACACACACAGCATGTCTTTTCTGTATTTATTTGCAGTCAGCTCCAGTATAGAGATTGGCAGGCTTTGCATACTCTTTAGCAGCATATGCATTCTTCTTGAACCTCTCTCTCTCTAGATCAGATCCCTGACTAGGTAGCATAATGTCCCTTCCCTCCCAACCCAGGCTTGGGTGGGAGGGGAGAGTTTCTGGAATCACGAACTTCTTCTCTTCACTCCTAACTCTCAACTGACTAACTAACTGACAATTTAGGAGGATGTCCCAATTTTAATATCTTTGGGGAGTGTCTCTGACTCATAGCAAGCCAGAGCTGGATACAGATTGGCCCACACACATCAGGGGGCGTTCCAACCAATATCCACCCCTCAGATTGACATCCTCAGAGTTGCTAGGCCTGCCCTTGAATACTGATACATTATTCAAGGCTGGAATACACACACACAGGCCTAAGAAAGGAATTAACCTTTCCACTGCCTGCACTAACAGGTCTGACAGAGGAAAGGCCCAGAAAAAGAAGTAAATGCCGGCAGGCTATGTTACAATCTCCCCCTGGTGAAACTCCAATGTCCCCACTTGGACTACAGTAGGTATAACACTACCTTACTGTGCAACACCTGTGAGTTCAGTAAAACATGAAATGCAACATATACATTTCACATAACATGACCACATATACAATGGCATAACATATAGTACAGTGCAATATGACAGTACCATTCCTATAACATGAGTAGAGCTACCTCAGTAGTAATGGGCGGGATCAGGTTTTCTGACCATCCTGCCCTAACTGTCAGGCACTATGATGGAATAACATCTCCTATGCCCAGAAGCAGAAATATATTCTACCCTGTCCATGTAAATACTATGCCCCACTTTCCATTCCCTTATCAACCTCTGTATTGCGGCTTGTTCTGCAGCCTTGCGCTGACCCTCCTCCCCTTGTGTTGATACCCTTACCATAGGTGTGACAGGTATAATAACACCATTTCTTATGGGGACATCAGGCATTACAGATGACAAAGCCCTAAGGGTCATAGTGTGAGTGCTAGGGGAAACAGCATCAGGGAAGACCTGGACAGGGCACAGAGGAACTGGCACATTATAGTCCTGTGAGCGGGAGACTAAAGGGACCTCCCGGAGTGGAGCCATAACAGTGTCCACAGTCCCGGCAAGGCTCTGTAGACCAGAGCCTCTAACAGCACTCACTTCAGCCGCAACAGCGGCTGCAGCATCATGGGAGCTCCATTCTTATTTTATTCCCCAGCATGGCAGGGAAAAAGAATCCTAAGACTTAGCACTCACCGGGGAGGTAGCAGCAGATGTTACACCCATCCAGCCAGACGGCTTTGCGGCCTTCCCTTCTCTCAGTGATGGAGCAGCAACAAGTGCACTGGGGCTGGCATCCCGAGTAGTGCCGGCCGGCACTCCTGGAAGAAATTCTCCCAGAAGCCCCAGCGCGTTGTAGTGGCGTTCCGCCTCTATCTTACATACGCGACTGCCCATGCGCGGGCCTCGCGCATCTCTTGGGGGCGCAGTTCTTTTAATTCTGCCGCCCTCTGCACAGGATCCCAGGGCGGATCAACGAAGGTGATCTCCCAAGCCTCGTCAGCGATGACCTCAGGAAACAGTAACTCCACAGCCAACTCGGGATCGTGGGAGGCCCCGACCGGTACCTCAGAGGTTGTAGCACCCTCACTGGCAGCGTGGATCTCTCGGGAGGCACCAGCAACTATTACTGGAACCTGCAGCTCTGCAGCATACTCGGGTATGGTGGAGGTAATGGCAGGGACCTCAGTGATGTCATCAGCATTAGAAAACGAAGGACTGGACAACGGAGCGGCACCTCTTCCAGATGGTTCTCGGTCACTGGCAGGTAAGATATCACCAGAGGGTGGCAGGGAGTATGGCTGAAAATAGGCCACTTTGCACGTAGCACACTGAGCTGATGCCTGCAGTTCTTCTCCCATAGCTCCACACATAGCACATACCCCCAGCGTCTGGTAGGTCCCATCATCCTTAGTGACCACCGCTACTCCGCCAGGCAAACGATAAGCCCAGTCCATATCCTCAATACATATTGGCATGTTGAAGTAATGGACCAGCTTGCAGACACAACTACTGGTGTTGAAATAGAACATGTGTCTGGCTCCTCAAATCCTGTGTGCCCCTGCAGGGCACACCCAGCTCCTCCCCCTGGAGGATAGTATAGTCCAATCCAAAGCAAGCAAGAGGGATGGGTTTCAGTAGTTTGCGCTGTTTTTTGCAAACTGTAGATCAGCAAAAGCTTGCAAGTTGATGCAACTTTTGCAAAAGAGCACATGGCTTTCCTGGTAGGAGCGGGAACCGCCATCTGGAGGTAGCAACAGTCCATACGGCCCCAGTTCTCTGGAACCGCCATTTTAAAAGCACAATGTCCAGCACCATGCGGTCTCCTTGAGAGCAAAACCACCATCTTGTGAGGACTGGTGAGCAAAGGCGTGACCCCTTTTCTTCAGTAAGGGGCCAGACAAATAAAGCACAATCCATTCTTTCTTTGAGTACCACGCAACCTGGTATAGCTTCAGGGAACGCCTCACGAATCTGTGCTGCAATAGTCTCTTTATTGCTGGGTGCACAGGGGTCTCCAATGCCATCACAGAGTCCCTGTCCCCTTGCTGCTAATCACCGTTTGGGGATACAGAAGGGTCACCACTTCTCCCTGGTGTAGCCACTGCAGTGCCAGGATGAGCTGCAGGCTCCCTGGTATAGCCTCAGGAACCTGATATTCCATACTTTTCCGGGGTATACGATAGGCAGGGTAACCACGCATCCTTGGTGTAGCCTCATGGAAGTCGCCCCAAATCCTATTTAGTGGAGTGTATGCGAGTATCCACGCTCCCTGGCACATAGCCTCCAGGGGGTCGCCCCACAGGCTAGCAAAGCATTATGTGGGTATCCACACTCCCTGGCACATAGCCACCAGGGAGTTGCCCCAACATATAAAAGTCCTTTTAGGGTAACCCCCTCCCTGGGGAAGCTTCATGGAGAGATTCCCTCTCTGGAGCCTGTCTGCTGCTGCAATCAAAGTCCAAAAACACTGCTGCATGGTCCACTGTCTCTAAAAACCTGTCCCGTTGGTAAAACCTTTTCTGTCCTGGGGAGCAATTCCTCTCAGCAGCGCCTCCAAATGTAATCCTTTTACCATACCCCCGCCCCCCCCCCCCCCTAAGTGAGATTGGGGGTACGCTCCTTTCTGGCTACTCTTAGGTGGCTGTGCTGTAACCTGCTGGTAACAGGAGGGCTGAGGGCTCCGAGGTGGTGTGAGGAGGGCCAGGACAGGAAACAGGAGGGACAGATTACCTTGGTCTTCCTCTGGTGCAGTGCCTCCAGCCAGCGAGGATCCCCTGTCGATATTCAGGGGATGGACCCCCACTGACACTCCTTCATCACAGAGACAGGAACTCACACACAGCATGTCTTTTCTGTATTTATTTGCAGTCAGCTCCAATATAGAGATTGGCAGGCTTTACATACTCTTTAGCAGCATATGCATTCTTCTTGAACCTCTCTCTCTAGATCAGATCCCTGACTAGGTAGCATAATGTCCCTTCCCTCCCAACCCAGGCTTGGGTGGGAGGGAGAGAGTTTCTGGAATCACTAACTTCTTCTCTTCACTCCTAACTCTCAACTGACTAACTGACAATTTAGGAGGATGTCCCAATTTGAATATCTTTGGGGAGTGTCTCTGACTCTGACTCATAGCAAGCCAGAGCCGGATACAGATTGGCTCACACACATCAGGGGGCGTTCCAACCAATATCCACTCCTCAGATTGACATCCTCAGAGTTGCTAGGCCTGCCCTTGAATACTGATACATTATTCAAGGCTGAAATACACACACACACACACAGGTCTAAGAAAGGAATTAACCTTTCCACTGCCTGCACTAACAGGTCTGACAGAGGAAAGGCCCAGAAAAAGAAGTAACTGCCGGCAGGCTATGTTACATAAATATTATATATTTCTATAGATCTGCCTGTTTAGTGGATGTTGCTTTTTTTCTGATAGAAACTATTCAGTATAATATGCAGGTTCATTACTTCTGCGACATTATAGTGACTATTACATTCTGCAAATTCAACAAACCTTTGAATAAACTCTGTAGCCTGATGCCTCTTCTTCCATTTCCCGAGGCATCTCAGGTTTAATGACACTTTGAATTATTTGTTCATCGCTTAAAACTTCTACTACTGGGGATGTCGTTATCTGTATTAACCCACTTCTCCATTTCTTCTTCTGTAAGTTTGCTGATCAGATTTTCAGCAGGAGCATCTTCAAAAATTTGGAAAATTCTATTAAAAGGGATTTCCAAAACATTAAATCTCTCCAACTCGTCCTCTTCTGAAGAGTAATCTTCAAAGTAACACTTGCCCATGAATTTCGCCAGGCCCTTCGCAGTATTACACTTTTTATTTTACTTCTTTCCATGCTAAAGCTGCAGCATAAATAGCATCTTTAATATTGAATGAAGACAGAAACTCCTGTACTGTACACTGCAATCAGAGTTCACTAATTTGCACACAATAAAATCCCATGAAGCCTTGAACTTCTGAACCACACCTTGATTCATTGGCTGTATCAATTATGTGGCAAAGATATTCCCACAAGTAAGTTCTGAAGTCAGAGGATGAGCCCTACAATTATCTAATAAAAGAGCAACCTTGCTATCATCAGGCAAGCCTTGTTTTCTAAAATTCTCTTTCACTGCGGCACAAAATGATTTAAAAAACAGTCTTTGAAGAGTTCTGCATTCATCCAAACATTTGCTTGGGCATCATAGATAGCGGGCAAATGGGTGAAACCTTTGAAAGCCGTAGGCTTCTTGAATTTACGAATAACAAAGAAGTTTCAATTTATGTGAACCAGAAGCATTACCATAAGCAAGAACCGTGAGCCTATCCTTATTCATCTTGAAACCACAAGTAGTTTTTTCAGCTCCGCCAACTAAAGTGCTGTTGGGCAAACAATGTCATGAGTCCAGTTTCATCAGGATTGTATTTTTGTCATGGCGATAATTTATGCTCCTTAACTAAAGTATCGAAAAGCTTGCTGTACTATTCTGCAGCCTCGTTCGCTGCAGATCTTTGCTCTCCACAAATATCATGCTTACGGATGCCATGGCATTCCTTAAAATTGTGTAGCCACCCCTCAGAAAATATACACTGGTCAGTTATCTGAATTTCATGATGAAACGCCTTGGGTTGTTAAACTAGCAGAGGCCCTCTTATTGGCTTCCCTTCAGACCGCTTAGCCGTAAACCACTTATACAAAACAGTATCTAATTGGGGGAAAAAGGTGACTAGGGTGGCGCCGCTGGTGTGGACGACACTAAATAAATAGTGTAACAATAAAAATTATCAACTGATACCATGTAAAGATCTGATGATTGTCAAAGTCCTGGATCCAGAGGACTCTGCGTGGAAGATAGTCAGATGATATTCATGGTATGTAGAGAAAGATAAAGAAAGACATACATAAAGTAGCGTAATACTGATGGAGCAAATGGTTATTACCAAGAAATTGCTATATAATATAGCTGCAAGATGTAGAACTCAGTAAATGGGAAATGCCTCAGATAGTCTAAGGACTAGGACAGGTAAGTGAAAAAAGTAAAATTCCTTCAAAACCATGCATATAAGACAATACATATAAAAACAAGTGCTGTGCAGGTGGTCATCCAAATGGCAAAAATTGGAATCCTACTTACTACAAGTAGGTAGGTAATGTATGTGTAGCAACCAATGAAGCTCTGATGATGTCGTCAACTCCTCCAGTGTTTCGCAACTGAGGGAACCGCTTCAGATGACATGCTGCATTCCAATTCGGCCCGTCCGTGTGGACGTACGCTGCTGATGTTATGTCATTCGCTGTTGATGAATGTAGCTGGCGTCCCAATGACGAATAGACCCCCTGGCAAATGTCCGGTGAGACTGGAGTGGAGGAACAAAACTATACCCGGCGTCAATGCAATAGACTGAAGGCGGATATCTGGGCTTCTGCTGTGTGAGGAAGATGTGACCTCTGAGCTTACGCGTTTCGTGACCAACGTCGCTTCTTTAGGAGTGTATACAAGTATAGAAATTAAAAAGTAGTAGTAAAAAGAACATATAAATAATGTAGGAGTACTCTACACCATGACATTTGAACCAATTCTTGTGAGGCTTGTGTATACAGTAACTCCCTCCATGAAGAACTCTGTTGTAGTAGGTAAGGCAATCTCTATACAGATGTGGTAAAAAGTCAATTTGTGAAGCACAGCTGATTTAACCCCTTTAAGGCTAGAGGTACTTGTAATTATTGAGTAAAACACCAATGAAAAATTACAGTGGAATAGTAACATGCCCGAATAGTGTATAGTTGAGCCTGTTTCTTCCTTTTTTTTCCATTGCCATTTGCAGTTTCCATGTTGACCAACTATGTGAAAATATGTGTAAATTATATATTTTTATATCTCCTCAATGCAACTTCAGAATTTTAAGTTCACATCCCAAAAGAAAAATATTTTCTTCAGCGAGCGTTGATTATTAAAGGTCCTGTGTGACATGTTTTAACAAATAATTAACTGAGTGGAACAGATTGCACCTTCAAAAAACACTGGCTATTATTTTTAAGCACTAGTAATTTCCAACTGTTTTAAAAACTCCCCTCTACCCAACAAGTTCAAGGCACCTCTAGCATGCCTTCTTTTTACAATGCTATTCTGTTCTAAGACACTCCAGGGCTCTTCCTTCCCCATAACCATTCCAGAAAGCTATGTATAGAGGCAGTTATCGTAGGGTAAGATGCAAGGTCAAGGCATACACAGCAAATGAACCTCTGAACTTACATTCTTCCAAAAAAATGTCTTAATTATTTCTTATTAATTGTTCGATGTTTCATTATTGTTTGATTGATTATGTCTTTTGATATGTTTTTTGGTTTGTTTGTATCTTAGTGTTTAGGTTTGTGCTATGTACTGTCAATTTGTTTACGGTTTTTACGATCAGTTCGTTTAGTCTTAGGCAGGCAGTGATGTAATTGTGTTATTGGACGGCTTATACTAAATTATCTGGTGTGATCCCCATTGGCTAAAATATGATCTAGCCTTGGAATTTAATTTGTACCTGGGGATCGCAAGACCAACCCCCCAAATGTAATTCTGCCACGAAACGCGTTGTGGGGTGAGGTCATATGCAGCAACGTGACGCCCGTGACGACGGACATTCGGAAGCTGCAATCCAAGCATACCACGAGGATGCCAACTGAAAGTTAGATCCGGCTGCTGATTACCATCCTTTTAGCTGGACTATTCCATTTAATATCTGGGGACATTTGAGATCTCGAGGCTTCTGGTCATTGGAGCCCGACCCTCTGTGAACAGACGGATGATCGGATCATTTTGATCCATCTCTTTTAATGTGAGTGTTATATGTTCCATTTAGACATATAAATTATATTTTGTTACACCAAATGAGTTTTTGTTATCTCTCTTTTTGCGTCCTTTTTTATGTTTGTATATATCTTTCGAACTCTGGCAGGAAAAGGGTTAAAGGTAACCTTCACGCTTTTAAAAAGGTAGCATAACATATGTGTGTGTATAAAGATATACACCAAAGATTTATAATTTCTCCATAAGAGTCAGTAGACAGTTATTTTTGTTTGTTTGTGGTATCATGTATGACTGCGAGTATCAAAGTGGCTGAATAACATTGAAATTGCTTACTCATAAGTTTGACTGTTGCTTCCTAGAACAACACAAACCTGTCCCCTCTCCTCTATCCACATTTTGGACTGTAAAATGAATGGTAAAGGATGTTACTCTAAAGATCTAGAATGTTCAAGCATTTATGAAGCGTTCATAACATTAGAACACCTGAAACAGGACCGTCTTAGATACGAGCTCCGCTTGACAATTTCTCAAAATTTTATAAAGTAGTGTAGGCATCTAGTGATCTTCCCCACAAATATATACAGAATATAGATATGCCATTCCAATGCCAGATGAAGTATAGAAAGTAAACCTTGGTACAAACTAGCCCATTCCTCCCTCTACTGTATGTGATATGAAAGCACAGGCCTCATGGACCAAATATTACAGAAATGGACAATGCTCATTGGCTTCTTCAGCTACCTTACACTCTTCCTTCTGCTTTTCTTTGAAGGGGCAATCAAGTTGAAATGGTACTGTATCTCAGGTTATTTGAATCTCCTTCCGCAATGAGCGAAAAACCAAGTGATATACCATGACGTATGTACTTCATGATTCATTGACACCCACAGCAGCTGACAAGGGGGAAGAGCTGAAAAGCACCCACTTCCCCGCTTAACCAAACTCTGGCTCTTAAAAAGTCTGACTGGCTCCTAAGTTTATTTTTTATTTTTGTCCACCCCTGACTTTTATGGTGTAAGGAGTGTTAAGCCACAACGGTATGGATTTTGTATAGAGATGTGTAAAATTTCCAAAATGCATTTATTTTTACTAGAGTACTAGTGACTTATAAAGCTCTTCAAACGCTCCATTATGCAACACATGGAGATAGATGTAGCCCGGTCCTTTCTGGGTGTGTTGTGCCCCCCTCACTGCACTTACCTCCGCGGCGACCGGGAGGGATGCAGCCGGTCGCGGGGGCATGTAGGGAGCAGGCGCAAGTGTTCCGGAGAGGAGGGCGTGCGGGTGCTGGGCAGTGATTGCGGCACCGGGGACTCCCGGTGGCTCCTTCAGAGTGAGGCCGCCATCTTCTCCTTGCTCGCGCATGCGCAGTGAGTCCCTGCAGCCGGCGGCGATTGCAGAGCTTTGCGCATGCGCAGGAGATGTGCGCACGAGGCGGCCAATGGGAGAATAGCTCCCAAGAAGACTACAGCCCCCAGAGTGCACAGGGGCTAGGTTAAGTGGCGCCAGGGGGCGAATGGGGTTGCCCGAATCCCCTGCTCAGGGGTTTGATACATTTCGCGCGCTGAGCCCACGCGAGCATTCAGGACCAGGAAGAGCTAGGGGTAGGAGGTGAGTGCAGGGGTCTGTGACCCACTGCATTAGGCCATCAGCCCCTAGGCCCCAGTTAGGTCCTGAACCATACACCAGCTTGTTGTGCTATAGGGACATTCCCTAGGTAGGGACTCTGCCCCATTATCTGTTTGGTAGTCAGGGACACAGTGCTACGTAGTGCAGCCCTGCAAGGTGGGTTCTGGGACCAGAACACCACCCAAGACACAGAGACTTACGGTGCTATTATCCACTCTGGAATTCACCCCACGCGGTGGCGGATGATGACGTCGGACCAGACGGAATCCCTGTTGTAGTCTGCGGAACCCGAAGCATGAGCACTGGGCATGTATCATTCTACACGTGCACCAACACTGTACAGCAACTCAAGAATCACCCCTAAAGGGTGCGGGTACCATTTGGGGACACTTACGTGGTAGAGTGGCCAAGGGCCCTGAACAGTATTTTGGACACGGTGTGGGGGTACACGGTGGTGGGAAGGATTCTACTCTCAACAAGAGAGAGTATTGTTATCATCTATGTAGAGCAGGGGTGGGGAACGTCCGGCCCACGGGCCGTGTAAGGCCCGCAAAGTAATTTGGTCCGGCCCCCGGGAAGCAAGCCTGCAAGAATGGTTTAAAATTTTTTTTTTTAAACTCCCCCTTTCCTGATTGGCTGCCCGTGCTGTCACTCTGACAATTTTTTTTGGCCCTCCCCTTCCCTCAGCACTACCCCCCTCCCTTCTCTCCTCCAGTAATGCCGGGCTCCTTAGGCTCCGCCCCTCTGTCCCTCCCTTCTCTCCTCCAGTAATGCCGGGCTCCTTAGGCTCCGCCCCTCTGTCCCTCCCTTAGGCTCCGCGGGCCTGCCAGTCTCTCAGCTGCACTGGCTACCTATGCTGCTCCAGCAGCCCATCCCCAGGCCCCAGGTAACCCACATGCCCCCTTATACGCCCCCCCTGGCACCTTACCCACCCCAAGGGGGGAGAGGCCTTATTATTGTGTGTGTTTGCAGAGGTGGGCTTTTTGTGTGTGTGTCACTGTGTGTGTCATTGTGTGTGTGTGTGTGTGTGTGTCTGTCTGTCTCTGTCATTGTGTGTGTGTGTCTGTCTCTGTCCCTGTGTGTGTCTGGCACTGTCACTGTGTGTGTCTGGCACTGTCACTGTGTGTGTCTGGCACTGTCACTGTGTGTGTCTGGCACTGTCACTGTGTGTCTGGCACTGTCACAGTGTGTGTCTGGCACTGTCACAGTGTGTGTCTGGCACTGTCACTGTGTGTGTCTGGCACTGTCACTGTGTGTGTCTGGCACTGTCACTGTGTGTGTCTGGCACTGTGTGTGACTGGCACTGTGTGTGACTGTCACTGTCACTGTGTGTGTGTCACTGTGTGTGTCTCACTGTCTGTGTGTGTGTGTCACTGTGTGTGTGTGTGTGTGTGTGTGTGTGTTACACTGTCTCTGTGTGTGTGTGTGTGTGTGTGTGTGTGTGTGTGTGTGTGTGTGTGTGTGTGTGTGTGTGTCTCACTGTCTGTGTGTGTGTGTCTCACTGTCTCTGTGTGTGTGTGTCTCACTGTCTCTGTGTGTGTGTGTCTCACTGTCTCTGTGTGTGTGTGTGTCTCACTGTCTCTGTGTGTGTGTGTGTGTGTGTGTCTCACTGTCTCTGTGTGTGTGTGTCTCACTGTCTCTGTGTGTGTGTCTCACTGTCTCTCTGTGTGTGTGTCTCACTGTCTCTGTGTGTGTGTCTCACTGTCTGTGTGTGTGTGTGTCTCACTGTCTGTGTGTGTGTGTGTGTGTCTCACTGTCTCTGTGTGTGTGTCTCGCTGTCTCTGTGTGTGTGTGTGTGTCTCGCTGTCTCTGTGTGTGTGTGTCTCGCTGTCTCTGTGTGTGTGTGTCTCGCTGTCTCTGTGTGTGTTTCGCTGTCTCTGTGTGTGTGTCTCGCTGTCTCTGTGTGTGTCTCGCTGTCTCTGTGTGTGTGTCTCTGTGTGTGTGTGTGTCTCACTGTCTCTGTGTGTGTGTGTGTATCTCACTGTCTGTGTGTGTGTGTGTGTGTGTCTCACTGTCTGTGTGTGTGTGTGTGTGTCTCACTGTCTCTGTGTCTGTGTGTGTGTCTCACTGTCTCTCTGTCTGTGTGTGTCTCACTGTCTCTGTGTGTGTGTGTGTCTCACTGACTCTGTGTGTGTGTCTCACTGTCTCTGTGTGTGTGTCTCACTGTCTGTGTGTGTGTGTGTCTCACTGTCTCTGTGTGTGTGTGTGTCTCACTGTCTCTGTGTGTGTCTCACTGTCTCTGTGTGTGTGTGTGTGTGTGTCTCACTGTCTGTGTGTGTGTGTGTGTGTCTCTCTGTGTGTGTGTGTGTGTGTCTCACTGCCTCTCTGTCTGTGTGTGTCTCACTGTCTCTCTGTCTGTGTGTGCCTCACTGTCTCTGTGTGTGTGTGTGTGTGTGTGTGTGTGTGTGTGTGTGTGTGTGTGTCTCACTGTCTCTGTGTGTGTGTGTGTGTGTGTGTGTGTGTGTCACTGTCTGTGTGTGGCAGCAGCCGCCTGAGGTGATTAAGGACCTGAGTATCACCAGGGCGGCACGGGTAAGCAGCGCTCCGGGGGGAGGGTATAAGAGGAGTGGGGGGAGGGGGTATAAGAGGCTTGGGGGATAGAAGAACGAGTCTGCGGTGGGAGAGACACCTCACTACCGCCTCTCCTCCTCTTCCCCACACCAGGTAATTAGACTGTAAGCTCCTCGGAGCAGGGACTCCTCTTCCTTAATGGCTAAAGCACTTATTCCCATGATCTGTTATTTATATTATCTGTTATTTATTGGATTACCACATGTATTACTGCTGTGAAGCGCTATGTACATTAATGGCGCTATATAAATAAAGACATACAATACAATACAATACAATACAGGTAGCAGTTGCGGAGGAGGGCACCTGCTCCGATTCCCCCCTGCTCAGATTCTCCCCCCCCCCCTTGCACACTTACACGGTCCTCCTTCTCCCCACACCGAGCAGCAGTTGCAGAGGGCACCTGCTCTGATCCCCCCGATCAGATTTCCCTCCCCCTGTGTGTGTCTGAGAGAGAGAGAGTGTGTGTGTGTGTCTGAGAGAGAGAGTGTGTGTGTGTGTGTGTGTCAGAGAGAGAGAGATAGTGTATGTGTGTCAGAGAGAGAGAGAGAGAGTGTGTGTCTGAGAGAGAGAGTGTGTGTCTAAGAGAGAGTGTGTGTCTGAGAGAGAGTGTGTGTGTCTAAGAGAGAGTGTGTGTCTGAGAGAGTGTGTGTGTCTGAGAGAGAGTGTGTGTGTGTGTGTTTGAGAGAGAGTGTGTGTGTGTTTGAGAGAGGTGTGTGTGTCTGAGAGAGAGTGTGTGTGTCTGAGAGAGAGTGTGTGTGTCTGAGAGAGAGAGAGTGTGTTTCTGAGAGAGAGTGTGTGTGTGTCTGAGAGAGAGAGAGAGTGTGTGTGTCTGAGAGAGAGAGAGTGTGTGTCTGAGAGAGAGAGTGTGTGTCTGAGAGAGAGAGTGTGTGTGTCTGAGAGAGAGTGTGTGTGTCTGAGAGAGAGTGTGTGTGTGTCTGAGAGAGAGAGTGTGTGTCTGAGAGAGAGAGTGTGTGTGTCTGAGAGAGAGTGTGTGTGTCTGAGAGAGAGAGTGTGTGTGTCTGAGAGAGAGTGTGTGTGTCTGAGAGAGAGTGTGTGTGTCTGAGAGAGAGTGTGTGTGTCTGAGAGAGAGTGTTTGTGTCTGAGAGAGAGTGTGTGTGTCTGAGAGAGAGTGTGTGTGTGTCTGAGAGAGAGTGTGTGTGTGTCTGAGAGATAGTGTGTGTGTGTCTGAGAGAGAGAGTGTGTGTGTCTGAGAGAGAGAGAGTGTGTGTGTCTGAGAGAGAGAGAGAGAGAGAGAGAAAGTGTGTGTCTGAGAGAGAAAGAGAGAGAGAGAGTGTGTGTCTGAGAGAGAGTGTGTGTGTCTGAGAGAGAGTGTGTGTGTCTGAGAGAGAGAGTGTGTGTGTCTGAGAGAGAGAGAGAGAGAGAGAGAGTGTGTGTCTGAGAGAGAGAGAGAGAGAGAGAGAGAGAGAGAGAGTGTGTGTCAGAGAGAGAGAGTGTGTGTCTGAGAGAGAGAGAGAGTGTGTGTCTGAGAGAGAGAGAGAGAGAGTGTGTGTCTGAGAGAGAGAGAGAGAGAGTGTGTCTGAGAGAGAGAGAGTGTGTGTCTGAGAGAGAGAGTGTGTCTGAGAGAGAGTGTGTGTCTGAGAGAGAGAGTGTGTGTGTCTGAGAGAGAGTGTGTGTGTCTGAGAGAGAGTGTGTGTGTCTGAGAGAGAGTGTGTGTGTCTGAGAGAGAGTGTTTGTGTCTGAGAGAGAGTGTGTGTGTCTGAGAGAGAGTGTGTGTGTGTCTGAGAGAGAGTGTGTGTGTGTCTGAGAGATAGTGTGTGTGTGTCTGAGAGAGAGAGTGTGTGTGTCTGAGAGAGAGAGAGTGTGTGTGTGTCTGAGAGAGAGAGAGAGAGTGTGTCTGAGAGAGAGAGAGAGAGAGAGTGTGTGTCTGAGAGAGAGTGTGTGTGTCTGAGAGAGAGTGTGTGTGTCTGAGAGAGAGAGAGAGAGAGTGTGTGTCTGAGAGAGAGAGAGAGAGAGAGAGAGAGTGTGTGTGTCTGAGAGAGAGAGAGTGTGTGTCTGAGAGAGAGAGAGAGAGAGAGAGAGTGTGTGTCTGAGAGAGAGAGAGAGAGAGTGTGTGTCTGAGAGAGAGAGAGAGAGAGAGAGAGTGTGTGTCTGAGAGAGAGAGAGTGTGTGTCTGAGAGAGAGAGAGAGTGTGTCTGAGAGAGAGTGTGTGTCTGAGAGAGAGTGGGTCTGACAGTCTGTGAGTGGGTCTGACATTCTGTGAGTGGGTCTGACAGTCTGTGAGTGGGTCTGACAGTCTGTGAGTGGGTCTGACAGTCTGTGAGTGGGTCTGACAGTCTGAGCGAGAGAGTGAGTCTGAGAGTCTGATTTCCCTACCCCCTGCCCGATGTGTATGTGTGTGTGTGTGTGTGTGTGTATTTGCGTGTGCACTGACACCAACCCACCGTCAGTCATAGTCACCCACCACCCAAGAGTCAGTCAGTCACCCAAAGAGAAGCAGTTCCAGCCATCACATTAGTGGCGAGTTGATTAAATGTTTGACCAAATATAGCAGGCTAATTTTTAAGTTGATAATTTTGGATGGCCCTCGAATGATTTTATAAATATCAAAATGGCCCTTGGCAGAAAAAAGGTTCCCCACCCCTTATGTAGAGTATAAGTATATATACAGTTAGGTCCGGAAATAATTACACACTGATACAAGTTTTGTTATTTCGGCTGTTTACCAAAATAAATTTAAGTTACAGTTAAATAATGAATATGAGCTTAAAGTGCAGTCTATCAGCTTTGATTTGAGGGTATTCACATCCAAATTGGAGGAAGGGTTTAGGAATTACATCTCTTTAATATGTAACCCCCTCGTTTTCAAGGGACCAAAAGTAATTGGACAATTGACTCAAAAGCTGTTTCATGGACAGGTGTGGGCTATTCCTTCATTATTTCATCATCAGTTAAGTAAGTAAAAGGTCTGGAGTTGATTCCAGGTGTGGCATTCGCATTTGGAAGCTGTTGCTGTGAACCCACAACATGCGGTCAAAGGAGCTCTCAATGCAAGTGAAACAGGGCATCCGTTGGCTGCAAAAAAAAAAAAATTCAACAGAGAGATAGCAGGAACATTAGGAGTGCCCAAATCAATAGTTTGGTACATTCTGAGAAAAAAAAAGCTGTGTGTGCTGTGCACGCGCATAGTAAGTGAAATTTCTTTGACTATTGTCACAGAAATTGACTTATAACGCGCGTGCTCGGCACACATGTGTCAGTCAGTGTATGTGTCAGTCAGTGAGTATGTATGTGTGTCAGTCAGAGAGTATGTATGTGTGTTTGTTTGTGTGTGTGTCAGTCAGTGTATGTATCTGTGCCGGTCAGTGTATGTATCTGTACCGGTCAGTGTGTGTATGTGTGTCGGTCAGTGTGTGTATGTGTGTCAGTCAGTGTGTGCATGTGTGTCAGTGTGTGCATGTGTGTCAGTCAATGTGTGTGTGTGTGTGTGTGTGTGTGTGTGTGTGTGTGTGTGTGTGTGTGTGTGTGTGTGTGTGTGTGTGTGTGTGTGTGTGTGTGTGTGTGTGTGTCAGTCAGTGTGTGTGTGTCTGTCAGTCAATGTGTGTGTGTGTGTGTGTGTGTGTGTGTCAGTGTATGTCTCTCTCTCTCTGTGTTGTGTGAATGTCACTCTGTGTCCGTCAGTGTGTGTATGTGTGTCAGTCAGTGTGTGTATGTGTGTCAGTCAGTGTGTGTATGTGTGTCAGTCAGTGTGTGTATGTGTGTCAGTCAGTGAGTGTATGTGTGTCAGTTAGTGTGCGTGCGTATGTGTGTCAGTCAGTGTGCGTGCGTATGTGTGACAGTCAGCGTGCGTGCGTCAAAGTGTGCATGCGTCAGTGTGTGTGTGTATGTGTTTATTGGCAGCAGTACCAGCATCATGAATGTTGAGCGGGTGGGGGAGCTCACAGGGGGGGGAAGGAATAGGCACATCATTCAGGGACGGTGTTCGGTACATCACTGGGGTGTGCGTGCGTGCGTCAGTGTGTGTCAGTGTGCGCGTGCGTGCGTCAGTGTGTGCGTGCGTCAGAATGTGTGTGCGTCAGAGTGTGTGCGTGTGTCAGAGTGTGTGCGTGCATCAGTGTGTGTGCGTGCGTGCGTCAGAGTGTGTGTGCGTGCATCAGAGTAAGTGTGTGTATGTCAGTCAGTGTGTGTGTGCGCATCAGAGTAAGTGTGTGTGTGTGTGTGTGTATGTGTCAGTCAGTGTGTGTGTGTGTCAATCAGTGTGTATGTCAGTGTGTGCGTGTCTGTCAGTGTGTGTGTGTCTGTCAGTGTATGTGTATCTCTTTGTGTGTACACACCGTATGTCTCTCTGTCTGTGTCCTGCCCCCTCTCTCCTGACTCCCCCCACCCCCGGCGGAGCTGCGGACCCGGGGAGCTCAGTCTGAGTCGTCTGAGCAGATACCCCCTTCCCCACCCCCCGGCGGCACGCTCAAGCTCCCCCCTTCCCCACAACCCGGCGGCGTGCTCAAGCTCCCATTTCCCCACCCCCTGGCGGCGCGCTCAAGCTCCCACCTTCCCCACAACCCGGCGGCGCGCTCAAGCTCCCACTTCCCCACCCCCCGGCGGCGCGCTCAAACCCTCCCCATTCCCAGGCTGTTAGGAGCGGCGCCGGCGCCAGCCTCCCTCCTCCTGTCCATCGACATGGCAGCGGGCGGCAGAACAGCGGTAGTTAGGAGCGCATATGTGAGCAACTGGGTGTGGGGTGTGTGGGAGGGTGAGGGGTGCAGCGGCAATTAGGAGCGGCGCCGGCGGCTATCGCCACCGCCGCTGCCACATGTGACAGGGGACGTGTGAGTGGAGCGGCGTCCATTACCTGACGTCACTTCCGTTTCACATTTCGCCCCCCATCTATCCAGTTTTATCCCATCAGAGGTGCCACTAAAGAAGTTTCACTTCAAAAAGAACGCACTGGTGAACTCTGCAACACAAAAAGGCCTGGACGTCCAAGGAGGACAACAGTGGTGGGTGATCGTAGGATCCTTTCCATGGTAAAGAAAAACCCCTTCACAACATCCAGCCAAGTGAAGAACACTCTCCAGGTGGTAGGCATATCATTATCCAAGTCTACCATAAAGAGAAGACTTCACGAGAGCAAATACAGAGGGTTCACCACAAGGTGCAAACCATTCATAAGCCTCAAGAATAGAAAGGCCAGGTTAGACTTTGCCAAACAATATCTAAAAACGCCAGCCCAGTTCTGGAACAGCATTCTTTGGTCAGATGCAACTAAGATCAACCTGTACCAGAATGATGGGAAGAAAAAAGTATGGAGAAGGCTTGGAATGGCTCATGATTCGAAGCATACCACATCATCTGTAAAACACGGTGGAGGCAGTGTGATGCATGGGCATGCATGGCTTTTAATGGCACTGGGTCACTAGTGTTTTTTGATGATGTGACAGAAGACAGAAGCAACCGGAAGAATTCTGAAGTGTATAGGGATATATTGTCTGCTCAGATTCAGTCAAATGCAGCAAAGTTGATTGGACAATGACCCAAAACATACTGCAAAAGCAACCCAGGAGTTTTTTAAGGCAAAGAAGTGGAATATTCTGCAATGGCCGAGTCAATCACCTGACCTCAACCCGATCGAGCATGCATTTCACTTGCTGAAGACAAAACTTAAGGCAGAAAGACCCACGAACAAACAACAACTGAAGACAGCTGCAGTAAAGGCCTGGCAAAGCATCACAAAGGAGGAAACCCAGCGTTTGGTGATGTGCATGCGTTCCAGACTTCAAGCAGTCATTGCCTGCAAAGGATTCTCGACAAAGTATTAAAAATGAACATTTTATTTATGATTGTGTTCATTTGTCCAATTACATTTGAGCCCCTGAAATAAGGGGACAGTGTATGAAAATGGTTGCAATTCCTAAACGTTTCATACAATATTTTTGTTCAACCCCTTGAATTAAAGCTGAAAGTCTGCACTTCTATTGCATCTCAGTTGCTTCATTTCAAATCCATTGTGTTGGCGTACAGAGCCGAAATGATGAAAATTGTGTCAGTGTCCAATTATTTTTGGACCTAACTGTATGTGCATGTGTTCAGTAAAGACCGTTCTGTTTATACCAGTGAGTATTACTGTGTTGTGTCCTGTGAGGGACTCCTCCTGCTCCATCGGGATCCCTCCCAGGTGGAGGCGTTTCACCACGAGATATTGTGAATATATATATGTACCCCAGGCTCTCCATGCAGAGGCTTAGGCTCCTGAGGGCCATACAGGTAAATACAGCATTCGTAACTTCTGGCTTCACAGGGAACACCCGTTACATAAACATGCAAAGAAAACAGAGATATACTGTACTTAAGATACCTGGGAAATATTGCTAATGTTAATAAGCAAAGTCAATTCAAATGATTAAAATTAGCTTATTTCCCAGGTATCTCAGGTGTATCACAGGGTATTGTAATAAAATAGTTCTCTCTCCCGCTCACTCTGTTTCTCTCCCTCTTTCTCCCCAAATCCCTATTCCGGATTCTGGATGGGAGATAGCATCATTAAACAAAGTTGAAATGTTTGGTGACTTAATGAAGTGCACAACTTTTTTTAGCCATGACCCCTACATTTAAATGTCCAATGACTCATGTGAGACCCCCCACCCGCAACCCCGTAAACATTAGAGGATTAGCTCTGTGGGGGTACCTGCTTCTGAATCGGACCCTTGCAGCATTAATCTCCTGACTGAAAATACAGAAACTAACTTGCGCAACAGCCCATATCCCCTTCCCTTGTCTCTCTCTCTTTCCCTCCGAGTGGATAAGTCCATATTCGGGCATATACGATGTCATCATACAGGCTGAACGGAGCAGAGGGTGCTAAGTTCTGACTGCTTCTTTTGCTGGGGAAATAAAGGGATGGAGAGAGGCAGGGAGGGATATAGCGGCTTGCGAACTAACTAAACCACAAGTTTTTTCACAAATAAAAAAGCTCAAATTTTGCATTGATTCACCAACTTGGGTGAAAGCATCACACATCGCTAATTCTGTTATCACATAAATTGAGGTCTTCCTCACTGCTTGAAAAGACTAAAAAATATTAAAGATTTAGTGATGGTAGGGATGGATTGCACCTCAAAGAAGAGGGATCTTCTGTGCTAGTGGGGGAGAATGTTAAAAAGGTTGGAGGAGATTTAAAACTAGGATGGAAGTGGGAGGGACAAAAAACAGATAACAAATGAAATAGAATAGAAAGGGATGGGGAAATAGAAAGGGGGCATGGAGGTAGAATGGGGGCAAGTGGGAATTTGGCAAACAGCGAGACACCCATAGTAAATACAGATAATACTAGAAAACTTCTAAAGACTATACCCAAATGGAGTAGAAAGACAAGAGCAGATAAGATAATAGTACAGACTGGAGAAAACTGAAATACATGCTTGCTAATGCAAGAAGTGTGACAGATAACATGGGTGAGCTTGAGTTAATAGCTACAAGGGAGCACTATGATATCATAGGCATTACTGAAACATGGTGGGATGAAACACATGACTGGGCAGTTAATTTAGAGGGATATTGCATTTTTCAGAAGTATTGAGCAAATAGAAGAGGAGATGGAGTATGTTTATATGTTAAACCGTATCTAAAACCTATTATAAGGGAGGATGTTAATGATGGGAATGATGAAAATGTAGAGAACTTGTGGGTAGAAATTAGCAGTGGAGGTAAAAGTGCAAGGACAATGTTTGTAGGGATATGCTTTAAACCACCAAATATCATTGAGATAGAGGAAGCCAAAATACTTTAGCAAATGGAGAAGGCATCAAAACTAGGTTATGTTTGCATAATGGGTGATTTTAATTAGCCAGACATAGACGGGGGCAGTGAGATTAGCATTACAACGAAAGGAAAAGGTTTTTTGGGGGTGCTTAAAGACAATTACATTACCAATATTATTGAGGAACCCACCAGGAGAGGGGCAACACTGAATTTGGTAATATCAAACAATGTAGAAGTAATAAAAAAATATTCAAGTCTGGGAAAATTTGGGTAACAGTGATCATAACATGGTCTCATTTAACATAAATGATTTAAAACCATATTAGTTGGGTTCAACAAAGACATTAAACGGTAGAAAAACAACTTTTTATAAATAGAGGTCTAATCTACAAGAAATACATGGGGATGATGTTTTTGCAGGTAAAAATATGGAAGATAAATGGGCAGTCTTTAAAACATAGTTAGAAAGCCCACTTATCAGTGTATACCCTTGGGTAATAAGTATAAAAGCAACAAGTCAAAACCAATGTGGCTAAATAAAGTAGGGGAAGAAATGGAAAGGAAGATTCAGGCATTTAGATTCTTAAAGTCAGACGGGCTGGAGGCATCTCATCCGAATGATAAGGAATGTAACAAAAGTTGCAAAAAGACAATCAAATTATAAAAAAATGGATAATAAAAAAAAGGATTGCAATAGAAAGTAAGATCAACCCTAAAAAGTTCTTTAAGTACCTTAAAAACCAAAAAAATGAGAAAAGAGAAAGAAGACAGTTTCAGCGTGAGATGGGCAGGCAAATTATTGGAAATAAGGAAAAAGTAGAGGTATTAAACATTTTTTTGCCTCAGTATTTACCAGGGAAGAATAAATTGCAATAGTAGTGCCGCAGGAGGAAGCCACAACCTCTATATTAACAAACAATTGCTTAACTGAGGAAGTTCATAGGCGGCTTGATAAAATTCAAGTAAATAAATCACCTGGCCCATGCTGGCATGCACCCAAGAGTTCTTAAGGAGTTAAGATCAGTAATAGCCAAACCATTACATTTAGTATTCCATTTCCACAGACTCAGTACCACAAGATTGGCATAAAGCAGACATGGTGCCTATATTTAGAAAGGGAGCTAGATCACAACCAGGGGAATTACAGACCTGTAACCCTGACATCAATTGTGGGGAAGCTACTTGAAGGTTTAGTACGGGATACTATTCAGGAATACCTAATGGAAAACTAAATTATTAGTAATAGTCAGCATGGATTTATGAAGGATAGATCTTGCCAAACTAACCTTATTAGTTTCTTTGAGGAGGTAAGTAGGAATTTATACAAGGGTAATGGAGTTGATGTGGTCTACTTAGATTTTGCAACAGCTTTTGACACAGTTCCACACAAGAGGTTAGTGTGCAAAATAATGCAAATTGGACTGTCAAAATACTTGCACCTAGATTGGAAACTGGTTGAAGGATAGAGAACAGAGAGTTGTAATAAATTGACCCTTTTCAGGTTGAGTAAAGTGGAGTACCTCTGGGACCCTTGCTTTTTAACTTGTTTATTAATGACCTTGAGGTTGGCATAGAGAGCAAAGTCTCCATCTTTGCTTATGGCGCTAAATTGTGTAAGGTAGTAGAATCAGAGCATGATGTAATTTCTCTCCAGAAGGACTTAGATAGACTGGAAACTTGGGCAGGTAAATGGCAGATGAGGGTTAATACAGGTAAATGTAAGGGTATGCATTTGGGAAACAAGAATAAATAGGCAACTTACCAATTAAATTGTGATAAGTTAGGAGAATCCTTGATGGAGAAAGATTTAGGAGTGCTTATAGGTTGCAGCCTTAGCAACAGTGCCCAAACTCATGCAGTAGCTTCAAAGGCAAAGAAGATCTTATCTTGAATTAAACGGCAATGGATGGAGGGGAAGTAAATATAATTATGCCCCTTTATAAAGTATTAGTAAAACCACACCTTGAATATGAAGTACAATTGTGGGCACCACTCCATAGAAAAGACATTATGGAACGAGAGAAAGCGCAGAGAAGAGCTATCAAATTAATAAAGGGGATGGATAATCTGATTTATGAGGATAGGCTAGCTAAATAAGATTTGTTTACATTAGAAAATAGGTGTCTAAAAGGCGATATGATAACTACATACAAATATATACAGGATCAATACAAGGAGCTTTCAAAATAACTATTCATCCCAAGGTCAGTACAAAGGACACAGGGTCATCTCTTTATGGTTTGAAGAAAGGAGATTTCACCAGCAACAAAGGAAAAGGTTCTTTACAGTAAGGGTAGTTAAAATGTGGAATTCATTACCCATAGAGACTGTGATGGCATATACAATAGATTTCTTCAAAAAAGGACATCTTTTTTAGAAAGGGTAGGTATAAAGCGATATACCAAATAAGTAAGCATGGGAAGGATGTTGATCTAGGGAGTAATCAAATTGTCAGTATTTGGAGTCAGAAAGGAATTTATTTTTCCCTTTATGAAATATCATTAGATGATATTTCACTGGGGATTTTTGTTTGCCTTCCTCTGTATCAACATACTGAAAGTACAGATATAGAATAAAGTATCTGTCGTCTAAATTTAGCATTGGTTGAACTTGATGGACATGTGTCTTTTTTTAACCTCATCTACTATGTAACTATGTAACTACTAAGTAACTATGAGTTGGCTTATGAATCCCCACTGAACAAGGTACAATTAAATACTGGCATGAGCAGTGCACAAACATAACAAGCTGTCATACCTTTGCTGCTTTGTGCCAGGAAATCAAATACTATTCTTCTAGTAATTGATGTTCCTCAGAAGCAATTTGTACCAGAATGTCCAAGAACAAAACAATATGCAGATTCAAAATGGAAAATTTTAATAAAAAGTAATTTTACAAAAATTGATGCCAGACACCAAACTTATGGTTTGGTGTACAGTACCTAAACCTTGTTCAAGCTTGAACACAATTATTCACTGACAACAACAACAACAACAACCATGCAATTGTATGGCATGTGGAAAATAAATTCCCAACAAAGTCCTTACTGTTTAAGATTTGTATGTTTGACACAAGGACTCAATTTTAAAAGTATCAAATGGGAAAATTCAATTTGTTTCCACTTTGTTTTTCTGAATTGCAATTTGTTTCCATTTTGTTATCTTCAAAAAGGGTTTAATTCCCTCTACCCTGATTGTAAGGGAATAGGTGTTTTCGTTTATTCTGTTGTTGAATTATACTTTGTGGTTATATTATTAGCTCCAATATGTTAGATTGCTTTTTTATGTCCAATTTGTGGTATATATATAGTATCTCTTTTTAGTTGGAGTACTAGTATTGTTCAATTGTGTAAATTATCTCTGTTACTGCTTATTATGTGAATGTACCGGCAGTTTACATTCTGGAGCTTAGGATATACCAACAAGGTATATTCAACAACAGAATAAATGAAAAAACGCCTATTCCCCTACAATCAGGGTAGAGGGAATTAAACCCTTTTTGAAGATAAAGAGGAAACAAATTGCAATTCAGAAAAGCAAAGTGGAAACAAATGGCATTTTCCCATTTGATACTTTTAAAATTGAGTCATTGAGTCAAACATACAAATCTTCAAACAGTATCGACTTTGTTGGTAATTAATTTTACACGTGCTATACAATTGCCCTTCTGTGGTTAAGAATGCAATGCTGTGTTTGTTTTATCTATTGGTTGTTGTTGTTGTCAGTAAATAATTGTGTTCAAGCTTGAACAAGGTTTAGGTACGTCTGCTATTACCAATGTTTGTAAAATTACTTTTTATTAAAAGGGTGTTTATTCTTATTCATTCTTCTCTTGCTTTAGGGAAGGAACTGAGAATACCCTACTACTCACTCAAGCAGCAGAAATTACACCGAATTATATTGTAATGGGTCTCAACCAATACATTGTAGATAATTTACACTAGCGCCCTCATTCTTTTTTCTATTTAATTATTCTTCTAGTAGTTACAGTGCCATTCACTGCCCTTGTTGTACAGGAAAACATGGCAATCAAGCTAAGGAAGGTAGAATCAAAGTACAGTTAGCGGTTGAGCAAAGAATAACAGTTGTCAAACCACGTTTTCCCAGGATAATTAGATTTTATGGCTTAAAATAGCCATAAGAAATGGTGTCAAGAACACCAAAAATAGAGAGAATTCACTGGGTAGTATAAAAGGTCATTTTAATGATGCCACTATGACTTCTTTAAGTCATTAAAATTACTTATTTTGCTACCCAGTGAATTATCTCTATTGTTGGTGTGCTTGACTCCATTTTTTATGATTACTACATCTTGACCAGATTTTTTGTCTTTGCGCTCATTCTTGATACTTTTGTATTGCTTTAGACCCCTGTTAGGGGCATCCCAAGTGGCTGGAACTGATTCTCTATTTTTTTACATAGCCATAAACATGCCAGTGTGCACCCAGAATAAAACACAGGATGGAACAGATTATATAGCTTTTCCTCTGTGATTACTCCAAATGATAATGAAATGGACAAAACATTTCATGTGAGTGTAAAAAATAATAATGTTTAGGTTTTTTATGAAACTATAAGAAAATGTCAGAAGCTGTAATAAGGAGAGGGGTTGATGGTAAATGGCATGGCAACGCAATGCATTTAAAATATATTTTTCTATAGTGAATATATTGATTACCAAGTGAAATGATTGTCTGTGCTTGTCATAATTTTTAACATTAAACATCAACACTAATTCCAGAAGCAGGCCCTACTAGCATGCTACAGCTCATGTTTCGGTGTGTATAATACACATGGGTTCACTTCTCTATGTTTCTCATATATACATATACCTACATATACTGTATACAAATACACATGCAGCGGCCGTTATCCGATCATTTCTCTGAGACGTTTTTGTAAAGTCTGCTGTATTCCATGCAGCATTCACTCGATAATCTTCCATTAAGGCTGCCAATCACACATCTGTTTACCATTGTTGATTTCTTTGATTACCTGGATCCTGATTTGTTTGGGTGCAGTTCTTCGCGTATCCGCCAGATTGCAAAAGTGAATCCCTTTGCATTGACTATCCAGTGGCTAGTGTGTAGTCAATGTGCAGGTGTTTAAAAACCCGATACAAATAGTGTCAGCTACAGTGATCCATTGTAAATTTATCTTGGTTGCTGAAGACGTTATCAAATTTAGGCGTTTAAGAATTAAAATCTGAAAAGAGAATGTTTTGGTCATTATTCAACATTGATATGCCTGCACAATTGCTGAATGGACATACACTGAACATCATGTTAAGTCCTTATACTAAACCTGCCTGTAGTTATGCATATTTAATTTTTACGGCAATTAATGCTGGAACAGATAAGAAGGCGACTTTAGCAGAGATATATGGTAACTATGATTTCTTCAAATTTTCACTGAACCATCGTGGGTGGAAGCATTCGATAAGGCAAAATTTAAGTAATGATGATTGCTTTTTTCACACAGCCCCTCCCCCAGGAAGTACACAAGGTTATTGGTCGGTGCTCCCAGCTTTTGACGGTATGTTTGCTCATGGCAACTTCAAAAGGAGAAAGGTCGGGTTAAATCCATTTAAGATTCGTCCTTCCCGACCCTGCATTATACGAACACCGGCATACCAATACTATTGCAATAATGAATGGAGAAAGAAGGCGGTGCAGCTGCCTAAGTCAGTGAAACAGACCGGGACTCCTCTGGATCAGCAAACTATAAATTTATTGGCACATCAAACAGCAAAAAACGTCCACTCTGACATGTTTCGTGCAAGGGATCGCACTTTATCAAAGAGCATGATTGCAATAATAGGCAGACCGTCACTGACAACATGGTGAACTGCAATCCTTGCTATCTGGCCCTGCCTGATTACCAGCTTCAGCAGACACCTATCAACTACAATGCAGACTACAGGAGTGACCCCAGCTTGTATGCACAATACACCTCTGACAATGGCTCATCTCTACCCAGTTGGCAAAGTTTATAATGAAGGTAAATATAATGTATTCATTTTAATTCCTATTGACACTACAGTAGAGTATGCCTGCCATATAAATGCTTGTACACATGTGCACTAGAGCGTGACTTGATGGATGCGCACTACCAGAATTTATAGCATAATTTTTGCCACAAAAGAAACTGAAATCGAGATGTGAAAGTTCGAAATGTGAACTGTGAAAGTTCGATTGAACTCTAACATCGCTTTTTTAAAATGTTACATTTTTTACTTTTATACAGTCAGTATTACCAGATTTACGCTTTTAAAACTTTGCCATGCTATTATTTTGGACAACACACTATGCACTGTACAGTAAGTGATTGATTCAATTACATGTCATATAACCTGTCATACAATTTCACACCGAGATTTTTCTTGCTTTTATTCCGCTTCCTAGTTAATGGGAAACATTATGTGATGCATTTTTTTCATATTTAATCAATTGTAACATTTATAAAATTTCCATTTCCTGATTCCATGAGCATTGTGAATCGGACTTAGCAATCCACCGAAACAAAAAATAATGAATCATTTTTTTCCCCCTCGACGAAGGGCTGAATAATTGTGGGATTTTAACAAAACCTTATTTGATGAATTGTTTTCATATTTAATCAACTTTTAAATTTTTAACATTACTACCTTTTTATTTCTCTATGAGGTGGCATATTGCAGTTTTCTCAGACTTGGCATGTGCAATTTATCCCAAGTTGGAAACAAAAGAAAAAAGATTTTTTTTGGGGGGGGTGGGCGGGCTACAGTATGTATTCAATAACATCAATCTCAACCTTTATAGGGCTTGGTTTGCTGTTCGTACTGTTAACAGTTCAAACAGTTGTTTTCTAATCCGTCAAGCTCATCCATGCACTACAGACAGACCAATTCAGTTGCATCTCACCCACACCCCCCCGCCCCCACCAGCACCCTCAGAAAGCCAAGCAAAAGGCATTTGACTCGTTATCAACACCACCCCTGGGCAATGAGAAATTAACACAGAAAGACTAAGACGCTTTCATGATTTGTCTGCTGTTAGAGAAATTTCAATTTCCTGGTTCCACACGCATGTGCATTGGGAACTAATGTAGAAAACCTTCACAGCCAATTTGACTTAAAAAGCCTACGAGAAAAAAAAATGACAAAAATTAAAGTTACATTTTTCTCGAGAAGGGCTGAATAATTGTGATGCATTGTTTTCATATTTAATCAATTTTTAACATCACTACCTTTTAATTTCTCTATAAGGTGGCATATTGCAGTATTCTCAGACTTGGCATGTGCAATTTATCCAGGGTCGGAAATGTAAAAAAAATGAATAATTGTATTTAAGGGGGGGGGGGGGGGGACTATGTATGTATTCAATAATCTCAACTTTTGTAGGGCTTGGTCTGCTGTTCCTACTGTTAACAGAAATCTACCCCACACACAGGCAATGAAGTGATACTGTAACTTTTATTACATTTGCAAACAATTCAAACAGTTGTTTTGTAATCCATCACACTACAGACAGACCAATTCAGTTGCATATCACCTCCCCTCCACCACCCTCACAAAGCCAAGCAAAAGGCATTCAACTCGTTATCAACACCTCCCCTGGCCATGAGAAATTAACACAATCCTGCATTGTGATTTGTCTAGAATGACTTCACTGCCAATGTCAATTTCAAGTCAGAAATAAAAAAGGCATATTTTTTTCTTTTTTTCTCGAGAAGGGCTTAATAAATTAGTGATTTTAATAAAACATTACGTGATGCATTTTTTCATATTTAATAAATATTTACATTTATAAAATCACTACCTTCTTATTTCTGAATGATGTGGCATATTGCAGTATTCTCAGACTTGGCATGTGCAGACTAATTGAGTTGTGTAACCCAATGGGAAATATTCTTCTCTATTCAAACTGTATACTGAACATAAATATTCCACACACACACACATGGTTTCTGGGAGTGTTAACTTTTATTAATTTAATAAACAATTGTTACAGCTGACAACAAGAATACATTTCACGTTCAAAGGGGCCTTTAATTTCATGGGGTTTAGCTGAGTCACCGGGTGTTAAAGACTGTGGAAGTAAAGTGCTGTCTGCATCTTCTAAGGGTTTTTTAATTCCATGGGATTCAGCTGAGTCATCCGGTGTAAAACGACTGTGGATCTCTTTTGTCATTGAGAGAGGTGGGGGGGGGGGGGGGGGGTTAGGCCAAACAATTGACTGTTATTACCGTATGCACAGGACAATAAGCTTGGACATTCCCCAAGCCCCCCAGCCCCCCTTCCAGTAGTGCTGCCTCTCCTGTGAAAGAAAAATAAATGGCTGCAGGATTAGTGCATTGAAGGATTTGACTGTTTAATACTATTGACAGCCACACAAAACGAATAAACTCTGACTTACCTTACCTGTAAACTAATGATTTTTATTAAATAATAGGTAATACACACATGTCTAATACAAATACTGTACATACTGTATATAATATACAGTTAGGTCCAGAAATAATTGGACACTGACACAATTTTTATAATTTTGGCTCTGTACGCCACCACAATGGATTTGAAATTAAACAACCAAGATGCAATGAAAGTGCAGACTTTCAGCTTTAATTCAAGGTGTTGAACAAAAATATTGTATGAAACATTTAGGAATTGCAACCATTTTCATTCACTGTCCCCTTATTTCAGGGGCTCAAATGTAATTGGACAAATTAACACAATCATTCATAAAATGTTCATTTTTAATACTTTGTCGAGAATTCTTTTCAGGCATTGACTGCTTGAAGTATGGAACGCATGGACATCACCAAACGCTGGGTTTCCTCCTTTATGATGCTTTGCCGGGCCTTTACTGCAGCTGTCTTCAGTTGTTGTTTGTTTGTGGGTCTTTCTGCCTTAAGTTTTGTCTTCAGCAAGTGAAATGCATGCTCGATCGGGTTGAGATCAGGTGATTGACTCGGCCATTGCAGAATATTCCACTTCTTTGACTTAAAAAACACCTGGGCTGCTTTCACAGTATGTTTTGGGTCATTGTCCATCTGTAAAGTGAAGCGCCGTCCAATCAACTTCGCTGAATTTGGCTGAACCTGAGCAAACAATATATCCCTATACACTTCAGAATTCGTCCGGCTGCTGCTGTCTTCTGTCACATCATCAATAAAAACTAGTGACCCTTAGCCATTGTAAGCCATGCATGCCCATGCCATCACACTGCCTCCACCGTGTTTTACAGATGATGGGTATGCTTCAGATCATGAGCCGTTCCAAGCCTTCTCCATACTTTTTTCTTCCCATCATTCTGGTACAGGTTGATCTTAGTTTCATCTGTCCAAAGAATGCTGTTCCAGAACTGGGCTGGCTTTTTTAGATATCGTTTGGCAATGTCTAATCTGGCCTTTCTATTCTTGAGGCTTATGAATGGTTTGCACCTTGTGGTGAACCCTCTGTATTTGCTCTCGTGAAGTCTTCTCTTTTTGGTAGACTTGGATAATGATATGCCTACCTCCTGGAGAGTGTTCTTCACTTGGCTGGATGTTGTGAAGGGATTTGTCTTTATCATGGAAAGGATCCTATGATCATCCACCACAGTTGTCTTCCGTGGACGTCCAGGCCTTTTTGTGTTGCAGAGCTCACCAGTGCGTTCTTTTTTTTCTCAGAATGTACCAAACTGTTGATTTGGCCACTCCTAATGTTCCTGCTATCTCTCTGATGGATTTTTTTTTTTTTTGCTACCTCAGGATGCTCTGTTTCACTTGCATTGAGAGGTCCTTTGACCGCATGTTGTGGGTTCACAGCAACAGCTTCCAAATGTGAATGCCACACCTGGAATCAACTCCAGACCTTTTTCCTGCTTAATTGATGATGAAATAACAAAGGAATAGCCCACACCTGTCCATGAAACAGCTTTTGAGTAAATTGTCCAATTACTTTTGGTCTCCTGAAAAAGAGGGGGCTACATATTAAAGAGATGTAATTCCTAAACCCTTTCTCCAATTTGGATGTGAATACCCTCACATTAAAGCGGATACACTGCACTTTAAGCCGATATTTATTATTTAACTGTAACTTGAATTTATTTTGGTACACAACCGAAATAACAAAACTTGTATCAGTGTCCAATTATTTCCAGACCTAACTGTATGCAAAGTGGAGAGTAAGCGCAGACATAAAAAGGTTAACGTTCAATTACCTTTAATATAAGGCTAACATTTAAACAGGTTATTGTCAGTACCATACTTAGGCTGCGTCCATAGAGATGGGAGCAGAGCTGAACCACGCTGACGCTGAGGCTCGCTGCTGAAGCCTGTGCGATTTCATGCACATGCAGGCGAGCCAGTGGGCGCAATCGGGAGGTGGGGGAGGCTGAGGGAAGCGGGTCAGTGATGTCGCTGGGCCAATCGCCCACAATGCACCAACGCCGACGTCCCAGCGCCGTGACGTTGACGCTGCTTCGCGCTGATTGGATGTTTTCAGCCGATAGCATGCTGAAAAACAGCTTGGCTGTCGGCTGAAAAATCCAACTCCTCAGAACGCCTACGGACGCTCACGTGAGCCCCCTCTAAAGACATCCTCATTGAAGATGCCGGGGCTCAGCGCGGAGCGTCCGCACGGCTCAACGTGGCTTCCCCTGCTATGGACGTGGCCTTACCTATACTATACTTACTGAACCTGTACTTCCCTTACTACACTACAGTACCTTACTACATGCCGGTGGAATTCCCATTACGCTCTAAAACAATGAGCAAAACGCTATTAATTTGTTAATGTAGTTGTTGCAATTTTGTACAGTCAGTATGTCGTTCCAGAAACTCCCTATTCCTTTTACTAATTCATCCTTGTTGGACAGTTTAACAACCTTTCTTATAAAATCCTTCAGCGCATGCAACACCAGTTCTATGAGATTCAAATCTGGTGACCTGGAATGGGAGGGGGGAAAATGGTGAATTAGTTGAACAGATAAAAACAGTTTAAAACAATGAGAAACAGTTACAGAATATAGGCAATAGGTAGTAGAGGCGGTATGTTTAGGGTCATTGTCCTGGAAGAACCGGAGACCACCAGATGGGAAATCATGCCTAATGTATTTAACAATATGGATGAATTCCAATATGGATACTTTATCCATGATTCCTGGAACAAGAGAAAAAAAAATTATGAAAAACTGAACATTAGGGTACAGAATACACTACAGTAGTACAGTGCATAAGGCTACAGCATGTGACTTTGTGTATTATTTTACCATCAAATGTGATTATGCATCCTGGTCCGTGTCACCCACACATGCATCTTCAGTGGGTGCTTGGGCCACGGCTTCAGAGATAGGCGTCCTTTTTTGCGGAATGCAAAAGTGGCAAATCTCTCAAGAGCTACAGTTGTCTCGTCAGAAAAGATGACATCTTGAAAAGTCTCGCCACTTTCGATCCATGCTCGTGCTTGGTCCACTCTTTTTATCTTGCTGACCTTCCTTATCACAGGATATGCTCTGTAATGACAAGGGAGAATTTTACAGGCACAGTAAAACCCCACTTTTACCTAAAGTACAGTTATGTACAACACTTTACCTGTACTGTCCTACAGTAACAATGCCAAAGTAATTACAGTTTCAACCCTGTTCTGTCACTCTGCATACTATGGCATTATACTGTACTTTATTACAGTAAGACACTTACTTGACACGTTCGTACAGTATGTCCATCCCAATTGGCTTCTCATCATTTTGATGCTGGTCTCAGATGCTGTGATATTGTGACTGTTCTCTAGAACAGTCTTGACGTTTTTCTGCACAGCGCTCAGCCCTAGCCTCGCTGATTTCGTCCACCAGACGCTTTGCCGTCCTACAGTTTAAAGGAAAAGAGAAGAATTTGTTAGGCCCAAAAATAATTCAACACAAATACATGACATATATTTAAAATTATACTTCTAAAATTAGTACAGTCATTTTTTGGCTCTAAAAGAATTGCAAAGAAAACAAGTAAACAAAAAAATGTGTATATAACAGGGTGCAATTACTGTGGCTGCATGAGTGTTCAAACAATAACACTCAAGGTGAGCTGTTGCTAAGCCCCATATGAACATAATGTCAGCTGTAGACTGACTACAAACTACTAGGATACTTGCTGTGCTGCTGTAGTGTGAGAAGTGCTCATATCAGCTGTAACACAGCAATCTCACAAACTATGCAGTGTGGTCGCAGACTCAAAATGCTATTAAGCAAATGATTCCAATAGCACTTAGATGCCCATGGTAGTCTAGTGCACCCTGGAGTCTTAATACCTAATATTTTAACTTTATATTACGATTAAAATTGTTTTTATATTACTTATCATATCATTACACTTTTTGGATGTTCCGAGCTCTGCCCTTTCCTATTTTGGGTACATTACTCTATTTAACTACGTAGTGTGATTGAGTGCTGTTATATAGGGGACCTCACTGGTCTACTGGCCCTTCTTGGGTCTGTTGCTTACCAGTATCTGACTATATATTGTCGTAGGCACAATGTAGTCATAATGTACTGTTCCCCATGTCATGCCCTTTCTCCCCAAAAATCTATTTTTCTTTACAGACCCAGATGTCCAAGAAGCACCAGCCATTGCGAAGAAGATTGTAAATTTTGAAGAAGAGCCGACGTTGTATTCTTGTATTATTATTTTTTCCATTATTATGCTGCACAAATAAAAATGTTCATTCCTTAAATATACTTTTTGGAGTGTTCATGTTTTTACTCTTTAGACACTTACAGTAGTACTATACTGTCACGGGACTATAGGAGTGCTCACCACAAACCGGACTGGACCGCGAGGCCGAGGTGGGGATACAGGAAAACCACCGCCCTACAGCCGCATGAGCGGGTTCGGTAAGCAGAGTAGTGTGGATAGCCTGGTTCGGGGCAGGGGAGTGAAGAATCGTAGAGGTACTTGCCAGAGTCGAGGTCGGAGAGATCAAGAGTAGTCGGAGTCCAAAGCCAAAGTCGAGGAGAGGAGAAGGTAGAAGTCCATAGAGCGAGCTGGGGTTCGAGGGTGCCAGAGGTCGGGAGTCCAGATTCAAGCAAGGGTTTGTAACGGAATACAAGAGCAGACTGCAAAGTAGTTTGTAGCAAGCACAACCAGAGACTGACTATGCTCAGCAATCAGATCTGGGCTGTTAGCACTATACTGATAGGAGCCAATGAGAAGCACCAGCGGTGATGTCAGATGAAGGTAGAGCACTGATCGGCTGAGGCAGGATGCAGGGCAGGTGTGGGAGGAACAAGTACATTGGCGGCAGTGGAGATGGACATAGTGGCGCGTGCGCGCGACGCGCACGACGGAAGGGGAGGAGTGAGTATGCAGGGAAGGAAAGCAGAAGCCGTCGACGCGCGCGGGGGTCTGCCCCAACGGCACGCATGTGCAGACGGAGATGCAGGGAGAGAGGAGAGGCCACGGGACCGGATGCCGCGTGCCCCGGCAGCAGAGGTAAGAGCCGACACGGGTGCCGTGGGTGGCGGCCTTACAGTACCCCCCCCCTTCAGGGTCGGACTCCGGATGATCCATACCAGGCTTAAGCGGAAATTTGAGAGGAAATGCCGAACCAGCCTGGGATCGTGTACCTGGACTTGCGGAATCCATGCCCTCTCTTCAGGTCCAAAACCCCTCCAATGTACCAAATATTGGAGACCTCCTCTTGAGATACGAGAATCCAGGATGGACTGTACCTCAAACTCTTCTTGTCCATTGACCAGTCTGGGACGAGGTGCGCTGTGTCGGATCTGAGAATTGGGTATGAATGGTTTTAATAAAGAACAATGAAAGGTAGAGGGAATCTTCATAGTTGCAGGTAGTTTCAGTCGGTAGGTAACCGGATTAATCCTCTCCAATATAGAGAATGGACCGATAAATCGGGGTGCCAGCTTCGGGGATGTGACTTTAACCGTATGTTCTTAGTAGATAGCCATACCTTCTGACCCGGGGCATAATTTGGTGGTTTCTGACGATGGCGATCAGCCTGTCTCTACTGCATAGCCGTGGCCCGTCTGAGATTCTCCTGAATCCTAGACCAGGAAGCTTGAAGATCCCGAATCCTCTCTTCTGCGGCCGGAACACCTGTACTAGGTCCAGACTGAGGAAGGGTGGAGGGATGAAAGCCAAAATTAGAAAAGAATGGAGACTGTAGTGTGGACTCATTCCTGAGATTATTATGAGCGAATTCTGCCCAGGGGAGTAGGTCGAGCCAATTGTCCTGAGAGTCAGATATGAAACAACGAAGGAACTGCTCCAGGGACTGATTGGTTCGTTCAGTTTGACCATTGGTCTGTGGGTGGTATCCAGAGGAGAAGTGAAGCGACACATTAAGTTTTTTACAGAAGGCCCTCCAGAATCTCGAGACAAATTGCGAACCACGATCAGAGTCTATGGTTTGGGGTGACCCATGGAGCCTGAAGACTTCCCTCACAAATACCTCGGCAAGTTTAGGGGCGCTGGGTAGGCCCTTGAGTGGGATAAATTGCGCTTGTTTAGAAAAGCGATCGACCACTACTAGTATAGTGTCCATACCCTTAGATTTGGGGAGGTCGACAATAAAGTCCATCGAGAGATGTTCCCATGGTCGATCGGGAATGGGAAGGGGTTGCAGGAGTCCTGGAGGTTTATTCCGTGGTATCTTGTTTTGTGCACAGGTGGGACATGCTGAGACGAAATGTTGAATGTCCTTGCGCATGCCTGGCCACCAAAAGGTTCGTTGCAAGAGGTCGATAGTCCTTTTGATCCCTGGGTGACCTGCCGTCTTGGCCGCGTGCTCCCATTGCATTACCTTCTGGCGGAAGGTAAGGGGTGTGAAGAGTCGTCCAACTGGCACCTTGAGACCCTGAGGAATCTGATCTTGAACCTTGGTGATCGCCGTCAGTGCGTCAAAGGTATTGGCCGACAGGACACATTTATGAGGAAGGATAGTCTCTTGAAGGTCCTCAGTTTTATCTTCTACCGAGAATTGATGAGACAGCTTTAACATTTTTAGAACCAGGCAGGTATGAAATAAGGAAGTTGAACCGGGTGAAGAAGAGGGACCAAAGTGCCTGCCGAGCACTCAGACGTCGGCCAGTCTCAATATATAAGAGGTTTTTATGGTCCGTAAGGATGGTGACGGGGTACTCGGCGCCCTCCAGCAGGTGACGCCACTCCTCCAAGGCCATCTTGATCACGAGGAGCTCACGGTTACCCACGTCATAATTCCGTTCTGCTGCAGAGAACTTCTTAGAAAAGAATGCACAGGGATGCAATCTGGCCCATGGGTTCTTCCTTTGGGATAAGATCGCCCCTGCCCCTATGTCCGAAGCATCCACCTCGAGAGTGAAGGGTTGTGCCGGATCAGGATGCACCAAGATAGGTGCTGTGACAAAGGCTTCCTTGAGAACCTGAAAAGCCATGATGGCCACGGGGGACCACAGTGCGGGATTGGCGCTCTTCTGAGTGAGGGCTGTGATGGGTGCGACCAACGTGAAAAAATTCTTTATGAACCTGCGGTAATAATTGGCAAAGCCTAAGAACCTCTGTACCGCTTTCAGGGAGAGGGGTCGGGGCCAATCCAAGACAGCTTTCACCTTGGTAGGGTCCATCGCGAGTCCAGTGTCTGAGATTATGTAACCCAAAAATGACGTGGATGACTGGTGGAACTGGCATTTTTCAAGTTTGGCGAACAGACGGATCTCCCGCAACCTCTGAAGTACTTGTTTGATGTGCCGAGTATGTTCCAGGGGATTCTGGGAGAATATAAGGATGTCGTCTAGGTAGACCACCCTTGTTGATCCAGAAGATCTCTGAAGACGTCGTTAACGAAATCCTGGAAGACGGCTGGCGCGTTGCAGAGACCGAATGGCATCACGAGGTACTCATAGTGCCCACCTCGCGTGTTGAAGGCCGTCTTCCACTCATCTCCCTTACAAATCCGAACCAAGTTGTAGGCTCCCCGGAGATCCAGCTTGGAGAAGATGGTGGCGCCTTGTAACCTGTCGAAAAGTTCGGCAATCAAGGGAAGTGGATACCGATTCTTGACAGTCACCTTGTTGAGGCCACGATAATCAATGCAAGGGCGAAGTGTGCCATCCTTTTTCTTTACAAAAAAGAAGCCTGCTCCTGCCGGAGAAGAAGACTTACGAATGAAGCTTCTCTGGAGGTTCTCCTGTAGGTAAAGTTTCATCGCCTTGGTCTCGGGGGGAGAAAGTGGGTAGGTACAATCTCTGGGGGGAATCGCGCCAGGAAGAAGATCGATCGGGCAATCGTAGACGCGATGGGGTGGTAATTCCTCCGCCTGAATTTTGTCGAAGACGTCTCTGAACTCCCAGTAGGCGTCCGGAAGGAGGGGATTCTTAGATTCCGGATGTGTGGCACCTACTAGGGCCTTAGGCGAATCCAGACAAATGTCTTGACACCGGTCTCTCCAGGTGATGGGTTGTGACCGGAGCCAGTCGATCTGGGGGTTATGGTGCTGGAGCCAGGGAAGACCCAATATCACCTCTACAGCCGGCGTGTGGATGGCATCCAACTGAATATGTTCGGAATGGTGACCAGTCATCTTGACATGGAGGGGAATGGTCTGCTGTGAAATGAACGCGGGCTGCAAAGGCCTACCGTCAATGGCTTCAAGGCCCACGGGCCAATCCTTGGCTACCAGAGGAATCTGGTTCTTCTCAGCAAAAGCCTGATCGACAAAATTCCCACCAGAACCAGAGTCTAGGAAGGCCCGTGTGGTGATGTCCCCAAAGCCTCCTGTTAGGGTTATTGGAAGGAGTATCTTGGATGGTAGTTTGGGAGAGGAAGGAGAGGTTACCATGCCAGTGTAGTTCTCCCAGTACTCACTGGGGACTGGCGATTCCCAACTTGGATGGGCAGGTACTCACCAGGTGTCCACTATTTCCACAGTAAAGGCAGAGGCCCGCCCGACGCCGGCGTAGTCTTTCTGTAAACGAAAGGCGAGTCCCACCCAGCTGCATGGGTTCTTCGGTAGATACGGCGGTGGACTCCCCTGGAGCTGTATGTGGGAAGGAAATGGGTTGGATGCCTTTTTGACGCTTCCCGTTCTCTGCTCTTCGCTCCTGGAGCCGCTGGTCCATACGGATACAGAGCGGGATGAGTTCCTCCAATGATGTAGATCGCTCCATTGTGGCCAGTTCATCTTTGAGTGAGTCATTTAAGCCCTGCCAGAACACTGCGGCGCACGCTTCGTCATTCCACCTTGTTTCTGCCGCAATAGTGCGAAATTCAAGTGCGTAACGAGCCACAGAGCGATTTCCCTGCATTACATTGAGGAGAGAAGATGCGGCTGTTACCCTCCTACCTGGTGTATCGAACACCCTCCGGAATTCAGCACAGAATCGGTACAGGTTGGAAGTCAGATCCGGCCGGTGCTCCCATATGGGTGTATCCAAGGCCAAGGCATCATCGGTCAACAGCGAGATAATGTACGCGACCTTGGAACGGGGATGTAACGATGCGCGGAACACGCCCCCTGCGGCGTGTTCCTTCCGTACCTGTTTACTTCTGATCGCCGCCCTGTAGCTGCGAGTCAAGATCCTGTGTCTTTAAGGATTCTGAAGCAAGCAACGCCATCTTGCTTTCTGGCAAACCCTGCCCTCTTCCTCCTGACAGGAAGTAAGCCTCTCTTTGACTTTCTCTTTGCATTTAGTCTTTTGCTACCAGCCCTGGTGCCTGCTAGTACTCAACTCATACTGTTCCTGCCTGGACCTCCTTGGGACCTTTACTTATCTCCTGTGGATACCGGAAGACTGGGACAGTCACTCTTATTCTACTGAGGTAAGTTTACCGTCGGGTAGTGTAGGTACCTGCTTAGTAGGGTTCACCTTGACGTGGTAGCAGGCTTATAATTCATTGGCCAATGGATTAGACTAAGAACCCTTATGTTTATTTAGTTTCGCTGCACCTTGCTGTTTTTGGTACTATGCCTTTAAGAAATCTGGACGTTCTCCAAGAAGCAATCCTTCTATGGATGTTACCTTGTGCCCATGCCATGCCCATGTTCCTGGTTTCTGTTTCCAGACTCCCGTGCTGAAGCGTTGGCTTCCCAGAAACCCCTGCGTTGGTGCCTGAGAACGCGCGCACTCCCGCTCTGCTGTCAGAGCATGCGCGCACATGCAGCTGCATCACTTGTGTCTCTGAGCTTGGCTCCGCACCTCCGGATGCGTCGCGCATTCTCATGCGCACGGCGCGGTCACGTGACTACGTGCGCCGATCCCCAGCTGCGCGGCAACAAACTCCCTTCGTATCCCCTGCGGCCTCCCCACCTCGCTAACGGGTCCTTCCCTTTCTCCCTGCGCTTGTGAGGAGAGCACAAGCGTGACAGGGGAGAAGGAAAATGAGAGGGTAGAAGCTCAAATTGGATGGAACACTGCCCCAGGAAGCCACGAAATGCTGAAGGCTCTCCTGCATAGCAATTGGGAGTGGGTAGGCAAGGTTCAGAAGGGTAAGTTGAGGTACCGGCGGGGAGAAGATAGGACCAGGAGGAGCGGCAGCGGTATCGGAAGAGGACAGAAGGGATTTGAGTTGTTCCGAAATGGTACCTAAGGAGTTTTGGAGCAGTTCCATACACTGGTTATTTTGAGAGAGACAAGTCTCTACTTCTTTGAACAGGCCATCGAGTTCACTTAAACGTTGACCCACCTCGGCGGAGTCCAGGTCTGTTGGGCTGAGCATAATGTCACGGGACTATAGGAGTGCTCACCACAAACCGGACTGGACCGCGAGGCCGAGGTGGGGATACAGGAAAACCACCGCCCTACGGCCGCATGAGCGGGTCCGGTAAGCAGAGTAGTGTGGATAGCCTGGTCCGGGGCAGGAAAGTGAAGAATCGTAGAGGTACTTGCCAGAGTCGGGGTCGGAGAGATCAAGAGCAGTCGGAGTACAAAGCCAATGTCGAGGAGAGGAGAAGGTAGAAGTCCATAGGGCGAGCCGGGGTTCGAGGGTGCCAGTAGTCAGGAGTCCAGATTCAAGCAAGGGTCTGTAACGGAATACAAGAGCAGACTGCGAAGTAGTTTGTAGCAAGCACAACCAGAGACTGACTATGCTCAGCAATCAGCTCTGGGCTGGTAGCACTATATACTGATAGGAGCCAATGAGAAGCACCAGCGGTGATGTCAGATGAAGGTAGAGAGCTGATAGTCTGAGGCAGGATGCAGGGCAGGTGTGGGAGGAACAAGTACATTGGCGGCAGTGGAGATGGACATAGTGGCGCGAGTGAGGAGTGAGTATGCAGGGAAGGAAAGCAGAAGCCGTCGATGCGCACGGGGGTCTGCCCCGGCGGCGCGCATGTGCAGACGGAGATGCAGGGAGAGAGGAGAGGCCACGGGACCGGACGCCGCGCGCCCTGGCGGCGGAGGTAAGAGCCGACGCGGGCGCCGTGGGTGGCGGCCTTACATATACATAAAGTATTAATGAAAGTTCAGTCCGCGCTCTGGCTCTTTAAACCTGGAATGTTGATCCCTCTCTGTTCTTTTGCTGCTCTCGTGTTTTGAGGTGTCTCCCCCACCTCCAAATGTGGATTCCACCGGAAGACTCCGACGGCGATCCCAATGTCAGCAAAAGAGAAAAAAACACAAAAGCGCACCAAGATGAGAGATGTAATATATATTACCTTAAATAAAAATAGTAATAACTTACATATAAAAATTCTTTAATGATCCCCGATTCTGACGTTGATCACAGGAGTAGGGCATCACATACTGTAGGGAATATATGGGCAGTCTCAGTCCTGGGAGATCAGTCCCGCGCGCTGGGGCTGTCTCCGTTGTGTCTCCTATCCTCCACGTGTAATAGCGTGGTGGGGAGTGTAGCGCGCATGCGCATGCGCAGGAACCGGAGCCCTCTATAGGTGTCCTTAGGATGCCTGTCCGTTTCTGATAACGTAGAAACGATCAGGAACGGGCAAAGACGTTCCCGATCGTTTCTACGTTATCAGAAACGGACAGGCATCCTAAGGACACCTATAGAGGGCTCCGGTTCCTGCGCATGCGCGCTACACTCCCCACCACGCTATTACACGTGGAGGATAGGAGACACAACGGAGACAGCCCCAGCGCGCGGGACTGATCTCCCAGGACTGAGACTGCCCATATATTCCCTATGTGATGCCCTACTCCTGTGATCAACGTCAGAATCGGGGATCATTAAAGAATTTTTATATGTAAGTTATTACTATTTTTATTTAAGGTAATATATATTACATCTCTCATCTTGGTGCGCTTTTGTGTTTTTTTCTCTTTTGATAAAGTATTAATGGCATTTAAATATACTGTATATAAATATCTCGTTGACATATAGTACTGTACTAGCTGAGAGACTCGGCGTTGCCCGGGATGTAAATGCGTAATAGGTAGTATTATTTATAAATCGTGGAACAATAGGTGAGTATTTGTTGTAAAGGTTGGATAATAATATTGAAAAGAAAGATGGAATAAAATGTAATACGATGTTGTATAAAAATGGTTTATTGTAAAGACACCACAGTACAATGTATATTTTTGTGACATAACAGATGTAAAAATGTGAGGCGTGTGTCCTGCTAGGGTGTGAGGCGGCAGGTGGCGCGTGGGTTGTGAGTGCTGTCTGTGAGTGGGGGTCCTGCTAGGGTGTGAGGCGGCAGGTGGCGCGTGGGTTGTGAGTGCTGTCTGTGAGTGGGGGTCCTGCTAGGGTGTGAGGCGGCAGGTGGCGCGTGGGTTGTGAGTGCTGTCTGTGAGTGGGGGTCCTGCTAGGGTGTGAGGCGGCAGGTGGCGTGTGGGTTGTGAGTGCTGTCTGTGAGTGGGGGTCCTGCTAGGGTGTGAGGCGGCGGGTGGCACATGGGTTGTGAGTGCTGTCTGTGAGTGGGGGTCCTGCTAGGGTGTGAGGCGGCAGGTGGCACGTGGGTTGTGAGTGCTGTCTGTGAGTGGGGGTCCTGCTAGGGTGTGAGGCGGTGGGTCAGTGATGTCGGTGCGCAGAGGCGGGAGGCAGCAGGTGTGTGTGGCGGCAGGTATGTGTCGTGTGTGGCGGGTGTCTGTTGAGTGCATGCAGCGGCTGTGAGGCGGTGGGTGAAAGGCAGAGGCGGGCGGAGTAAGGGCGGGTGAAAGGCAGAGGCGGGAAGGCAGGAAGGCGAAGGGTGGTGGGAAGGGGTGGAGGAGGGGGGGAAGGGGTGGAGGAGGGGGGAAGGGGGTGGGAGGGGGTGGGAGGGGGGAAGGGGAGAAGGAAGGAGGGGGGGAAGGGGAGGAGGAGGGGGGGGGAAGGGGAGTGGGGGGGTGGGGGGGAAGGGGAGCGGGGGGGTGGGAAGGGGAGCGGGGGGGTGGGGGGGAAGGGGGGAAGGGGAGCGGGGGGGTGGGGGGGAAGGGGAGCGGGGGGTGGGGGGGAAGGGGAGCGGGGGGGTGGGGGGAAGGGGAGCGGGGGGTGGGGGGAAGGGGAGCGGGGGGGGGGAGTGGAGGGGTGGGGGGGGAGTGGAAGGGGGGAAGGGGAGGGGGGGAAGGGGAGCGGGGGGGGAAGGGGAGCGGGGGGGGGAAGGGGAGCGGGGGAGGGGAAGGGGAGCGGGGGGGGAAGGGGAGCGGGGGGGGGAAGGGGAGCGGGGGGGGGAAGGGGAGCGGGGGGAGGGGAAGGGGAGCGGGGGGAGAAGGGGAGCGGGGGGGGGAAGGGGAGCGGGGGGGGAAGGGGAGCGGGGGGGGGGAAGGGGAGCGGGGGGGGAAGGGGAGCAGGGGGGAAGGGGAGCGGGGGGGAAGGGGAGCGGGGGGGGGGAAGGGGAGCGGGGGGGGGACGGGGAGCGGGGGGGGGAAGGGGAGCGGGGGGTGGAAGGGGAGCGGGGGGGGAAGGGGGGCGGGGGGGGTGAGGGGAGCGGGCGGGGAGAGGGGAGCGGGGGGGGGAGAGGGGAGCGGGGGGGGAGAGGGGAGCGGGGGGGGGAGAGGGGAGCGGGGGGGGAGAGGGGAGCGGGGGGGGAAGGGGAGCGGGGGGGGAAGGGGAGCGGGGGGGAAGGGGAGCGGGGGGGAGGGGGAGCGGGGGGGGTGGAGCGGGGGGGAGGGGGAGCGGGGGGGGGAAAGGGGAGCAGGGGGGGAGGGAAGGGGAGCGGGGGAGGGGAAGGGGAGCAGGGGGGGGGGAAGGGGAGCGGGGGGGGAAGGGGAGCAGGGGGGGTGGAGCGGGGGGGAGGGGGAGCGGGGGGGGGAAAGGGGAGCAGGGGGGGGAGGGAAGGGGAGCGGGGGAGGGGAAGGGGAGCGGGGGGGGGAAGGGGAGTGGGGGGGGAAGGGGAGCGGGGAGGGAAGGGGATTGGGGGGGGAGCGGGGGGGAAGGGGAGCGGGGGGGGAAGGGGAGCGGGGGGGGAGAGAAGGGGAACGGGGGGGGGGAGAGAAGGGGAACGGGGGGGAGAGAAGGGGAACGGGGGGGGAGAGAAGGGGAGTGGGGGGGGGAGAAGGGGAGCGGGGGGGAAGAAGGGGAGCGGGGGGGAAGAAGGGGAGCGGGGGGGTGAAGAAGGGGAGCGGGGGGGTGAAGAAGGGGAGCGGGGGGGATGAAGAAGGGGAGCGGGGGGGGGTGAAGAAGGGGAGCGGGGGGGAGAAGGGGAACGGGGGGGAGAAGGGGAACGGGGGGGGAGAAGGGGAACGGGGGGGGAGAAGGGGAATGGGGGGGAGAAGGGGAGCGGGGGGGGAGGAGAAGGGGAGCGAGGGGGGGGAGAAGGTGAGTGGGGGGGGAAGGGGTGTGGGGGGGAAGGGGGGGAAGGGGAGTGTGGGTGGGGTGGAGAGCAGTGGGCATATGTATTGTGATAATTAATGTAGTGCATGTCCCCCCCCTCCCCCCCTGCTGGTTCGGCTGGTGCCCCCCCCCCGTTCCCCGTGACTCGCGCTCCCCCCCCTCCCCCCGGCGCCCGCTTGGTCCCCCGATGTGCCGTCCGGCTGAGTGAGGACCGTGCAGGAAGCGCCCTGTGTGGGCCTGAGACGCGAGGCTGCGCGGGTGGGCCTGAGACGCGAGGCTGCGCGAGTGGGCCTGAGACGCGAGGCTGCGCGGGTGGGCCTGAGGCGCGAGGCTGCGCGGGTGGGCCTGAGGCGCGAGGCTGCGCGGGTGGGCCTGAGGCGGGACGCGCAGTGCCTTACCTGAGCGGGAAGTAGCGCCGGGGAGGTAAGGGAGCGGCTGGGGTAGGAGGGCCGCGCTTCCCGTCCGGAGCCGGTGCAGGGCGGCGCACGTGATGGGGGGGGGGGCGGACAGAGGGTGAGGAGGGGGGGTGAGAGGCTCTGGAGCAGCATCGTGCGTTGTATGTTCAGCAGCGTGCGTTTGCTGTTCGTGTGAGGGGGGGGGGTGATGGAGCATCGTGTATGTTTGTATGTTTGGGTGAGGGGGGGGGTGATGGGCTGCAGTAGCGGGAGAGCTGTGGCGTGTGTTCGTAGTGTGCATGAGGTTGGGGGGGGTGGTGGTGGAGGGGGGTGCATGATGTTGGGGGGGTGGTGGTGGAGGGGGGTGCATGAGGTTGAGGGGGGTGGTGGTGGAGGGGGGTGCATGAGGTTGGTGGGGGTGGTGGTGGGGGGGGTGCATGAGGTTGGGGGGGGGGTGGTGGAGGGGGGTGCATGAGGTTGGGGGGGGGTGGTGGAGGGGGGTGCATGAGGTTGAGGGGGGTGGTGGTGGAGGGGGGTGCATGAGGTTGGGGGGGTGGAGGTGGAGGGGGGTGCATGAGGTTGAGGGGGGTGGTGGTGGAGGGGGGTGCATGAGGTTGGGGGGGGGGTGGTGGAGGGGGGTGCATGAGGTTGAGGGGGGTGGTGGTGGAGGGGGGTGCATGAGGTTGGGGGGGGGTGGTGGTGGAGGGGGGTGTTTGTAAGAGGCAGTGTGAGCAGTGAGTGTTAGGTGCTTAGAAGCGTTCCCAAAGGTCACTGAGGGGTGGGACATTGGGGTGAGGGGTGGGACAGTGTGGTAGTGGTGTTGGCCGAAGGCCAATGAGAGTCAGTGAGGGGTGGGACAGTGTGGTGAAGGGTGGGACAGTGTTGAGGTGGAGTGACAGGCCAAATGTGCAATGCGATTGGCCCTAGGGACACAGGGCATGCAGACAAACATACAGACATTTCAGAAATATATAGTAGATACAGTATAAACATCTTGCAAATAAGGTGCATTTACTGTTTAGAGACACATACAGTAGCACTGTACATACTGTAATATAAAATTGTAAAGCATTTAAATATATATAAATATGTGACCTACCGTATATATAAATCTTGAAATGAAGTTTCTTTTAGTGCTGAAATAAACTTATAGTAGTATGTACAATATACAATACAAATCTAGAAAATAAAAGTTGTTTTTACTATTTAGATACATTAACTGTATTGCAGATACAGTATCTAGCGACTCCTTGAGGAAATGCACTGTATCTTACTGTACAGTAATTTAATTCTTAACAAAGTTACAGTACATGACAAACATGTGCAGAAATGTGATGACGCATATGCGTTTCAACAAGGTTCCAATTTGACATACACGCATGTGCAGAAATGTGATGACACGAATAGGCGTTTCAACAAGGTTCCAATTTGACAAACACATGCGCAGAAATGTGATGACATGCATATGCGTTTCAACAAGGTTCCAATTTTACATACACGCATGCGCGGAATATACATTTTACATTCGGAAGAAGAGGCGACGTTGTATTTTTATATTATTAATTTTAACTTTATTATCCTTGTAGGCGGACGCTCAAAGAGGTATGCAAGGGAGACTGATTATAGTGAAATTAAATAAGCCTTTTATTGCGCCTGTTTCCTTAACATCAGGAAACCATCCAAACAAGGGGTAAACAAAGCTTCTATTCACTTGGGAGTATTTCTAGTGAAATACTATGCAGTTCACAACTCCCTTAGATAAGCATGTCTCACAGCCCCAAACATATAGCATGAATTAAGCAGATATAAGAAGTCTCATAAATGAAAGTCTTATCTGTTCCTTGTGGTTTGGAGGGAAAATCTTCTCTGTCCCTAGTTCAGCTCCCTTTTCCTCAGGGTGTGTCAGCGTTCAGGTTTAGAAGTTTCCCCTGTGTCTTGAAAGCAGCTCTGCTGTTTCTTCTGGCAGGGCTCAAGACTGTTTGTCTCCAAGTTCAGCTCAGGTGTGAGCTAAGGAGTCTCACTTCCTGTCTCAAAAGACAGGCTTTTCTAAGCCATCTAATCAGGCAGGTGGTGTTTGTTAATTGACTACCAGCAGTTAACCACCACACTGCTGGATTAGAGGCACATTACCTGAACAGGGATAACTCCCCTGTTACAATCCTGTACAAATAAAACATTTAATTCATTAAAAATACTTTTTGTTGTGTGTGTTCATATTTTTAATCTTCAAAAGTTTGGGGATTCCCATGTATATGAACTCATAACGTTAATCTTCAAATTACAGTGACTGTACACAAACTTAAAGTACTGTGCGGGAATATAAAACAGGTTGAATTACAATTAGATTTTTAAGACAACAACTCGCAATCACCCACTTGAGTTTCTCGACGGTATTGCAGACAGCGCTAAAATTCCATTTTCTGCACTCGATCAAAACACTAGTAAACTTGCATCTTAACACGTGAAAATTTCAAGAAATAACGCACCAAGACCGAGTGTACCAAGGAATTCAACCCGCGAAATAATCGGATAACGGCCGATGCACCTGTAGTATGCGTAAGCTTGATTGCCGCCTCCCAGTCCCGTAAAAATATCCATCATTTTCAGGTTGTGATGTAAGAATGGATTAAATTAAACCTGATCTTGGAGTTCTACATCATTAATAGGTCCAGTAAAAAGGACCCAAGAAAAGATGGAAGGAAGAGACAAATAATGATCTCAGTTTAGCTGCCTCCATCCACATAACCCTTTGAGTTCTGGAGGGACTGCAGCACAACAGTGCCGCTCCACTAATTTTTTAACATGGTATGTTTTTAACCCACTGATTGATCTGCAAAGCCACTTTCTTAAAAGAAATACCCTCCCAGCCTTCATTTTTGATCTTGGTATGTTTTTAACCCACTGATTGATCTGCAACCCACTGTCTTAAAAGAAACACCCTCCCTGCCTTAATTTTTGATCTTGATATGTTTATAACCCACTGATTGGTCTGCAACCCACTGTCTTAAAAGAAATACCCTCTCTGCCTTAATTTTTTTTATCTTAGTATGTTTGAATATCAAAAGGTGTATTTTATTTATTTTTTAACGGTGTGCTGCTAATTGTCTAACAGGCAGATTTATTGGGGGGAGAGTCATGTGACTGCTTAGATATATAAATGTAACACCAGTCTAAGGGACGCATTGGCATCTTAAGAGTGATGCATCTTAAAGTGATAATTTTTAAGTGAGAATATATAGTTAGACTATAGTTTCACTAGAGGTGGACTGGGGACTTCATCTTTCTGCAATCTCTTCTACACAAGACAACAAACGGTGAGCTTATATGAACACACTATGATCCCAAGCTTGTAAGCCTGCACATTTTAACCTCCCACCTCTCTACAACTTATTTCACTGCAGCCTCTCCAAACACTGACTGCACACAATCTACCTCCCACACCCACTCAGCCCACTAAAACCCTGAATAGACCCTAGCATTGCAATGCAGCAAAACATTTGGCAAGGAAAAGGCACACCCCTGTTCTTTAGTCTGCACACACACACACACACACTTAGCTCACAACAGCTCCATGCAGCATTATCTATCTCTGGCATAATGAACCTGGTATATACCTCAACTTTGTTCTTTCTCGTGGCCTCATTGAAATGTTACTCTCTCTATCCACTGCAAACTCCTCCCTCCTGGCCCACACCCAACATCACCATAAACCCTGGACTACTCAAAAGCCTTTCACTATCTAATGAATGTTGGTGGAGAACCCTAAAAACCAGCACACCAACCACTGATCACTCTAATGGCAAACACCACAAATTTACAACTTGCAAACAACTACTCAAATTTCTACTCATACTATTACTCTCTTTAGCAGGTGACTTTGAACCTAACCCAGACCCTCCCATTTCAACTCTGTCCCATACCCCTGAGAATTCCACCTTTAAATTCCAAAAAGGGCTAACTGTCACCCGTATAAATATCCGGAGTCTGCTGCCCAAACTGGATGAACTAAGAGCATGGTGCCTTATGCATAAACCAAAAGCCATCGTTCTCACAGAAACATGGCTAACCCCTAAAACTCCCGATGCAAATATTGCCATTCAGGGATACTCAATTTCTAGGAAAGATACTGCACCGACACACTTTATTCGAGCAAATACCCGGTATGTACCTGGCAGATACCTGGAATGCGCCGCTCCTCACCTCTGACAAGCCCCGTTGCATTTGCCTTCCCAGCCTGGGTTCATGCCTGGCTGACGGGCGGCTGATCTGTTAAATGATAATGATTAGGATTTAATAGGCTGCAATGCTTCGCGTGTCTACCAGATGGCATAAATTCATGAATTGTAATGCAGTATATATATATATACTGTGCAGTATTGCAGCCAGCGGGAATAAAATGCTTCAATCCCTGCTTGGAAAATACCTCAATGCACTCGGGCAGAAAACAGTCACAAACCTCAATACACCCGGGTATACCCGAATTCGTGGGACTAGCCAAGCTCGAATAAAGTGTGTCGCCAGTGTAGGTCAAAGAGAGGAGGAGGGGTGTTATTTTATTTTGCAGACACCTTACAGTTTACACTGTTAAAATGCCCCCAAGCCCACCTTCTTTGGAAATCCTAGTTGGCAGAATCTGCCACCCCTTTTCTAAGCCCATCTTGGTTGCCGGCATCTACAGCCCCCCTAAAGCCCCTCTACAATCCCTGACTGACATGACCCAGTTTCTTGGCTCCATTTCCTCTCTGAATGAGAAGAGTGAGCTGCTAGTTCTTGGGGATTTCAACTTCAATTGGCTCAACCCTAAAAAACACAAAATCCAGATACAAATCAAGTCACTTAACCTATCGTAACTCATTTCCCAACCCACACAGACAAACCTAAAAATCGCACAACCATTCCTTGCTAGACTGGATTCTCTCCTCAAATCCCAGCAGAATCCAATCATCTGGCATCCTTCCTGACATTTTCAGTGACCATGCAATAGTGTACTGTGTAAGGAAAATTAAACCGCCCCAATCAAACCCTAAACTTCTCCTCACTAGAACATTTAGAAACTTTAACCCACTTCAGTTTCTGGCTGATCTTACCCACTGCCCTTGGCATAGAAACGATTTAATACCCGACCCTGATTCTGCGCTCGACTATTTCCAATCAGAGTTCCTAAAACTCTGTGATACCCATGCTCCACTACGCTGAATAAGGGTACGGGGGGCCCACCTTCCATGGGTTACAACTGACCTTATTGCACTATACCAATTCAGGGATGCCTTGTGGAAAAGCTACAAAGTAACTGGCACTACCAAGGATCATGTGCACAATGCAAAAAAGTCATGCAAAAGCACAATATTACTCTGACAATCTCCACCAGAATACATCAAACCCAGCTAACTTCTGGAAGGTTATCAATATATTCCAGCCTTCTAACCATCAACAACCAAGTAATATCACTAAGGGGGAAATTACTCTGACAAACCCCACTGACATTGCAAATGCATTCAACGATTACTTTGTGGGGTGTGCTACTAAATTATTAGCGAAACGCAACCCAAACCACAAATCTGAATCTCATCCTGGGAGTACCCATATAGCCCCACCCCCTCCCAGCACTGCCCACAAATTTCAATTTGGCCTAGTATCCGAAGAGGAGATTACACAAGCGCTCCTCAAATGAAAACTAAGCAGCCAATGTCGACCTGACTTACTACAATCTAAGTTCCTAAGACTTGGTGCCCCAGCCATTGCCAAACCAATTGCTTCCATAGTCAACTCTATTCTGTCTGCAGGCCATATCCATAAGACCTGGAAAACTGCCAGAGTTGTCTCAATCTTCAAAAGTGGGGACAAAATCACTGTCTCAAACTACAGGCCAATCTCTCTTCTCCCAATACTATCCAAAGTCATGAAAAAATGTGTCCACTCCAAACTAAGCAAACTAAGCAATTACTATACCAAGACAAATTTCCCTAGCCAATTTTGCCCCAAACACTCCACTGTAACTACTGTAACTACCCTGCTAAAAGTTTGCAATGAAATCCAGTGTGGAATGGGAACGGGGTCAACTCACTGGTGCAGTATTTCTAGATTTTGCAAAGGCTTTTGATACTGTTGATCATGCTATCCTGCTTAACAAACTCCAGAGCTCTGGAATAGGGAAGCATGCTTTAAACTGGTTTCAGTCCTACCTATCAGGTAGATCCCAACATGTGTCCATCTCAGGCTCTAACTCCAACCCCCTGGATATCACCTGTGGTGTCCCGCAAGGCTCTGTTCTGGGGCCCCTACTCTCTCCGACCTTGAACTCATACTTCAGTCTGACTTTTTGAGACTCGAAAACTGGATTTTCCAAAACAAACTGTTTTTAAACATTGACAAGACTGTAACAATGGTATTTGGGACCACGACTAAATTTTTAAAGCTTCCAGTGACTGAGCTCTAGATCAGAACCAACGCTAACACCACCCTAACTCCTGTTACTAGTTTTAAATACCTGGGCATGTGGTTTGACTCTCACTTAATATTTAGGATGCACATTGATACCCTGACATCCAAAACCTATGCCAAACTAGGTGTACTTTACAGGAACAAATCCTCCCTAAGTCTGCTGGTCAGAAAGCGTATCGCACAGCAGATGCTAATGCCAATTATCGACTATGGAGACATAGTATATGGCTCAGCACCCCAAACTCACCTTAGCAAACTTGACACCCTCTACAATTTAATATGCCATTTTTATTCAGGAAGCCAGAGGGTCACGTGGTGATGACTTAGCTCAGATAGTGTCAACTCGCCCTCTTTTCCAAGCACGACAAGATCTGTTTCTTTTCTTACTTTATTTTGGAGAAAGCAGGGAAATACAGTCTCTTGTGTAGAGGTGTAGGTCTAAATATCTCTGTATGTGCTTAGTAGTAAAGGGAGGTGAAAAGATAATCCTGCAGCACCATTACAGGGGTTACAGCGAGGTACTCACGAGTCCAGAGGAATGGTGGAAAGGAAGTGCCAATGTATGCTGGGTAGTAAGATAGTCTGGGGACAGACCATCTGTGGGCAGAACAGAGGGGGAGAAAGCAGACTAGCCCATTTGAGAGAAAAGCTGGGGCTGCTATGGCAACTCACAGGAGTGTCTGGGGGAGCTACAACATGTAGCAATAATGTTGCATCTCTAATACAGCAAGCTGCTGGGAGAGGGGAAATGGCACTGTATTTATCACACAAGCACTGAGTTTGTGTACAGAGCCAAACACATACAGCTGGCACTAAGAAGCTGACAAGCAGGGCTGCAAGAAAAGGGGGGGGGGGGGGTGAAACAGAAATGCAGACAGGGGTATTCCTGTTCCATGACACTCCCCGTCTGGTATCTGTAGATACCACTATATAACAGGCTATGTGGAACATATGTGCAATGCAAACATAACATAACAATGCAAAGGTCCATATTCCCATAGCAAGGTGATACCGGCCGGTACCACTGGTGTCAAAGTCCTTTGGCCAACCTTCCAGTAAGGGAAGCCAGGTGGATTCACAGCTCTTGGTTAGCTTGATGCTCCACAATGTCTTTTGTAAGAGTCTCTGGCACTGTTTCCTTTTAGCCTTGTGAGAAAACAGTCCTTTTGTCTCTGTAGTTTTATCCACAGAGTACATCCCCTTGTAAGTGTGCCAGTCGTGGTAGCTTGTCGCCCTATCACCTGGCGTTCGGCAGAAGGAGATGGCTTTTGGTTCCTTGCAGAAGCGGAACAACACTTCTGGAAGACTGGTTGTCGAATCTAGTCCAGTAAAGAGGGCGTCTCTCAGAGAGACTCCCTGAAGCTGAGTGCTGGGGTTGAACATTACCCGGATTTGATCGGGTTCCTGAGGGTGGTAGGCCCCAGGTGATTGGAGGTACCGACATTCTTCACCTTCCTCCATTAGAGGTGCTGGCTTTGCGTGGCCGGTAAGGAATATCTTTTGGATGAAGGCCACAAAGTTGGTTTTGGTCTCTGGTTCCCTTTTTAGGTCGCAGAGGTGCGAAGTGAACCTAGAGATGGCATGTTCTCCATTGTTTGGGAAGCGCCTTCTTGGTGAACGGAATGGTAGCGGAGTCACCCAACTGCTTAGTCCGTCTTTAGAGAGCTCCTTGACTGTTAACTTCAGGAATCCTCTATCTCCCCTTGATGGTGTTTGCTTGTCATCGTTCCTTGTTGTCTGGAACGCTGTGCACCGTAGTTCATCGGTACATTTCTCTTGTACGAGAACATCTCCGCGTAATTTGGTGAGACGTTTTTGTGTCTCTTTGTTGACTGCCATCGGGAGGTTATTGTCTCCCCGGACGTGACGAAGAACAGTCTCTTTTGCCCTAGTAAAACCCTTGATGAAATGTCTCTGTGGCTGTCTCTTTTTAGATGTGTGAGAGGACAGTCCTTTTGACACTGTGGCTTCACCTGTGGAGCGCAGTCTTTTGCGGCTATGCCAGCCATGGCAGTTGGTTGCTTTGTCGCTTGATACTCTGTGGAGAGGAACAACTGTACATCTTAGTCGTGCCACTGCTCGCGAGAGGACTGTTTGATCGTTCATTGCCTTTTGGACGATCCCTTTGTCGGTCACCTTTGGGAGGTTACTTTCTTCCTTCGGTGGAGTCGACTCGTCAGCCTTAGCTGTCTGGACTGCTGAGCATCCTAGGCCATTGTCGCATCCCCTCGACGTGAGGATGTTTTTGTTGATCTCAGGGGTATGGCCTTGTCTTTTCTCTTCACTTGGCCCTTCGGTCACTTGGAGATGGCCAAGACATGGTTCAGAGAGAGATGTGTGTCCACATTCTGTCACCACCGTTCTGCGGGCATCAATGTAGTCTTGACTGTGCTCTTTGTTGGTGCACGCGTTGCCCACTATCACCCATCCTAGGTCAAGTGTTTGGGCATATGGCGCGTTGTGGGGTCCGTTATGCTGTTTACGGACTTTATGTACCCTCATGATGTCCCTACCGAGCAGCAGCAGGATCTTGGCGCCTTGTTCTACCGGCCGGATGTGGTTGGCTATTTCTTTGAGGTGGGGGTAATGGAGTGCCACGTCTGGTGTGGGAATCTCGCCACTGTTTGTGGCCATGTGGTTGCACTCGATGAGTGTGGGAAGGGGCATGTTCACTTTGCCGTCTATTGAGCATATGGTGTAGCCATTCACTTTTCTCCCTGTGGTCTCCATTCGCCCAGCGCACGTTCTGAGAGTGTAAGGAGAAGCACCGTCTTGTATGTTAAACATGTCGAAGAACTCTGACCTGACCAGCGATCGGTTGCTCTGGTCATCGAGGATTGCGTACATCCGAATAGCCTTCTCAGGTTGTCCCTGGGGGTGCACTGCGACGAGGCATATTTTGGAGCAGGACATTTTGTCACCTTCTTTTCCGCAAACCTCAGTGCGCTGAGATGTGACGGATGTTGACTCTCCTTCTTTCTCCCCGCCGTGCTCCGCAACGGAGGATGGGTTCTTGAGTTGGTGGAGTGTCAGCGCCTCTGGGTGTAACGCTGTCATGTGCTTGTTGCTTTCGCACACTGTGCATTTGATCTTTTCTTTACAGTCCCTGGCTAGGTGAGTCGTGGAACCGCAGCACTTGAAGCAAACCCCGAATTCTCCAAGTAACCTCTTGCGTTCCTCTAGGGACTTCATCCTGAACCCAAAGCACATGTTGAGTGGGTGTGACTTCTTGTGTATGGGACATTCCCTGTTTGGGTCCCTTGGTTCCTTGTCTCCGGCGACCAACTGATCGGGAGTAGTTTGGGTCATGGGAGGCACGTCCGTCCTGCGGGTCGAGATGGGTGTTTGGGGGTTACCATATCTCGTCGCTGGTCTTTCGTTCCTCAGGCTGCTTGCACTGTATGTGGTTTGCGCACCTAAGAAGAAGCTGGGGTCGTTCCTCGTCCTTGCTGCTTCGCGAATGAAGCTCAAGAAAACTGAGAATGGGGGGTAGACGACTTGCTTTTCCCTTTTGTATTTGGAACCTTGTGAAATCCACCTTTCTTGGAGGTTGAAGGGTAGCTTCTCCAGGATGGGTCTCACTCCACGAGCTGAGTCTAGGACGTTGAGACCTATTAAGGAATGATCTTTCCTTGCGAACTCCAGTTCTTGCAGCAGGTCTCCAAGATCTCGTAACTTCGAGTAGTCTTTGGTTGTGATCTTGGGGAAGCTGTTGACTCTTTTGAAGAGCGAATCCTCGACTGCTTCGGGACTGCCGTAGGACTCTTCTAGCCTTTCCCACACTAGGTCAAGACCTACTTGGGGTTGGTGCGCGTTTGCTGCCCGCAGTCTTTTTGCGTACTCTCTGGATTCGTTCCCCAGGAACTTGACTAACAGGTTGAGCTCTTCCCTTGCTGAGAAGTCCAAGCTGTTGATTGCGTCTATGAACGTGAACTTCCACGTCCGGTAGTTCTCAGGGCTGTCGTCGAAGCTGATGAGTCCTGTGTGCACCAGGTCACGCCGGATCATGTACTTGGCTATGTCTGTCAGACCTGAGGCATCGGCGTGTTTGTCCCGTTCTGAGGTAGTTGCTGAGACGGTCTGTGCGGTCGCCTCTTCCTTGGCGTGGACGCGTGATGGCTGCTGGCTAGTGTGAGGGGCTGTTTTCTCCTGCGTGGGTGTACCTGGATTGCGAGCCTGTCGTGGTGTATCCGTGTGCGCGCTGGCGTGTGGATCACTGTTGCGGCTGTGGCTATCCCAGGCAGCATGTGCCATTGACGGAGCAGCGTCTTCTCCTCGTGGTCCTAGCGAGTCTTCGGTGTCTGTGGTGTCACTCCCTCCGTGTTGGGATGGTGCGCTGGTGTTTACGCTGAAGAGGCTCCTTATGTAGTCTTCAGTGCGTTGGACTGGATCCTCTGAGGCAATCCGTCTGTACGGTTGCTCCCCGCCGTCCTGTTGCGTGGCTGCTTCTAGGACTTCGGCTTGGGCTATAGCGGAAGCAGCTTCTCTTTCTTGATTTAGGGCCTCTAGGTTGACGTCCACCTCTGCCTTTTTTCATGCAGCGGTGGCAGCGGCTGCAGCGGCGGTGGCAGTGGCGGTGGCAGTGGCTGCAGCGGCGGCTGTCTGCTCCTCTTCTTCCAAGCGGGCCCTTTCTAGTTTCATGGCTGCCTCTTTCTGAGCGTATGCGGCCCTGCCACGTGCGGCCTCTGCGGTGGCTCGCGCCTTGGTGGCGTTTGTGCTTGCGCTAGACACGTGAGATTGTGCTGATCTTGCTGACCTTGATGAGTGCCTGGATGTGCTCGAGCGCTGTGAGGAGGAGCTCTTTTCTCTCGCTTTGGGAGTCTACGATGGCAGTTCGCACGCGGCTGTCTCGTGTCAAGTCAATATTGTGCTGTAAGTCCCTTTCTTGAAGGTTTTCACCGGTGTTAGCCCTGGCCAGGTAAGTGACGTATGCCTCTGACAGTCTTTGGTAGCGTGCGTGATCTATCTTTAATTGAGCTATTGCCTGCTCGAGCTGTTGTACAGAATTGCCAGCGCCGGCGACGTTGCATACCCCAAGTGCGGTTGTTTCCCAGGCCAACTCTAATTTGGCGCGGTGCGCTTCAATGTCAGTCTCATATTTTTCGTGGGCCTTTTGTGTCAGTGTGACTGTCCGTTTGGGCCTTGCGCCTGCCTGCGCCTGTTGCGGTTGCGCGGCGTTCTCTGTGTCTGAGTGATCGCTTTCCTGCGTGATGTCTGGTGAGGCTCTGAGTTCTGCCATGCTGTAGGTGTGTGTAGGCCTTTTGCCAGTGCGTGTGGCATGCAGTCTTTTACCTTGTCAGCGATGGGCGTCTGTCTCAGATGATGCCGAGCGGTGTCCTGCAGCGTGCAGCCTAGGGGTAGCTGTACTCACAGGTGTCCGGTGGCTCTGACCCGTGTCCTGGTGGGTGTCCGGTGGCATGGCCCTTGATGGCGCTGGCCATGGGGACGTGCGCAGGGGTAGGTAAGATGGTGGCTCCTCACTTTGGGGCTGTGCAGAGGGTGAACTCAGACAGAGAAAAAGGCAGTTACAGTAGAGGCAACGTTTATTCTAACATTTGCCGTAAACTAGCCGGGTTACATTCTGGGTATGTGCTGGGTATGTGCTGGGTATGTTCTGGGCTAGTTTGAGGCACGTTTAAGGCATTTCTGCATTGACTAACGACCCATAGGATTAACACAGCAGGGATCCCTGGCAGTCCAATTCAGTTTGAATGGGACTGCCAGGGACCCCCGCTGTTAATCTGATAGGCCATTAATCAATGCAGAAATGCTGGGGCTAGTTTAAGGAAAGTTTAAGGCATGTATTCAGAATGTACCTGGGTGTTTCCTGGGTTTTTTGGGGAATTGCCACTGGTTTTTGTTCGAATAAGAGTTGCCTCTACTGTAGGTTTTGTGTAAGAAGCACTGTATGTTGCAAGGCTGCTGTGCAGTGTAGGCTGCTGCTTGTCTGTTAAGGCTGCAGGCTGTGTGCAGTTTGAGCTACTTGGTGCTTCCTTTGTCTGCAGGGACTGCCCTGTTTATCATGGAGTCTGGAGTAGCAGCTCCTGTAAGTGTCTGTAAGGCACACGATATCTTTTCACTATTCTGGAAGCCAGAGGGTCACGTGGTGATGACTTAGCTCAGATAGTGTCAACTCGCCCTCTTTTCCAAGCACGACAAGGTCTGTTTCTTTTCTTACTTTATTTTGGAGAAAGCAGGGAAATACAGTCTCTTGTGTAGAGGTGTAGGTCTAAATATCTCTGTATGTGCTTAGTAGTAAAGGGAGGTGAAAAGATAATCCTGCAGCACCATTACAGGGGTTACAGCGAGGTACTCACGAGTCCAGAGGAATGGTGGAAAGGAAGTGCCAATTTATGCTGGGTAGTAAGATAGTCTGGGGACAGACCATCTGTGGGCAGAACAGAGGGGGAGAAAGCAGACTAGCCCATTTGAGAGAAAAGATGGGGCTGCTATGGCAACTCACAGGAGTGTCTGGGGGAGCTACAACATGTAGCAATAATGTTGCATCTCTAATACAGCAAGCTGCTGGGAGAGGGGAAATGGCACTGTATTTATCACACAAGCACTGAGTTTGTGTACAGAGCCAAACACATACAGCTGGCACTAAGAAGCTGACAAGCAGGGCTGCAAGAAAAAGGGGGGGGGTGAAACAGAAGTGCAGACAGGGGTATTCCAGGGGTAACTGCCAGCCATGGCAGTTGGTTGCTTTGTCGCTTGATACTCTGTGGAGAGGAACAACTGTACATCTTAGTCGTGCCACTGCTCGCGAGAGGACTGTTTGATCGTTCATTGCCTTTTGGACGATCCCTTTGTCGGTCACCTTTGGGAGGTTACTTTCTTCCTTCGGTGGAGTCGACTCGTCAGCCTTAGCTGTCTGGACTGCTGAGCATCCTAGGCCATTGTCGCATCCCCTGGACGTGAGGATGTTTTTGTTGATCTCAGGGGTATGGCCTTGTCTTTTCTCTTCACTTGGCCCTTCGGTCACTTGGAGATGGCCAAGACATGGTTCAGAGAGAGATGTGTGTCCACATTCTGTCACCACCGTTCTGCGGGCATCAATGTAGTCTTGACTGTGCTCTTTGTTGGTGCACGCGTTGCCCACTATCACCCATCCTAGGTCAAGTGTTTGGGCATATGGCGCGTTGTGGGGTCCGTTATGCTGTTTACGGACTTTATGTACCCTCATGATGTCCCTACCGAGCAGCAGCAGGATCTTGGCGCCTTGTTCTACCGGCCGGATGTGGTTGGCTATTTCTTTGAGGTGGGGGTAATGGAGTGCCACGTCTGGTGTGGGAATCTCGCCACTGTTTGTGGCCATGTGGTTGCACTCGATGAGTGTGGGAAGGGGCATGTTCACTTTGCCGTCTATTGAGCATATGGTGTAGCCATTCACTTTTCTCCCTGTGGTCTCCATTCGCCCAGCGCACGTTCTGAGAGTGTAAGGAGAAGCACCGTCTTGTATGTTAAACATGTCGAAGAACTCTGACCTGACCAGCGATCGGTTGCTCTGGTCATCGAGGATTGCGTACATCCGAATAGCCTTCTCAGGTTGTCCCTGGGGGTGCACTGCGACGAGGCATATTTTGGAGCAGGACATTTTGTCACCTTCTTTTCCGCAAACCTCAGTGCGCTGAGATGTGACGGATGTTGACTCTCCTTCTTTCTCCCCGCCGTGCTCCGCAACGGAGGATGGGTTCTTGAGTTGGTGGAGTGTCAGCGCCTCTGGGTGTAACGCTGTCATGTGCTTGTTGCTTTCGCACACTGTGCATTTGATCTTTTCTTTACAGTCCCTGGCTAGGTGAGTCGTGGAACCGCAGCACTTGAAGCAAACCCCGAATTCTCCAAGTAACCTCTTGCGTTCCTCTAGGGACTTCATCCTGAACCCAAAGCACATGTTGAGTGGGTGTGACTTCTTGTGTATGGGACATTCCCTGTTTGGGTCCCTTGGTTCCTTGTCTCCGGCGACCAACTGATCGGGAGTAGTTTGGGTCATGGGAGGCACGTCCGTCCTGCGGGTCGAGATGGGTGTTTGGGGGTTACCATATCTCGTCGCTGGTCTTTCGTTCCTCAGGCTGCTTGCACTGTATGTGGTTTGCGCACCTAAGAAGAAGCTGGGGTCGTTCCTCGTCCTTGCTGCTTCGCGAATGAAGCTCAAGAAAACTGAGAATGGGGGGTAGACGACTTGCTTTTCCCTTTTGTATTTGGAACCTTGTGAAATCCACCTTTCTTGGAGGTTGAAGGGTAGCTTCTCCAGGATGGGTCTCACTCCACGAGCTGAGTCTAGGACGTTGAGACCTATTAAGGAATGATCTTTCCTTGCGAACTCCAGTTCTTGCAGCAGGTCTCCAAGATCTCGTAACTTCGAGTAGTCTTTGGTTGTGATCTTGGGGAAGCTGTTGACTCTTTTGAAGAGCGAATCCTCGACTGCTTCGGGACTGCCGTAGGACTCTTCTAGCCTTTCCCACACTAGGTCAAGACCTACTTGGGGTTGGTGCGCGTTTGCTGCCCGCAGTCTTTTTGCGTACTCTCTGGATTCGTTCCCCAGGAACTTGACTAACAGGTTGAGCTCTTCCCTTGCTGAGAAGTCCAAGCTGTTGATTGCGTCTATGAACGTGAACTTCCACGTCCGGTAGTTCTCAGGGCTGTCGTCGAAGCTGATGAGTCCTGTGTGCACCAGGTCACGCCGGATCATGTACTTGGCTATGTCTGTCAGACCTGAGGCATCGGCGTGTTTGTCCCGTTCTGAGGTAGTTGCTGAGACGGTCTGTGCGGTCGCCTCTTCCTTGGCGTGGACGCGTGATGGCTGCTGGCTAGTGTGAGGGGCTGTTTTCTCCTGCGTGGGTGTACCTGGATTGCGAGCCTGTCGTGGTGTATCCGTGTGCGCGCTGGCGTGTGGATCACTGTTGCGGCTGTGGCTATCCCAGGCAGCATGTGCCATTGACGGAGCAGCGTCTTCTCCTCGTGGTCCTAGCGAGTCTTCGGTGTCTGTGGTGTCACTCCCTCCGTGTTGGGATGGTGCGCTGGTGTTTACGCTGAAGAGGCTCCTTATGTAGTCTTCAGTGCGTTGGACTGGATCCTCTGAGGCAATCCGTCTGTACGGTTGCTCCCCGCCGTCCTGTTGCGTGGCTGCTTCTAGGACTTCGGCTTGGGCTATAGCGGAAGCAGCTTCTCTTTCTTGATTTAGGGCCTCTAGGTTGACGTCCACCTCTGCCTTTTTTCATGCAGCGGTGGCAGCGGCTGCAGCGGCGGTGGCAGTGGCGGTGGCAGTGGCTGCAGCGGCGGCTGTCTGCTCCTCTTCTTCCAAGCGGGCCCTTTCTAGTTTCATGGCTGCCTCTTTCTGAGCGTATGCGGCCCTGCCACGTGCGGCCTCTGCGGTGGCTCGCGCCTTGGTGGCGTTTGTGCTTGCGCTAGACACGTGAGATTGTGCTGATCTTGCTGACCTTGATGAGTGCCTGGATGTGCTCGAGCGCTGTGAGGAGGAGCTCTTTTCTCTCGCTTTGGGAGTCTACGATGGCAGTTCGCACGCGGCTGTCTCGTGTCAAGTCAATATTGTGCTGTAAGTCCCTTTCTTGAAGGTTTTCACCGGTGTTAGCCCTGGCCAGGTAAGTGACGTATGCCTCTGACAGTCTTTGGTAGCGTGCGTGATCTATCTTTAATTGAGCTATTGCCTGCTCGAGCTGTTGTACAGAATTGCCAGCGCCGGCGACGTTGCATACCCCAAGTGCGGTTGTTTCCCAGGCCAACTCTAATTTGGCGCGGTGCGCTTCAATGTCAGTCTCATATTTTTCGTGGGCCTTTTGTGTCAGTGTGACTGTCCGTTTGGGCCTTGCGCCTGCCTGCGCCTGTTGCGGTTGCGCGGCGTTCTCTGTGTCTGAGTGATCGCTTTCCTGCGTGATGTCTGGTGAGGCTCTGAGTTCTGCCATGCTGTAGGTGTGTGTAGGCCTTTTGCCAGTGCGTGTGGCATGCAGTCTTTTACCTTGTCAGCGATGGGCGTCTGTCTCAGATGATGCCGAGCGGTGTCCTGCAGCGTGCAGCCTAGGGGTAGCTGTACTCACAGGTGTCCGGTGGCTCTGACCCGTGTCCTGGTGGGTGTCCGGTGGCATGGCCCTTGATGGCGCTGGCCATGGGGACGTGCGCAGGGGTAGGTAAGATGGTGGCTCCTCACTTTGGGGCTGTGCAGAGGGTGAACTCAGACAGAGAAAAAGGCAGTTACAGTAGAGGCAACGTTTATTCTAACATTTGCCGTAAACTAGCCGGGTTACATTCTGGGTATGTGCTGGGTATGTGCTGGGTATGTTCTGGGCTAGTTTGAGGCACGTTTAAGGCATTTCTGCATTGACTAACGACCCATAGGATTAACACAGCAGGGATCCCTGGCAGTCCAATTCAGTTTGAATGGGACTGCCAGGGACCCCCGCTGTTAATCTGATAGGCCATTAATCAATGCAGAAATGCTGGGGCTAGTTTAAGGAAAGTTTAAGGCATGTATTCAGAATGTACCTGGGTGTTTCCTGGGTTTTTTGGGGAATTGCCACTGGTTTTTGTTCGAATAAGAGTTGCCTCTACTGTAGGTTTTGTGTAAGAAGCACTGTATGTTGCAAGGCTGCTGTGCAGTGTAGGCTGCTGCTTGTCTGTTAAGGCTGCAGGCTGTGTGCAGTTTGAGCTACTTGGTGCTTCCTTTGTCTGCAGGGACTGCCCTGTTTATCATGGAGTCTGGAGTAGCAGCTCCTGTAAGTGTCTGTAAGGCACACGATATCTTTTCACTATTCTGGAAGCCAGAGGGTCACGTGGTGATGACTTAGCTCAGATAGTGTCAACTCGCCCTCTTTTCCAAGCACGACAAGGTCTGTTTCTTTTCTTACTTTATTTTGGAGAAAGCAGGGAAATACAGTCTCTTGTGTAGAGGTGTAGGTCTAAATATCTCTGTATGTGCTTAGTAGTAAAGGGAGGTGAAAAGATAATCCTGCAGCACCATTACAGGGGTTACAGCGAGGTACTCACGAGTCCAGAGGAATGGTGGAAAGGAAGTGCCAATTTATGCTGGGTAGTAAGATAGTCTGGGGACAGACCATCTGTGGGCAGAACAGAGGGGGAGAAAGCAGACTAGCCCATTTGAGAGAAAAGATGGGGCTGCTATGGCAACTCACAGGAGTGTCTGGGGGAGCTACAACATGTAGCAATAATGTTGCATCTCTAATACAGCAAGCTGCTGGGAGAGGGGAAATGGCACTGTATTTATCACACAAGCACTGAGTTTGTGTACAGAGCCAAACACATACAGCTGGCACTAAGAAGCTGACAAGCAGGGCTGCAAGAAAAAGGGGGGGGGTGAAACAGAAGTGCAGACAGGGGTATTCCTGTTCCATGACAGTTTTGTTCTCCAATGCAACTACAACACACATCACTGCGAAATGCTCAAAGAACTAGATTGGTCATCACTCGAGTCTAGGCCCAAAGTTCACCTTTCCTGTCTTGCCTTCAAATACTTTCTGGGCAAGCTACCCATCTATTTGAACAAGCTCCTCACCCCTACCACATGCAGCACTTATCATCTGAGATTTGACTCCAAAAGACTGTTCATGGTCCCAAGGCTCACCAAAGTATCCGGCCGCTCCTTCTTCTCTTACCGTGCACCCCAAAACTGGAACAACCTACCAGAGACTCTCACATCCACCACCAGTTTAAGCTCTTTCAAAACTAAGGCTGTCTCACATTTTAATTTGGTCTGTAACTTTTACATACGCCTATAATATATATTTTCTTTAACAGTGCATGCAATGTTTTGTATATAATGTATACCCTGTTCATTTATGTAACTGTATTTGTAACCATGTATTATTTGTCTTAACTCTATGCCCAGGACATACTTCAAAATGAGAGGTAACTCTCAATGTATTACTTCCTGGTAAAACATTTTATAAATAAAATAAATAAACTCTGGCATTATGCAATCACGTGACCGCTCCTTGGAGCAATGACATAATCATATCAGTGCTGATGAGTCCAACAGAGGAGTGTTTAACATCATCTCCCCTAGAAATCTAGCAAAAGGCCCATGAAGTAGCTACTATGTCATGGGGCCCTTGTGTGCCAGACCACCTGATGTTGTAGCTACATCAAGGGGCACTGGAACGGTTATAGGTGCAGTCCAACCTACTGTAGTAAAAAGATGAACTAAGGACAGTGGCATATTGACAAAATTCAGCTGTTTGACACTCTAAAAAATCAGCCAAGTATAAGTAATATAAAATAATTAAATATAATAATTTCTATGGTAAGCAAATGCTTTGGATGGTGTTTTCAATGCTTGACAATTCATCTTATCACTAATTGGTCATCTAAATTGTTAGCTTAATTCTGCTCTTTTGTTTGCAAAATGGAGCTGAAGAAGATTTTGGAAACCTCTTCATAATGCACACAGATGGATCATGAAACCATACAGATGGCCATTAGAAACAAAATAGCATAGCGATTACAAATTTTTGGGATAAATCCCCTCCAAATGTTCAGACTAGTGTCACAAGAAAATAATACAGTATGTTGCAATAATAACTCAATTTATAACTGATTCTTAATTCAGATTCACTAGAATGGTACATGTCAGCTGAAACTAAGTTAATATCTCTATGGCACAGACTTAAAATGAGTGGCCATCGAGTTATATAACAATGTCTTCATATAGGTCCCAGGGCATCCCCGAATATGGTATGCATGTTGCTAATATAATATGAAAAAAAAGTATCTCCCTTCAATAAGTCCTTCAATGATTATTGTCAAGGGCCAGTGTATTAATTAGCTGGTGTCGTATAGACTTTTACCTTTATATAACATCTATACAGATGCCCATAATAGGTTTGCATGGGCCAGTATTAACACAGCAGTGTCAATTCACTATTAATAGTCTTACAAAACCACATATACACTGTAGATGTATAGAAAGTGTTTAAAGTAAGTGTTGCAAAGTATGTATTCATGTATCAATAGTGCCATGCTAGCTGACTGCGTAACGGTCACGGGATACCAGGTACTTACTGTACACCTTTTTTACCAAGATCATTTCACTGAGCAAAACGTGTAATGAAATAAATTGTCATTTATTCACTTAAAATAGGCAAACACACATTGTTACACAAAATACAGGTAAAAAGGGACTGGGGTAACAAAACTATACTTCCTGGGTTCAGGGACTTCACATCCAGAAGTTTACCCCTCAATAGTCTTGAAATTGCAAAGATTCCAGGCAGACTTTGCTGAAGCAGAGCCTTGCTTCTTTCTCGCTGGAAACACTTTAAAATCCTTTTAGAGAAACTTAGAACTGAAAATCTCAGAGGAGTTGGGGAACTGCCAGATTTGTGCTGCGTAAAGGTTTTTAAAACCTCTAAAAAAAAAAAAACCTCACCCTATTAGGGGGCCTAAGAGATTTCCCTATGTAACGGGTATTCCCTCTATCCCAATCACAGATACCGTGTGTGTGGGTGGAAACCTATGTGTTAGCAGGTGTGGTGCAGTATGCCTGTCAGGCTCACAGGAGGTCTGAGCCTCCGCCAGTGATAGCCTGGGGTGAATCCTCTGGAACGTTCTTGGTTTCAGCGCCTCCACCTGTGTAGGGTTCTAGGGATGTAGAAGGTTGCCTTCACAGAACCCGCATATACAATAACCACATACACAGGAATGTATATAACCACTTTACTGTAACACAGAATAATCACACACTTATAATACTAATACTTCCCCTAGAGGGTAACTCCACAATATAACTCAGTCCCAAGTGTCCTTCACTCCACTAGGAGTGTACCTACCCACCACCGTGTACCCCCACATCGTGTCCACAGCCTAACCCCTTTGTCCCGTGGTCAGCGCTGCCACTATGTGTAATGATATTATGTATAGGATACGTTGGTGCACTTAGGAAGGTACCTGTCGAGCGCTCCTGCACTCAGGCCTGCAAGCAACTTCGAAAAGGATCTGCCGCTTGGTGATCCCATCTGATCCGGTGTTTCCTCGCACGAGGGTCCTGCCAGGGGCGATCCCACCCTGGAGATAGTCTCTGTCTCTTTAACACAGACTTGAGCCCAAGTCTCTTCTCGGGGAGCGCAGCGTCCGCTGTGTCCCTATCTAACACTAGTACTACTGTGACAGGTTCCCTAGCCTAGGGTCTGTCCCTGTAGCACCACAACTCAGGAGTTCAGGACCTATCTGGGGCCTAGAGGGTTACTGGCCTAATGCAGTAATTGCTGTGGCTGCATTGCAAGCCACGCTGTCTTTTCTTGTCAGAGCTCACAGCACTGCAGCTGACAAGACTCAGATACAGATAGGGCAGGGTCCCTACCTAAGGGGCCTTCCTTATGAACTTACCCACTAACCTAGTGGGAAGTGGGGCCTACCTGAGGCCTGGGGTTTCTCTGGCCTAGTACAGCAGAGCCCTGCTCTGTGTACACTACCTTCCCCAATCTCTTCCTGGATCCAACTGACAAAACCCTGTCTGCACACAACATTGTATCTTCTTTGCTGCAGGAGAAGCTGCCAGCTCTATTGGCTTCAATGCTGCCTGTGACCAGGGTGAAAGTGCAGTCCCCAGAGGCTGCTGGGAATTGTAGTCCTTGGCACAGCTCTTTCCTATGGGGACCACGTGCGCGATCTTTACTGCGCATGTGCGACGCTGTAATGGCCGCCACTACGCTTAACTGCGCCTGCGCAACCTCCCAGAGCTCCGGCACACTGGCGATGGCCACCGCTACCCTGGCCAACCTCTACGCATTGCGCGAACCTCACGCCGCAACCAAGATGGCAGTGCCCGCCGGGAGAAGTTGCCATCCCCTTTCCCCACTACCACAGGGGTAAGGCAGGGGGCAAAGGAAGATCAGGGGAACCGGGGGTGACCCCCTTACACCTAGCAACCAATCTGAGACTACTAAACGGGGTTTCATAACCCTCTGACTGTCCACAGGGGCAGGTGACATATGGTCCTTCTGCCTCTGCTTTCCCCTATGCCCCCCTCAGTGACTGACTCCTGCCTATCTGGGGTAGGCCACATGGACATGAATCCTTTGATCTGAGGATGTGGGTTCTTCACTTAGCCATCCTGAACAAACGGCTCTCACACCTCTATATCCTGGACTGCCTTTGAAGCTACAAGGCTGGGTAGCCATCATGTCTCCTATGCAAAATGGCTAAGGCTTGCACAAGCATATGTTTCAATACACTTTCCTAATAAAATATACCTTACACCCTGAAAAACCTGACTCACATTTTAATAATAACCTCTCAGCTTTATCACCTAGCTGGAGTACTCTGTGAGCCCTTATACTAGGGAACCCAGGACCGTTCTGGGGATACCATATACCCCTTTGTTACCTAGGGATCCCGGCAGCTACAGGGACTGTTACCATCCCTGTGCCTCATTTACAGTACAGTGCATCAAACATATATACTGTACCTTTATTAAAAGTACCCTTTAATAAAATTTGCTTTGACACTGTTTGGCGCTAAAATGTCCAAGACCCCCTTTCTGGTGTCAGGGATAGAATAAGAATATATCTTCTATTCTTACTAGCCTTATCCCTGCCACACTGTAGAAACCTGACTTTACATTTATCACACAAATAAAAGCCTCAAAGCTTTATCACATAGCTGGGGCACCCCTGAACCCCTATACAGGATACAGGGTGACCTGGGCATATACCTGGCATCCCCCCTTATACTAGGGCCCCTGTGTATGTTGCAGGGCTACCTTGATCCCCTATGCCCCTTTTTACCTTTCTCGTTTGTGCTGAAGCAGGGAGCCCCGGCAGTGAGTCGCAAGAACATTTCCAGGGTAGGATTTTGACGGATCACTGTGCTTCAATGCACCTGGGAATCCTACCTGATTCCTGGGTACATCTTTGCTTAATCTAAATTAGTCAGATATTTATTGTGTTCCATAAAACTGCATTCTTTACAATCTTTGCATTTATAAGATCCAAAAGTATAAAAAGTTAGCCACATATTCTTCACTTTAGACTGTAAGTAACTACTTACAAGACCTGTTTCAGAATATCGTCTTCTAAATTGATATCCCAATATCTCTAAAAAGTTTGTCTGTTGAATGTGCCAATATACCACATTTTAACGGAATCCTGTTTGGTATTGTATTTTAGAAGAGAAGCTCTTTCAGTGCTCTCTGATAAGCCCTTGTCAGAGTTTTGAACTTTATCTATGTTTAAGGAATTTACCCTGCAGATCCTTGGCTTATTTATTAAATTCATCCATAGTAGAGTGATTCCAAATTAATCTTAGTGAAGTAGAGGATGGTACCGTGTTAGCCTGTACAGTGAACAAATAATAAAAAAACTAAAGTAAGGTAGAAGTGATACCTTTGATAGCTAACTGATGTTTATAAAGAGTGTAAGCTTCAGGGCCACACAGGTCTCTTTTTCAGTGGTATTACAATAGTAGCTGATGTAGTAAGATATATGTATACAGGGTGCATGTATAAAACAGTGTTCTACATGAATCTTAAATATTGTCTAATTGGGATTCTAGAAATCAGTGATCTCAGATGTTGACTTTGGATTAGTAACATGCTATTTGTATCTGTGTTTTCCTATACACAGTAGTGTTTAATGTACTATCTTCATCTTTACCAATAACCCATTGTAAACAGGTAATCCTATCTTTGTTTATTGTCAATGTTGCAGATTTAAAAGAGGTCTTCTGCGTTAATAAGGTAATTTATGAACCCTATCCAGAATTCAATATGTTCAGTAAAGTTTTACATATTAGATTAGATTGTAAGCTCTTCTGGGCATGGTGTCCTTTTCCTAAATGTCACTTTTATGTGTGAAGCACTTCTTCCTATTATGTGTTATACATATTATTTATGAACACACAATCCCAGCAAGCTCTTACCCCAGAACCCACCACATCATATATATATATATTTGTGTCAAAAGGAGTGCTACTGAACGTGGCCAAATGTATACAACAAAAGACAAAAAATACCCAATGCTACATCCAATGTGACTAAATACAGAGGTAAATACTTCAATATTAGTATTCTCATGAGTAAGGGTCATTTAGTTAAACCCTTTGGCCAAAGCGTTATAAGCCTGCAGCCACTTCACGACATGACCCCTATGCAGGTCCTAACGCTACCTTTGAAAACTCTCATTAGCTCTGCAGTGAAGGGAGAATGGTCTTAATAGACCTGTTCTGCACAGGTACATGGAGAAACCTGCTACTTAAAAAAGGGAGGAGGGGCCACCAACCTCCAAGCAACAGAAACCACCACATGCTATATATATTTATGTCAAAAGGAGTGCTACAAAGCGTGTACTGTCTTCAGAAAAATCTGGTCACGCAATGCAGCGGCCAAGGCAGCAAACGGGCCTGACCCCATTGAGGGTGGTTCTTGTCCCTGCAGCGCATGCCATAGCACACGCTGAAGCCGGCACCGGGGACCTAGCCTTAGGTGTCAGTGAGGGAGGTTTGAAGCTGGGGAGAGCCGGGGCCCAGCGGCAACGAGAGGACTGGCAGCCGGGGCCAACCAAAGTTTGGGCCCAACTTGCAGTGCCAGCCGACCTGGCCCCTTGCAGCTACCTAGCCCGGTTCTACCCCTGTAGGCGGCCCTGTCTGGGTAATTGATACATTTCCTATCCAAATCTGACACCTAGAACTAGTTTTAATGTATTTTTTAAATGAAACTTGGGTGGAGCTTGATTATCTCTGGCTCCCTTATGTGTGATGCCACTGTTTGTTCAACAAGTACTTGTACAACCAGATTCCTTCCTCCCCTCCTTCACTTAAATGTATTGGTTCTCGGATAAGGACAGGATGCGGTAAGGGTAAAAGGTAAGGGTCACACTTGATTGACAAACACTCCCATTCAGAGGACCCTAACAAATTAAACTTTTCAACTACAGTGGTGTGAAAAAGAAAGTACACCCTCTTTGAATACTATGGTTTTACATATCAGGACATAATAACAATCATCTGTTACAGTAATCGAGACGGGAGAGAATGAGGGCCTGGGTCAAAGTTTTAGCAGTCGAGTAACAGAGGAAAGGGTGTATCTTTGTTATATTGCGGAGGAAAAAGCGACAGGTTTTAGAAACGTTTTGAATGTGGGAAGAGAATGTGAGAGAGGAGTCGAGTGTGACCCCTAGGCAGCGTGCTTGGGCTACTGGGTGAATGATCGTACTTCCAACAGTAATGTAGAAGAAGGAAATAGGACCAGGTTTGGGAGGAAGTATGAGGAGCTCTGTGTTTGCCATGTTGAGTTTAAGGCGGCGGAGGGCCATCCAGGATGATATCGCAGAGAGATATTCAGAAACTTTGGTTTGTACAGCAGGTGTAAGGTCGGGGGTAGAAAAGTAAATTTGTGTGTCGTCGGCATAGAGGTGATATTTGAGCCTAAGAGATGTGATTAGGTCACCTAGAGAGAGTGTGTACAGAGAAAAGAGATCAGAATTCTATGGCTCAAGCTCAAAGGGAACGCGGTGGCAAAAGTGTTAAAGGGACGGAATGGGTATTATCAAAATGTGAAAAAACATCGAAGAACTGTTTAGGTACTTATCTTTCAAGTGAATTAAAGATTAAGATGATCCCAAAGTATTTGTGATGAACAGTTTTCAAACTGGCAAAGTGTGAGACGTATTGAGTAGGTGGCAATGATACTTGTCATTATTTAGTACATTTGCTTTTACTACTTCCATACATTATTTGTTTTTAATGAGGTGTTATTTTCAATGTTTCTTCATGTATTTAATTTTTATGTATATGTTACATAGCAGAATACTTTAAATATGCCAAAACAAAATTAACGTGTTTATTATTTTTTTTTTTTAGCTTTTCAGTGTGTATTAAAAAAATACACCTGTATCCATACTATCTACTTGGGATAGTCTCTTTCTATGGAGCTTATTCAATAAACTTCAAATTACTAATTCAAAATCTTACGAAAACGGCTTGTCATTTGACGTTATGAAAATCAGGTATTTTTGACATATTCATTATCAATTCACAAAAATTGCACACTTTGACATCTCATTTGCATATGCTTTTTGACCACTTTGCTGCAATGCCGGCCAGAAACTCACAGATGGAAGGTATTGTAGGTGAAATAGAGCTTTCGCTTGAGAATAGAGAGAGGGCAAAGGAGAGATGGGAGAACAATTGGGACAGAGCACGTTGACTCATACACCTGCAGATACTTCTCTCCTTTATCTCCTCTTCTTTCCTCACCAGCAAAAGCCCTATTTCACCTCACTGAAGGAGGCAAGATATCTGGCCAGATTTTGGAGGCAATCTGCAAACTCATAGCTTAATAAATAGCCCAGAAATATGCAATTTTACTAGATCGTCTTATGTACACTGTATATACAGCATAGAATTGCACAGAAAAACTTGGTGTAATTGGGCGCTTCTATGTCTAATGGGTTAATAAAATGCAACCAATACAAAGTGAATATGAAAAAAAAAACGAATGTGTCCGTGTGAATTATTAATATAAGTGCCTCAAAATCAATAAATTGTATAACCTTCACCAATAATGTGAAACATTTTAATGATATAATATGTGAGGTAAAGAAAAATAAAGCACCTCTACACCCTTGTAAAGGACTGTCCTCCTGTCCCCAAAATGCAGTCGTTTTCCAATATGTGAATAAAGAAATAACAATAATGGTGTAGTTTATGGTGACTGAATTTAAACTAAAACCGATGTTGGTCCCACTCATAGATTTCTATAATAAAGATATCGTATCAGAGATCCACCTCTCTCTGATGGGAGCACTACAATGGTTCCTCTTCTCAAATCAGGGTCTTTGTATCCAGTATGGCTCGATATAAAAGAAAACTTACAATAGTGTAATATATCCAGAATATATTGCACAAAAAAAAAAGATTGTGTATATAACACTCACATTTCATACAAATGTACCTTTCATTTGAGAGGACTCTGTATACGATCCTGGTGCTCCGTCAGTCCCACTTGGCTGCCTCCTTCACATCCGTATACGTCACTTCCAATGGCAGCTCTTGTTGGGGCAGAAGTAGCTCTCTTGGGACACTCGACTGCCAGTACTTGGATCGTAAGTCCTCCCCACAGCAAGATTCAACGTGTTTCCCTATTCCTGATTAAGCCTAGCGAAATGCGTTGAATGTTATATACACAATCTGTCTTTTGTGCAATATATAGTCTGGATATATTACACTATTGTGAGCTCTCTTTTATCTCGAGCCATACTGGATACAAAGACCCTGATTTGAGAAGAGGGATCATTGTAGTGCTCCCATCAGAGAGAGGTTGATCTCTGATACGCTATCTTTATTATAGAAATCTGAGAGTGGGACCAACATACTTTTTAGTTTAAATTCACTGTCACCATAGGCTACACCATTATTGTTATTTCTTTATTTCCATATTCTTCATGTGAACCACAAGCGCTCCCCTTACATGGAAGACTATGGAATTGCACAGCCTGAACAACATAGTGTAATTAATTTTTTTAAAATGCCCAGTTTGGACAAGTGATAAGGGGTTAATGAATATGGCGAGAAATTGCCATTGTCATCAGGAAATGCGTATATCAGCGCTTAATGAACAGGCTGCTATAAATTAACATGGATGCTTGTATCTGATAATCTGCCTCCCAATCACATAAAGTATATGTCATGTTCTAAGGCATTTGATAACTTTTTAATATAGTGGAATGTTTAGACTGTACAGTACATCTGTATTGTGATAGAGACCCCTTTAAATGAGAGAGAAGTGGCTAAGTATTAAATGCCTCTTTGTCTCCTATGTAATTACCTTGTTGTTGGCCAAGTATCGACAGCCCTGCAGTACAATTCTAAAAGTCCAGGGAAACCGTGTCAGACGAGGAAAATCCTGCTTGTGCAGCCAACACAGCACAGACAAACAATTTCTTCAAAGTACAGGCCTCCTCTAAGACAGAAATACAAAGTAGAGCTCAACTCACACATTCTTAAAGAAATCCTCCTTTAATGTGACAGCCAAGAACAGTGGAAATACAATGTTCCAGGTCCCATATGGGCCTTCCATTAGGTCTTTCTGAAAGGTCCATATGGGACCTGAAACATTGTCTTTCCACTGTTCTTGGCTGTCACATAAAAGGAGAATTTCATTATGAACGTGTGAGTAGAGCTCTACTGTGTTTTTTTATAAGCAAAAGTATATGAAAATATCAATTAAAAATGTTTTAATAAATACTACTGAGGCAGTGTAGACTAATACAGTATTATAATTAAAGATATTCTTGGGCTATCTTAAACATGGAAATAATCCAGGTACTTGGTAGATCATGTAAATACACTTTGACACAATGTTCTGTATGCACCATGCAAAATGGTTGAATATCTTTATTCTGGGAACTGAATGTATGTCTATGCTAAAACAGAATAAAGAACAACAATTGCCACTGTATAAAAAAAATAGCTTTATTAAATCTTGAAATTTCTTTCACTTGTGAAGTATTTCATAAAGTGAGGGTAACCGTATAATTTCTAGGTATCGTATTTTATAAGATACCATTAGACACCCTCCTTTCCTATCAGGTAAAGTCTGATCACACTAACTATATTAACTTCATTTAGATCGGGTATAAACCATTGTGGAAGGGTAACACTGCAAACTATTGCAGCACCCTTGTGGAATACTACTTACTTAAGGGCCCTAGGTGGTTAACTGTAGGTATAGCTACAGTGTATCACCTCTATCCATTACATGGGATAAGATGACTATGCAAAACCTAGCCACACCTATTTTCTAGACGGTGCCTAGTGATGTCATTAAATAATGCAACTAAATACAATGCCATACTCATCCCCTAGTAGTCATAGTGACTAGTGATGTCACTAGTGGTATGTAAAGAGGGGATGGAACATTCTTGTTTTGATACCAGGAGGAGACCAAGATGTGTAATCTCGTTGTACATAGTGTAAGTCCTGTTAGTCTGTTACTACATATTTTAGTATTAGGGTCACTTTGTTGTTTTCCAGCTACGGAAGCTAAAGATTTTCCAGCTAAAGATAGGGCCCCTATATATTGGCCTGAGCGTGTTCCATCCATAAGAGGGGATGGACAGGTACTTCATAGGAGGTTCCATAGTAAGGGCTTTGAAGTACAGTATCACCTTAGAATTACTAGGGGGTACAAATCTCCTTGTTATGTCAAGGGTGAATTCCTCATGCAAAAGGGAACCCTGCCAAGGAATCCCAGTGGAGGTGGGAACAGTCATCATCCAAGCAATGGAGAGCCACTTTACAGTACTGCAATGTGCAAGAGATGTGCCTCTTTGGGGGGATGCTGTATGAGCAACCCCCATAGAGTAAGAAGTTTCTATGTGTTCCTGTAAATAAAGTTACAGAAACATTCCTGGCATCCTTCTTTTATTACTTATTCAACCAGCCCTGCACGAATGCCAGGACCCAGAGAATAAGATAACAAACTACTGAGCACCACCTGAAAAAACATTAGATCACTTTGATGTGGCCCTCTTCTATTCCCGGGAGGAGGGCGGGGGGGGGGGGTGTTACACTATTGTAATATTTTAGTGTGTTAGTAATGTAGTATGTATCATACTCAATTAACTGCGCACAAAAATGTAACAAAAATAAACCAGACATTATCATTTATAATAATACAAATAGTTTAAAAAGCATAGTGAAACAATGTGTGCAATGTCTGTGTAATTACACCTTTATTTTGAGCTACTAATGGGCTAACAAATCTTGATTACCAATACAACAAATGAAGTGGAAATCTATTATAGCCTGGCCTTCGGCAGCTATTGCTAATTCTGGGCCTTTCCTCTGACAGTCCTGTTAGTACAGGCAGTGGAAAGGTTAATTCCTTCAGTTAGCCTGTTTGTGCATTTCAGCTCTGAGTATGTAGCAATATTCAGGGGCGGGCCTAAGCAACCTTTGAGCATGTTAATCCAAAGGGTGGATATGGGTTGGAACACCTCCTGATGTGTGTGAGCCAATCGGTATCCAGCTTTGAGTTGTAATGATTCAAAGCTAGAGACACTCCCTGAGGATATTCAAATTGAGACATGTTTCCTAAATTTAGATGGCAGTTAGTTATTCAGTTAGTAGGAGGAGAGATATTGAGTAGAGCTGATAGAGAAATGGTCTCTCCCCCTTTTACCCCATCTGGGTAAGGAGGGGGGGAAATTAGGTTGCCATGAGCAGAGGGCAGAGAAGCAAGAGCAGGCCTATGCTGTGTTGCTGTACTACTGTATGCTGTGTATGCTGCTCTGCAAATAAAGAACCACAGAAAGAAGCTGCTGTGTGTATGTCACTGTTCCTGGTGTGAGAAGGAGAGTGTGTCAGTGGGGGTCTCTCCTCTGGAGACCCCAGGGGATCCCTACTGTCTGGAGGCGGTGCGCACCCTGAGATGACAACACAAGGTAACCTGTCCCACACCACCTCCTGTCCCTGTCCTGGTTCTCCCCATAACACCGCATAGCCATCAGCCCTCCTGTTTGCCAGCAGGTCACAGCACCAAGACCGTGTACAGTAACCAGAAGGAGTTTACCCCCCCCCCCCACCCCAATCTCATGTCGGTGGGGTGAAAGAGGGTTACATTTGGAGGCGCTGCTGAGAGGAGGACTGCATCCCAGGACAGGACAGGTTTTACCAACAGAACAGGCTTTCAGGGACAATGGACCACACAGTGGCGTTTTAAGACTTTGTATGCAGCACAGAGCAACTGCAAGAGACTTTGCAGTGAGGGAACCTCTCCTTGAAGCTTCCCCAGGGAGGGGGTTACCCTATTCAAGAAGACCTTGATATGTGGGACCATTCCTGGTGGCTATGCACCAGGGAGCGTAACTCTATACAGGCACTTCAAGGGGACAGAGGCTGCTCTATGATTGAATAGGAACCCCTGTGCACCCAGCTACTTAACCAAGAAGAAAATAGGGGCCGGTTCCGGAGGCTTCACCAGGGAGCTAGCTGCCTAGTAATGGCACTGCAGCAGGGGCGACTGACCTGAGGCGCCACCAGGGAAGCGTGGTTACCCTCCTGTACCCACAGCGGAAAGTGAGGGGGACAGAGAACTCTGGGATTACGCCCATGACCCCTGTGCACCCCATCTATGAAGAAAAGAGAGGCAGGTCCCTGAGGCTTTACCAGGGAGCTAGCGGTTCCTTAATGGCACTAGAGTTGGGGCGGCTGGCCTGAGGCGACACCAGGGAAGCGTGATGACCCTTCTGCACCCCATGACGAAGAGAGAGGTGAGGGGACAGGGACTACATGGGAAAGGTCTGTAGGACCCTGTGCACCTTGCAATAAGAGTTATTGCGGTCCCTGTGCGAGGCGTTCCCTGATGGTACCCCAGAGTGCATGATACTAAAGAATTACAGGGACAGAAATGTGTTATTTGTGGCTCCTGAATGCAGAACAGAGATCACCATGTGCTGGACTATGTTCTACCTCAATCTGGCGTTTCCTGCTCCTACAGGGATGCCATGTATTTTTGTGCTCTCAAAATGGCGGCTCCAGATCACTGGGGGCCGCATGGACTCTGTCTGTGCTCAAAATGGCACTTCCCACCTTACCAGGGAAGCCATGTTCTGTTCTGCAAAGATTTCTGCATTTTGCAAGTTTGTGCTACCTCTTCAGCTTGCAAGAAAATGCGGGAACTATTCAAACCCCTCCCCCTTTGCTTGCTCTGGATTGGACTGTCCGATTTACCAGGGGGAGGAGCCGAGTGTGAATGAAGGAACCCACAGGAAGTGAGGAGCCAGACGCACGTGTACTACAGAGACAGCAGTTGTGCCTCTGAACTGCTGCCTTACTTGCTCCACTATGAGAGAATATGGCCTAGTGTGAACTTTGGGTCAGTGTGCTGAGAAGTCTGTCAGCATCTACAGAAGAGTTTGGGTGAGTGCTTTCCCAAACCCTGGCAATATCACCCCGCTCCAGAACTGTGTTCAGTGTGTCACTTACTGAGTAGCCAACCATCTGAGCCCGCGGAGATGCACCACCTTCACACCGCATGGTGCCTCCTACTGCGCTCTGGTAGGCTGCTCCAGGATGGAAACAAATTGCGAGTCAGAGGCTGATAACATCACTGAGGTCCCTGCCATTACCTCCACCGTACCCGAATATGCTGCGGAGCTGCAGGTTCCAGTGACTGTTGCTGGTGCCTTCCGACAGATCCACGCTGCCAGCGCGGGTGCTACAACCCATGAGGTACCGGTTGGGGTCTCCAACGCTCCCGAATTGCCGCTCATTCTACCAGTGCCTGTTCCTAAGGCTGGTACCAATCCTGATGTCCGCGAGGTGACTTACCCTCCGCCGCAGAGAGATGGGCGAGGCCCGCGCAAGGGCTGTCGCGTATGTGAGAGGCGGAACGCCATTACGACACGCTGGGGCTGCTGGGAGAATTTCTTCCGGGAGTGCCGGCCGGCACTACTCGGGATGCCAGCCCCAGTGCACTTGTTGCTGCTCCATCACCGGGAGAAGGGAAAGCCGCAAAACCGTCCGGCCGGATGGGTGTGACTTCTGCTGCTGCCTCCCCTGTGAGTGCTGAGTCTGTGGACTATTTTTCCCTGCCCTGCCGGGGGATAAAAGAAGAATGGCGCTCCCATAATGTTGCAGTCGCTGTTGCGGCTGAATTAAGTGCTGCTAGAGGCTCTGGCCTACAGAGCCTTGCCGGGACTGTGGACACTGTTATGGCTCCGCTTCGGGAGGTCTCCTTAGTCTTCCGCTCAAGTGGCTATAATGTGCCCGGTCTGCCCTGCCCTGTTCCAGTGCTCCATGATGCTGTCAGCACTAGTGTTAACTCTGTGATCTCTATGCCTGTGTCAACTGTAATGCCTAATGCCCCCATGAGTAATGGTGGTAATATACCTGTCATGCATGTCACACTTATGTTAAGGGTATCACCACAAGGGGTGGAGGGTCAGCGCAAGGCTGCAGAACAAGGTGCAATACAGAGGTTGCTAAGGGAATGGAAAGTGGAGCGTAGCATCTACATGGACAGGGTAGAATGTATTCCTTCTTCTGGGCATAAGAGATGTTACTCAGTAAAAGTGCCTGGCAGTCAGGGCAGAATGGTCAGGAAGCCTGACCCTGCTCATTACTATTAATACATTCTAATACTGCTGTGTAGTAGAAATGTTCTGTTCAGTCAGTCACTGTATTGCTATGTATCTGTGTCCATGCAGTGGTTATGTCAGTTTTGTCCAGCTGAAGTGCATAGGAGTTATTGCATTTCAGTTTATGTGAATTTACAGGTGTTGCACAGTATGGTAGAGGTTATACCTGCTGTAAGTCCAAGCCGGGACGGTTGGAGTTTTACCAGAGGGAGTATATAGCCTGGCCTTCGGCAGCTATTGCTAATTCTGGGCCTTTCCTCTGACAGTCCTGTTAGTACAGGCAGTGGAAAGGTTAATTCCTTCAGGTGGCCTGTTTGTGCATTTCAGCTCTGAGTATGTAGCAATATTCAGGGGCGGGCCTAAGCAACCTTTGAGCATGTTATTCCAAAGGGTGGATATGGGTTGGAACACCCCCTGATGTGTGTGAGCCAATCGGTATCCAGCTTTGAGTTGTAATGATTCAAAGCTAGAGACACTCCCTGAGGATATTCAAATTGAGACATATTTCCTAAATTTAGATGACAGTTAGTTATTCAGTTAGTAGGAGGAGAGATATTGAGTAGAGCTGATAGAGAAGTGGTCTCTCCCCCTTTTACCCCACCTTGGTAAGGAGGGGGGGAATTAGGTTGCCATGAGCAGAGGGCAGAGAAGCCTGTCCCACACCACCTCCTGTCCTGGTTCTCCCCATAACACCGCGTAGACCTCAGCCCTCCTGTTTGCCAGCAGGTCACAGCACCAAGACCATGTACAGTAACCAGAAGGAGTGTACCCCCCCCCCCCCCCAATCTCATGTCGGGTGGGGTGAAAGAGGGTTACACTATTATAAAAGGAACCCTTACAAACACCACAAGAGTTAAAAAAGCTGGGTCATCAGTCAGAAGTTTCAAGACTAAATAGATGTAGCAATGTAAAAGTTGTATTACTCTCATGATTTTGTGGATGAATGATATGCCAAATGCCATGTTTGACAGAGGAAGCCTGGGGCACCTTAGCTGGTGAAATAAGTGCATGTACAGAACACTTTGGATGTTATAACTTTGATGCACAGTGTAGCAATACAGGAGGGCTTGTTTGACATGGCTCGCTGCTCCCAGCTTATCTACAATAAGTAAATGTAATACAAATACATTATTTATTAAAGCAGAGCTGTCATTCAGCAAGGTGTACTAAAGATACAAGGTAAAAGCACCTCCGAACATTCAGAAATATACTTATTAGTTATCAATGTTATACAAAAACACATTTTTTAGTCAATATGACTTTAACTCTACTGATTACACTGTCTGCAGGCATTACGAAGAGCGATTTAAGTGCAGTTTCAAAGATTCTATGGGAAAATTAATACTGGCAATTATCTTTAATAAGCCCCTCAAATTAATTTAGGCAACAGTGATTTAGAAGTCAGTAAAGACTGGTTAAAGCGGAGGGCCCTTAACAGTCTATCAGGCCCATACCCAAGTAATTGTTAGTGTTATATACCTGGATTGCATTATTGTACAAGTGCAATTAACTTGGTGGTAGTTTTCTGAGTTTATGCCACGCAGTATTCAGTATTTATTCAAGTAAACATTCTTAGGACCATTATTACATCAGATAATAGATTCATAAGGAGTCAGAAAAATAAATGTCTTTGTTTCCAATTAAGCCAAAACAGTAACTCAGAATACTGGATTTTCAGCAGTATACTCACTCAGGTATAAAATGTATACTATCCGAAATCGTTTGGTGAAGCCTGGCATGGAAAACTATAATCATATGTAAATAAATAGCTGAAAAATCAAGCAAGCAATACAACACAAATGCATTTGTCGGGCCAATTAACAATGAAACAAACGACATGACCTTAAGGTGGTTGTTAATTAAACAGCCACAGTTCTGATCGGGGATCTATGGTACTAAAACTCCCATTGAAGTCAGTGGAAGTTTCTGTGCAATAGTGCCCCAATCAGCACTAGTGTTTTTCTGGAAGTGCTGTGGTATAATAACTCTAGATTTAGTACAAAAGTGAGCAAATGCCTTCCTGACATCACCTACTATTTGTGTGGTTAACAAGGTAAACATTAACATGACCGATTAAATTGTAACTGTGAGGGTAAACAGTGATATAACTCATCGGTGCGTAAACTGGGGATTTTTCTGGGCCGGTGAGGGCGTTTGCAAAGGCCACGCGCTCTTCCCCGAGGCATTTAAATTGAATGCCGGGGGGACGCGCGAGGTCTCTACAACTTCAGCTTACTGGGATTCAGCCGGTTTCTGGTCACGTTGCCATGACAATGCAGCGTTAAATGACAGTGGGGTCACGTGACGTCATGTGACCCTCTACGTCATTTGACGCCAGGTCACTGGGGAGGGGGGCGCGAGCTCTGGAGCTTATTCTATTGATACCAGGGCCAACCAATCAGGGCTAATGCTCATGAGCTCTTGGTTTATTAGCATGTAACATGAGACTGCTTTCTGTTTCTCCGTTCCATGCATGTCCACAGTGTTTAAATAAAGCTTCTTGTATTGATGCTCTAATCCAACCTAATAAAACTAGTGTTCACGAAGGTGCGCTAAGCCGATTGGATGGCGATTTGTGACGTCACTCACTGACGCGAATAGGGACTGTATTTCAATGCCGGTTTTAATCTTAGCAACTACACCTTGATAAAGGGTATGCTGAGCGAAACGCGAAGGTGCGTTGCTGCTCAAGGGGTCTGTCATGATCCGTTTATTCAATAAATAATATTTATTTTTCTATGTTGGCCTCCTCCTAGTTTTTGGCAGTGCTCTGCCTTTTTCCAATTTTTGCTTGCCTAAACCATTGGGCAGATCTAGCATGCCGCTTGGAACCCGCATTCTGGACTTCATAGAGAGAACCATGGAACTTACTGAGTGAGTCATTCCACATTGAGTTTTCTTTAAGTTTTAAGTCAGCTTAAAATGGGACACAGTATGTACTTATAGATATGTGCTAGTTAGCACTAGGTACTAGTTCCTTAATCCTTGCTGGGATGCTGATAAACTATATTACTCATTGAAGTTGTCCTGCGGAGTGTTTTTATAAGTCATAAGGATACAATTAACCTTTGAAGCACTGGCTTTTGCTAAAGTAATGAAGGGCTTAAACTAGAGACGGGGAGACCAGGCTACCTGTGAAGAGACGCACAACCTAGCTACGGTGGTGGGCCAGGGATCTGTTTTATACACTGGCGACACACTTTATTCGAGCTTGGCTAGTCCCACGAATTCGGGTAAACCCGGGTGTATTGAGGTTTGTGACTGTTTTCTGCCCGAGTGCATTGAGGTATTTTCCAAGCAGGGATTGAAGCATTTTATTCCCGCTGGCTGCAATAATGCACAGTATATATATATATACTGCATTACAATTCATGAATTTATGCCATCTGGTAGACACGCGAAGCATTGCAGCCTATTAAATCCTAATCATTATCATTTAACAGATCAGCCGCCCATCAGCCAGGCATGAACCCAGGCTGGGAAGGCAAATGCAACGGGGCTTGTCAGAGGTGAGGAGTGGCGCATTCCAGGTATCTGCCAGGTACATACCGGGTATTTGCTCGAATAAAGTGTGTCGGTGCAGTATGTGAGTGCTTTTGTGGATGCCTTTTACTTCAATAAATGCATTTTTACCCTTATGCTGATACCCTGCCTCACTTACCCTAAACTGCTGGATTGGGGAGGAAAGAGTTTGACCGCGAGCATCAAGGAGGGGAGTCCCCAGTGAAACTTTGCTCGTTAGCGAACACCTGTGCCCCGTTTTCGGCTACCGGCCTGGATGGGTTAAAATTATACCCCACAGAAACCTTTTCAACACCCTTAAAGTATTATACTATTATTATTATTTTATCACACAATCTCATTTCACCTATGTCCCCAATCCGACCATCAATCTGGATGGGCTAGGATCTACCTCACAAGATACCAATATATACCTTTACTTACACAGGGCCGTGTGAGTATATGAATATTATCTTACCTTGCCCCCCATCTAAGAGGTTTTTATCGCCTCCTGTTTGAGTTCTCTACACCAATTTTTACAGCTTATATGTTTTAACCCCTTGCTCCCCCTATTTTTTCTGTCTTAAACTAGAGTACCTGGTTTGTTGGGGGTAGAGGGGAAGGATTAAGGGGGTAGTTTCCCTAGGGTGGGTGGTTAGGCCTACCGGGAAGTTTGCGGGAGGAGTTATCCCCTTCATTACCTTCAGGACAATCTAAGTCATCAGGAAAGACGGGCCCTGAAAGAACTTAATCAGAATAGTGATCTGATTATACGCCAAGCTGATAAAAGTGGGGGCGTGGTCCTGCAAAATCGGAAGGATTACTTGAAAGAGGCGTATCGTCTCCTTGAGGATGGCCTCTCTTACAAACGATTTATAGGAGACCCCACTTTAAAATACCAAGGGTTTTTTAAAGATCTTCTTGTCCAAGCTCAAACATTGGGTATTCTATCAAGGAAGGAATTCAATTATATCTTCAAGGCATTCCCACGTGTTCCCATTTTATACCATATCCCCAAGATACATAAAACACTTCAGGATCCCCCTGGCCATCCCATTGTGTCTGGGATAGATTCTATCACTTCTAATTTATCACATTATATTGATGTTTTTCTTGCACCTCTCACTGCTTCACTTCTATCATTTTTACGGGATAGCACTGATGTACTTAATTCTCTTAAGGTGATCACATGGGAACAGCACTTTATTTGGGTTACTTTAGATCAGCGGTGCGCAAACTTTTTGAGCTGCGGCCCCCTTCCTGGGAGCCGCAGCCTTCGTGCCCCCTCTCCCAATGGCTCGCTGTCAAATGACGTTGCGGGTCATGTGGAGTCATATCACGTGACACCACCGCGTCATTTGAAGCGTGTTGCCATGGCAACGCGTGACGTCACATGACCCCGCGTTGCCATGGCAAAGCGTCGCCGAAGACCCAGCTGGCAGCAGGTAAGTGAGTTACGAGGCCACACGCCTACCCTGGCATTTAATTTAAATGCCGTGGGGAAGATCGCTGGGCCTCTGTAACCGACACGCCCCCCCTACAAATTCTCCCGCTCCCCCAGTTTGCGCACTGCTGCTTTAGATGTTATGTCACTTTACACGTGTATACACCATTCACAAGGATTAGAAGCCATCACACATTTTTTACACATAGATAATGCTTTTACAACAACAATTCATTTTAGATAGTATTCATTTTATACTTCACGACAATTATTTTTTGTTAGAAGGGCACTTCTATCTCCAGACCACTGGAACGGCCATGGGGACATGCTTTGCCCCCAATTATGCGGGCCTGTTCATCGGGAAATGGGAACTGGGTTTCATTTGGAATGATAACAAATTTAGTAAACACTTTAAATACTATCAAAGGTAGTTGTTTGGGCAGGGACAGTAGAAGATCTTGGTAGCTTTATTCATTACCTTAATGGTAATGATAGGAATCTTATACTAAAGGGCGAAAACAATAGTAAGGAAATCAATTTTCTTGATCTAAACCTGACTATTGAGAATAATAACATCATTACGATAACCTTTTTTAAAACGGTTGATGTTAATTCTTATCTAGATCGTAGAAGCAACCATTCAGGTTTCTGTCTGGATAATATTCCATAGAGTCAGATGTTGCGGGTCCGCAGAAATTGTTCTCAGATAATGGATTTTGATACACAAACACAAAGTTTGGCCAAGAGATTTACCAACAAAGGTTACGATAAACAACTTGTGAATAAGTCAATCATAAGAAGCAAAAATCACCCCAGAGAGCAATTGTTAATTCCTAAAAATGGCAGTACCCATGTAAAAGAGAATAAGTTCAATGATACACCTATATTCATTACAGGGTTCTGCAAACAGGAAAATAGGATAAGAAAAATCTTTAAAAAACACTGGGGTATTCTTCAGATGGATCCTAAGTTACGGAATGTTATTACTGCTGCGGCCGAGTTTATTCGAGCATTTGCCCGTTCTCGGCCGCAGCAGTAACCTGGCGCGCGCCGGAGGGTGCCGGGCGCGCGCCGAAGCAGCGGAAGTGCGCCCTTCGATCGGGGCGCTCTCCCTCCCGCTGCCGGGTCCGCCGGGTCCCCCGGAACCCCCTGCCGCCGTCCCCCACATCGCGGGACACCAGGGCTCCCTCGGGGAGCCCTGGACGCGCGTGCAGGGGGCGCTGGCACCCGATGACGCGTGACCGCGCATCGGTGACGCGCGGCACGCCGAGGGAGTGGGGCAAGCAAACCGGGGCATCCCCCGGCTTGCGGAACTAGCCCTGCTCGAATAAATCGTGTCGGTAGTGTACATCAAATCCAAAGATAGCATTTAGGAAGGCTAAAAATATAAAAAATCGCTTGGCCCCTAGTGCTTTGAAAAAGGATTTGAGTTAGACACCCATTAACGGTAACTTTCTTTCGAGACCTGTGGGTAACTATACATGAGGCAGATGTATAATGTGTGAGCACATGAAACGAGATAAGAATATAAGTAATGTCAAGACTGGTATAATGCATGAGATTGGACATTTTATAAATTGTCTCACTACATTCGTAGTATACATTATTGATTGCTCGTGCAATCTTTTGTATGTAGGGAAAACAATTAGACCACTTAAAGTCAGGATGTGTGAACACGTTAATGGAATTAAAAATGCCCAGGGTAATTTGGAGAAAGGCAAAAAGATTCACAACCTAGCACAACATTTCTTAACTCATCATGAGGGTAAAGTAGATTAATTTCAATTCAAAGGGATAGAAGTTTGTCAAGGGAGAAGGGGTTTGGCCCGGGATTAAAGGGGTTACACCCCATTTGGCCACCCCCTGCTCTCACTTGGGGAGCAAGGGGTTAACTGGACTGGTGTCCAGTAATATGTTTTTATCTTGCTTCAGAATCCAACTGTTTATTCCCCTGTATAAATGTATTGTCTCATCCTAGTGTTTGCACCAACACATACACTAGGGTTGATGCGGGAGGGAAGGGGTTAATGTTAATTCAGTGATTATAGCCCTTTGTTCCCTTTTCCTGCCTTTTCAGGCTCCATTTTGCAGACTTCCATAGGTCGTCATTGAGACTCCATGCATTCTAATGGCAGAAGTACCGGTTTTGGACCTGTTTTCCAGCGACGACCAGCAGGTGGCGTCCGAGAGGAGGAGCGGCGGTTTCCCATTGTAAGTCAATGGGGCCATTGACTTCAATGAGGATTCCTTGACGCCGGCCTCGAGGATCAGGTTGGCAGCCATCCAAACCGCAGACCGCAAAAGCGGATACAATGTGTTTGAAAAGAGTTTAATCACTTTGGTCAGTTCAATGACAATTGGCGTGGGAATCTTAGGTTCTAGGGCACCTGGGAATAAAATTCTTGTTGCCCCTAGGAACCCCCACACATGACCCACACCGGGTCCGGGAATGAGGGACCCCCGTAAAGGGTCCAGCGGAGAAAGAGGGTCGCGCCATTGACTTTAATGGCGGAGCGGAGGCCCCATTGAATCCAATGGCGGCGTGCGCCCATGCATTTTCTATGGCGGCGCCGGCCATTGATTCCAATGGGGAAAAGCTGCGTGTCGTGAAAACGGCTAAGTGCGAAACGGGGAAAAATGTACGTCCATATCTCCGGTTCCGGAAGGACCAGAGGGCTGGGATTTGGGTGGCATGTAGCCAAGGTTCCGGCATTAATGCATAGCCATTCCCAACCCTCTCCGAACAACCAGACGGAGTATGGGCGAATGTAAAGATTTGTGGGTTTTCCCATAGACTTCAATGGCGGCAGTTCCCCCATTGAAAGCCTATGGCGGGGAACCCCATTGACTGCAACGGCGGAGTTGCTCCATTGAAGCCTATGGCGGCGGAGCCCTTTGTTTTCAATGGGGAACGAGTGAAAAGCAGAGATTCATTTTTAAAGGGACGAATCCTGTATTTTAAAAAGTGTTTTAAAGTGCATTTATGTATCTCCGGTTCTGGAGGTCGCAGAGAGTTGAAACTTGGCCAATGTGTAGAGTCACTGTCGGCATCACAAACTGGCAGGTTTCGACCCACTGAGCCCAACAGAACAGAACCTATTAATATGTGAAATATTAAGCTGTGAATAGTATTTTGGATATTGTATGAGGATGCAGACCCCATCTGCTATGCAATTAGGTCAGGGGGGCAGACAGATGGTTTAGCATAAGTCCTCTGAACAAAGGTTAACCGCCCTGATTGTTTACGCTAGGGCCAGGAACAAAGAGGCTGAGTGGTTAGTAAGTGTCATAGTTCACACTTGCCAGGGAAGAAGAATCTACTTCAAAGAGATTTTGCTAGCCAGCTCGGTGCCTAGGGTTAAGAGATTGGCTGAAAATTGTATTTAAACCAGGCTCAGCCCTTACTCAGACAAAAAATACAAAAAACACAGCGCAAAACGCTGTGCATTATAAATATATTGATAACCAAACAAGTGAGGTAAGTATTAAGCGTACATTAAAACAATTTAAACAGGCATTTCAGGGTTATTGTTAACCAAGCACCAAACAGGACGCCAGTGGAGATGTCATCGGTTTAGGCACGTAGCTCTCCCCGTCACGATCGCTCAGTCTCAGGATAAAGCCTGGAAGGTCTCCGGTAAGATAGCAAACGGTTCAGCCAACTCGTAGTGCAGATGAGTGATGTCCGCAGGTTCAGAAATCTCTGCGGCAGCGGGACACACGCTGTTCAACTCTCTGATACGGCGCTTCCGGGTTCGTGACGTCACTCGGCGGCGACAGCGCGTCGCGATCTTTCTAAACACCGAGCTGGTTCTCAAAGGAGTGGTGCAAAGTCCAGGGTTCACAAAATATTCTATTCCAACGCGTTTCGAAACCACCCGGAACCACCCTGAAATGCCTGTTTAAATTGTTTTAATGTACGCTTAATACTTACCTCACTTGTTTGGTTATCAATATATTTTTAATGCACTATGAGCGTTGTGCGCTGTATTTTTTGTCTGTCTAATTAGGGGGTACCTGAGCCATCCCTGGTGCCACAGCTGCAAACACTCCATATTATCAATTTGATTAATTTAAGGTCACATTTTTATTTACCTCACATCATCACTTCACTATTGTATTGATTGTAGTTGCGCACTTATTTTTTCACTTCTATTCAGCCCTTACTCAATTGTCTTTGTGGTTTTCAAGATTGCTGTATGAACTGCTTGTCAAAGATTGCTGACTATTTCATCATTCCAACTTTAAGTAAGTGTCTATATTTTGTCTGTTATTTGTATATCTCGTGTGTTCCCTTTTTTTCAAGGAATAAATTATATTTTATCATATCTCAGCCGTGTTCAGTTCAACCCAGGTATTTTTGGTGTATATTATATCTTGTCATAAAGTTACCGTGACAAAGTTGTCCCTAGAGATCCCAGGAGAGGTGATAGAGAAAATGTCGTACTCCAAAGGGAACAATTCTGGATCTATATCCTCGGAAGTAAAGCTCCAGGGGGTCTCAATAAATTAATTGAATTGGTTCCTTTTTTGAAGTAATATATCCTCTGTTAGCAATGACAACCATTAAGATTAGATTTGTTTATTCAGTGTTCTATCCAGTGGGTCTTTTTCCCTATAAGTCTTATACATGGGAAACACATAGGAGGCTAGATACCTTTTCCCTGTATGCATTGGGGTATCAGGGTTCTTTGTATATATATAGATATCTATTTGTTGTATTAAGACATTCTGTATACTCCTAGTTCTATTAAGACATCTTTGTTGGATTAAGACATCTTTTGTATTTAGCATTAATACACAGAAGGCTAGACATCTGCTCTCCTTGTGAATTAGGGTATAAACTTTCTTTGCATATTAAGCCATTCGGTACATTTTGGATTAAGACATTCCCAGTTCGATTAAGATATCCACCAGTTGGATTAAGATATTCTTTGTATTGGATTGACCTTCTCAGCTTCATGCAGTCTCTTTGCCCTACTATAATAATGCATTTCACTAGAGATATCTATTATGTCATTTTATGTGGTATATATACTTCTGTTCAATCACTGGCAAAGCAGTTTTATGTATCATTTAGGGAATTGATCTTTTTAAAGGACAAATATTCATTCTTGTGAGTCCAAACAAAACTGTAGGCTATAATTCTTCTGGTTTTGATTCAGCACGTGTACCTTCTTTTGTTGCCTGTTGAGTGGCTGAAGGTTTTGCTAGTGCTTGTTTAGGGGGTTCAAATTTTGCAACCTTGTTTTTCAGATGAGCGGTATTCCCAGCTTTCACTGCACCCTTGTCTTCATGGGATTTTGTGGCTGTGGGATACTGACGCTTAGTCAGGGTCAATACTTGTCCTTGTAGAACTGTAATCTCATCTGCGAGAGATCCCTGTTTTTTGAGTGCGTCTTGCAAGTCTCTTCTCAGGGAATTTATCTGTACACTTTGTTTTTCTTGAGCTTGCTTCAACATTTTCACTGCATTTTGAAGCACTATGAACTTCTTTGCTTGGGCCACAGTTACTTGTTTCAGTTTCTGGACCTTCTTGTGCTCCCTTTTGTGCCGAGTCACCTGGGTTCTAAGCTTGGCCTTTAGCGATGCTTTGGTGATGCTCAGGGTAGCCTTCAGTTTCTCATGCTGCTTTGAGGGGACATACTGGGTAATCAGACGTTCCTGCAGCACTTGTATTTCTTTAACAATGTAGAGAGTGATTCAGCGCACCGCGATCAAAAAGAAGAACAGGTCTGGCCAAAAATATGTAATCTTTAATGAAGCATCATAAAATCAAGGGATGCAACCCTTCTACGCGTTTCGTGTCTAGCACTTTATCAAGAAGTGCTTTCATACGGTATACAGAACATTTATGTAGCAATGGCTGCCAAATCTCGCGATATCTGTGACGTCACGTCCATGTCATAGCCAATAGAATCTAACCATCTAGCGCATGCTCAGAACGGGGGAATAACCAGCCATCACGCAATCTCCCCAACGCTATTGAGGAACGCCCCTAGGGGAGTGCCACAAAGGGAGGAGTGATCACAACGGAGACTGTATCCGCCCCCATCCTGGCTCTACGTACCCGCTGCTGGTTTGAAACAGCACAAAAATGTGATAATGAGATCTCAGCCATAGATAGACAAAGAAATTGTTGAGTATTAACCCCATCGCAAAGCATATTACGCCCCCATGTAATGGGAGACTAAACATCCAGACTCCAGCCAACTCATCATCCTTAGAGAGCAACTCACAGGAGAGAGCTGAATAATGGAGCTGAATAACGGGTACGTAGAGCCAGGATGGGGGCGGATACAGTCTCCGTTGTGATCACTCCTCCCTTTGTGGCACTCCCCTAGGGGTGTTCCTCAATAGCGTTGGGGAGATTGCGTGATGGCTGGTTATTCCCCCGTTCTGAGCATGCGCTAGATGGTTAGATTCTATTAGCTATGACATGGACGTGACGTCACAGATATCGCGAGATTTGGCAGCCATTGCTACATAAATGTTCTGTATACCGTATGAAAGCACTTCTTGATAAAGTGCTAGACACGAAACGCGTAGAAGGGTTGCATCCCTTGATTTTATGATGCTTCATTAAAGATTACATATTTTTGGCCAGACCTGTTCTTCTTTTTGATCGCGGTGCGCTGAATCACTCTCTACATCGCTGGACTTCATTTCTCTACAGCAGCACGCGATGGAGGGGAAACCCTGGTGGCAGTAATACAGTGAGTACTTAGGGCCAACCCAATGAGGTAGGGGAGGCTGTCCTTGGACTACCTACCCCGACCTTCAGGGTATCTGGTGCCCAATTTTATGATACTCAAGTGTATATATCAATCCAATTCAATATCCAGAGTGTACTCCCCTCTTTCTTGTGTATAGTACACTTATGAGCACCTTACCTCACCAAAACTTCGTATTTCTTTAACAGCCTGCAGATTGTCTTCCTGCAGAGTTCGCTGCTTCTCTTCAGACCTCTGGAGTTGCGTACGCAGACTTTGCAGTTGGTTCTGCAGTCGGTGCTCTGCTTCAAACTTCTCACCTTCCAACAGTCTATTTATTTCCTTGACTTCGTCTTTCAAATGAAAATTTTCTTCTTCCAGTTTTAAGTTTTCTCTTTTTAATCTTACATTTTCTCCTTTTTCAGTCTCTATACTATTCAGGGCCTCCTTGCAGTCCTCTTTCCATTTACGCACATCTGCTTTGAGAATGACAGTCTCCTGGCGTGAGATTTCCTTCTCTAGGTTGAGGGTATGAAGCTCCTTCTGAGAGACTTTGAGATCTGTATTAAGATTGACAATAGTTTCTTTAGATATGTCCAGCTCCTCAGTGAGACTGGGTACTTCCTTTCTGGAGACTTCAATGTCTGTGCGGCAGCTGTTGGTCTCATGATGTGAGGCATCCAGTGCTCTGCGGAGTGTCTGAACCTCTTTCTGAGATACGTCCACCTCTGTCCGGACACTGTTGACCTCCTGTTGTGAGGCATTCAGCTCTACGCGAAGAGTGTGAACCTCTTGCTGAAAGACTGTCATCTGCTTTAGTGCCTCCTCATACTTCCGCTTCAGCTTAGCCATTATTTTATCATATTGGCTCTGCTTTTCATCCCTGGCGGAAATAGTAGCATTTGCAGTATCTAGCTCAGTCTTGAGATCGTCCAATTCTGTCTTGGCTTCACAGTACATTGCGAGCACATGTTCCTGTAGCTTCACGTTATTTTTCAGTAGCTCCGCGTAATCATCTTTCTTTTGTTTCAATTGTTCACGGAGTATATCACAGTCACGCTTGGCATTTTTCAGGGCATCCTCAGGGCTGGTCAAGGGATCGACACTCATCGGTTCCGGCTCCGCTTCACTGGGATGGTTGGTTGAGGGTTCCTCACTGTTGGCACCGGACAGACACTTCTTTGGGGTACACGACTTCTGCCTTGGGCCCTCTGGATATTCGGTTATCCGCAGGACGAATTCTCCATTTTCTCTAGGCTGCAGGGCATCTCGGCCCCCCTTTTTCTCCACAGGGTCTGCGGACGTGTCTGTTCCTTCCACGGTAAGTGAAGAACCGCTTTTCTTTTTCTTTTTTCGCCTTTTTGTTTTGGATGACACCGTCCCCTCAGGGATACTGGGGTCTCCACCTTCATTTGAAATTTTAGCAGCATCACTGGATCCACCCGGCTTTTCTTGCAACTGTAATAGCTGACGGAAATATTCTGTGATCCACTGCTCCCGCTCTTTCTCCTGCTGATCATAATCGTCATCATAGGAAGCGGTCTTTTCGGTTCGTACCGAGTTCAGGCACCCCCACCATTCTTGGGGTGTTTTGTGGGTGTGACTCGGTTTGGGTTCCCCATAAGAGACGTCTTCCTCGGACTGGAAGGGCCACTCTTCTGTGAGGTAGGGTTCATTACAGGAACGCTGCATCTTGTCCTCCATTTTGGGGCTATCAGGTGTCATTTTCTTCCTGACCTCAGGAGGCGCTATTGCAGCTGTTGCTGTTGTAGAGGTCATAGCTCTCACAGGCATCTCTGTAGACTTTTTCTTTCTTGGGTAAGTTTTACAATATCAGCAGTACTGTGCGCGCATTTTCTCTTATCAGGTATACAGGATGTGCAGTTGCTAGGTAAAAACGTCTATTTGCTTTACACCATTTACTTGCTAGGTTTAATCTCTCATTAGGTATGCTGGATGTGCAGTTGCTAGGTAAAAACTTCTGTTTGCTTTACACCATTTACTTGCAAGGTACAATCTCTCTGCTTCAGCCAAATAATGTGGTTTTCTGCTTGAGTTCAGTCTCAACTTTGGGTATTATGACATTCACTCTTCACACTTTGGGATACCTTTTACACAGATCAGCAATTCCTTTTCCCCAGTAGGGCAATTTTACCCTCAGCACTTGTTTACTGAAAATTCCCCTGCTTCAGCACAGTCTTGCATCAATTTTCAAACTTTTCTGCATATACACCATTCACAACTGGTAGTCCTATGCGTTGTGGCAGCCTTTACTTGCAGAATCAGTACCGCTCGCGTGTCACCATCTGTATTCACTGCTTCAGCGAAACATTTGAAAACAACAAACGCCTATCCCTTTTAAGGGCTAACTTATTTCTTGAACCCTGACTACAGCTGGAAGGAAACCCCCTATTTCAATGGCCATATTACACTTTATTTGTGATAGGCAAATAAGGTTTACCTGCTTCAGCAGTCTCTCCCTATCTCCTCTTGGGATTGGGGAAAAGAGTCCATCTGTGGTTTTGTAAGTTTCAGTGCAGTGTAGATTTCCTGCATGGGTGTGTATCACTTTAACTCTGGTCTCTGCTGCATGAGATTTTTTTTATTTATGTTGCTCAGATTGTTTGTAGGCAAAAGCACAAAAAAAAATTCACAGCCAAACTCCGGGTCCCTTCTAATTTCAAGAACCACCTCTCATCCCACTTCTGACACCATATGTAGGCGGACGCTCACAGAGGTATGCAAGGGAGACTGGTTATGGTGAAATTAAATAAGGCTTTTATTGCGCCTGTTTCCTTAACATCAGGAAACCATCCAAACAAGGGGTAAACAAAGCTTCTATTCACTTGGGAGTATTTCTAGTGAAATACTATGCAGTCCACAACTCCCTTTAGATAAGCATGTCTCCCAGCCCCAAACATATATCATGAAATGAGCAGATATAAAAAGTCTTATAAATGAAAGTCTTATCTGTTCCTTGGGGTTTGGAGGGGAAATCTTCTCTGTTCCTGGTTGCTACCTTTTCCTCAGGGGTTGTCAGCATTTGGGTTTAGAAGTTTCCCCTGTGTCTTGAAAGCAGCACTGCTGTTTCTTCTGGCAGGGTCAAGACAACTGTCCCCATGCTCAGTCTCACAAGTTGTGTGAGATTCAGGCACAATCTCCCTTCCTGTCTCAAAAGACAGGCTTTTCTAAGCAATCTAATCAGGCAGGTGGTGTTTGTTAATTGACTACCAGCAGTTAACCACCACACTGCTGGATTAGAGGCACATTTTCTGAACAGGGATAACTCCCCTGTTACAGTGCAATATTCACAAATTCTACAAAGGCTTTTGATACTGTTGATCATGTTATCTTATTAAACAAGCTTCAGTGCTCTGGAATAGGGGAACATGCTTTAAATTGTTTTCACTCATACCTATCGGGTAGATTCCAATTTGTGTTTATCTCGGTCTCTAACTCCAAACCCTTAGATATCACCTTTGGGGTTACGCAAGCCTCTGTTCTTGGGCCCCTACATTTTTCAGTCTTCATTAATGACCTATCTACAACTTGTAAGGCAGCTTCAATGCATATAAATGCGGATGACACAGTCTTATAAGCACATAGCCCTAGCCTTACTGACTTTGGACACATACTTCAATCTAAATTTTTCAAAACTTGAATACTGAATTTTCCAAAACAAACAATTTTTAACTACAGATAAAACAGTATCAGTGGTGTTTGGGACTAAGGCTAAATTTCTAAAGCTTCCAATGACTGAGCTATAGATCAGAACCAACTCAAACACCATTCTTGCCCCTGTCACTAGTTTAAAGTATCTGGGGATTTAGCTTTACTCTGACTTTCAAACTGCATATTGATACTCTGACATCCAGAACCTATCCCTAAAATCACTGGTAAGAAAGCACATCGCCCAGCAGATATTAATGCTAATTATAGACTATGGGGACATAGTATATGGTACAGCATCCCAAACTTACCTAAGCAAACTATACACCCTCTACAACTCAATATGCCACTTTGTAGTACAATGTAATAACAACACACATCACTGCAAAATGCTCGAAGAACTAGATTGGCTGTCCCTCGAGTCCATACTCAAATATATTTTTCCAGTCTTGCTTTCAAATAATTTCTAGGCAAGCTATCTGCCTATTTGAACATTCTCCTCACCCCTACCACAAGCAGTTCTTATTACCTGATCTCAGACTACAAAAGACTGTTCCTGGACCCAAGGTTCAACAAGGAATCCAGTCACTCCACCTGTTACCGTGCACATAACATCTGGAACAACCTACCAGAGACTTTCAAACCCGCCTAAAATATACTTGTAAATAATTTCAATTTCAGCTGTTTCTCATTTTAATCTCATCTGTAACTGTTACATATTAATAATATGGTAGCTGTATGAACTTTTAGGTATATTGGGAAGCCATGTACTAGCTGTTTTCTATTCAAAATGGCTCTGGACCAGACTGTCTCTCAGATTTCTTGATCTCCGACTTGTCATTTCAGGATATGTTTGCAGTATGTCCTTTAGGTCTTCAACAGCCCAAAGGACATGCCAGTGTCTTTGTAATATTGACCTTGCTAGTCCCCATTGTTTATTGAAAGTTCCTATAAATCTGATTGTTTTCTGATGAGGTTGTATAGCCTTGTCTCTCAAAAGGTCTCCTCTAGGGGTATTATTTGCCCTTTTGTAGGCTTTTTTTTTTTACCATACTTTTACTATAGCAACGGACGTAGAATCTATCTCTCATCAGGTCTGTTTGCCTTTCAAATTCAGTAGTGCTGGTACAGTTGCATTCTATTCACAAAAACTGTCCTACTGGAATTCCCTTGGTGAGGTTCCTCGGGTGATGGCTATTTGACCGTAGGACACTGTGGCTGTAGTTTTCCGGAATATCGTTGTAGAGAGCTCTCCATTTGTTTCTTTGGAGATAGTCAGGTCAAGGAATGTGATCTTGTTTGGGTGGATCTGGTAAGTAAGTTTCAGGTTATGATCGTTAGTTTTCAGTTAACCGATTAACTCTTTCAGCAACTCTATTGTGCCACTCGATAACAGGAACATATCGTTGATGAACCTCATCCACAGATCTATGTGGCGTGTAAACCTCTCCATAGTTTCCGAAGATACAGTCTCAGCATCCCACCAGACCAGATACAGGTTAGCATACGATGAGGCACAGGTACTCCCCACCGTGGCCCCTGTATCTGGTGGTAGAGTTTGTAGTGGAATAAGAAATAGTTATTTGTTAATACGAACTTAGCATAAAAGAAAAAATTCCACCGCTCACCTAAGTAATAAACGTCCTATATGGAATAAGGTAGGTGCATGGAGGTATATCATATATAGCAACGAGATCTCAAAAAGTATTGAGTGAAGACCCCACTTTACTGCACTCTAAACCTTAACTGGAGTATATATTTGCCAAAGACTAACACAGAGAATCCCTCTCAGATTAAGGAACCGACGAAAAATAACAAATTGTTTATTACATCCAAAATTTATCACACTCAATAGTTAAAATAAATGCTAAAAAGTTAAAAATCCCCATGTGGGAGTGAAAATAGAGTCAATACCTGATTATTTTACTACTGAAATATAGTAGTCAGAGACTCTAGTTACCCTCTAGCGTACACATCGGCTAGTGGTATAGATTTTAACCATCCAATATGTTGCTAGTCTTATGAACACATACAGTAATGTTGGTTTCACGTCAGTGAACACAGCTGAATTAGCTGCATAAGTAGTATCCTTTTAAAGTAGCTGTTAGAGCAACATTTAAATTTGCAACATATAAAGAGGCTGCACATATATTATCAAAAGCTAGTATTCTGCCTACGTTATCACCTAGGCAATAGTGGTGAACTTTTAAACATCAGTTGGTGTAATACCCAAAATTTTAGGTTTTAGACAAATTGCATGTCCTATTCAAATGCAATAGAACGTGTTGCCATTCAATTGGGCATTTATACAGGCTATTCAGTTACCTGCACAGTTACCAATATCCCAGTGTAGAGAGAATAGTCACGGAAAACTGCAAGGACAGTAGTGGATATGTTAACATATGTATTGGTATCGCACTGCAGTTGGTTAGAGCTGTTGCCGCAGATTCATAAATGGTGCACGGTCTGCAGCGTGATCACCTATATACATATGCGTGCCTGTCACATAAACCTCTAGCGTCACCAAATCAGGTTGCAAAATACTGCCATATACAAACACAAACAGGGATTACGGAGAATCCAATGACCCAGCATGGTAACAGGTGTATGAGCTGTAATGCATAATACCCGTGATTTGCTTTAGTATGTATCAGCTGTTAGTGCCATCAACACAGACTCCTCCCCCTGAAGAAGCGCGTTAATCACGCGAAACATATGTCGGGTCGGACGCCACACGAATGACGTCATAGCGGAGCAGCGGCACTACCGGCACATACAGCTGACACGGACTCAGGCAACCGCGTGTATCAAGGAAACACGGCTTGTATACTTTTTGTCCTGCTGTGGTCTTTGGGTTCTCCGTAACCCTCTCCTTATGATTAGCCACACTTTAGCAACATTTTGCAACCCATACCGGCGATCTATGAGGTCTGATACAAATAGGGATACACATATAAGCACATCATTGACTGTGTTGACGGCACTAACAGCTGATACATACTAAAGCAAATCACGGGTATTATGCATTACAGCTCATACACCTGTTACCATGCTGGGTCATTGGATTCTCCGTAATCCCTGTTTGTGTTTGTATATGGCAGTATTTTGCAACCTGTTTTGGTGACGCTTGAGGTTTATGTGACAGGCACGCATATGTATATAGGTGATCACGCTGCAGACCGTGCACCATTTATGAATCTGCGGCAACAGCTCTAACCAACTGCAGTGCGATACCAATACATATGTTAACATATCCACTACTGTCCTTGCAGTTTTCCGTGACTATTCTCTCTACACTGGGATATTGGTAACTGTGCAGGTAACTGAATAGCCTGTATAAATGCCCAATTGAATGGCAACACGTTCTATTGCATTTGAATAGGACATGCAATTTGTCTAAAACCTAAAATTTTGGGTATTACACCAACTGATGTTTAAAAGTTCACCACTATTGCCTAGGCGATGACGTAGGCAGAATACTAGCTTTTGATAATATATGTGCAGCCTCTTTATATGTTGCAAATTTAAATGTTGCTCTAACAGCTACTTTAAAAGGATACTACTTATGCAGCTAATTCAGCTGTGTTCACTGACGTGAAACCAACATTACTGTATGTGTTCATAAGACTAGCAACATATTGGATGGTTAAAATCTATACCACTAGCCGATGTGTACGCTAGAGCAGCGGTGCGCAAACTGTGGGTCGCGACCCCCAGGGGGGGCGCGACACTGCCGACGGGGGGCGCGGGGTTTACAGAGGCCCCGCGCGCTTCCCGAAGGCACTTAAATTAAGTGCCGGGGGAGCTGCAGGGCCTCTGTAAACCTAACTTACCGTGGCTCCGGCGGCTTCCTCCCTGTGGCGCCATGGCAACGCGGCGTCAAAATGACGCTGCGAGGTCATGTGACGTCACGTTGCTATGGCAACGTGACGTCATTACGCCGGAGCGCGGGTAAGTTGGGGTTGGGGGGGGCGTGGGAGCGAGGGGACACCCGTCAGGGGGGCGCAGGGAAAAAAGTTTGCGCCCCCCTGCGCTAGAGGGTAACTAGAGTCTCTGACTACTATATTTCAATAGTAAAATAATCAGGTATTGACTCTATTTTCACTCCCTCACTCCCACATGGGAATTTTTAACTTTTTAGCATTTATTTTAACTATTGAGTGTGATAAATTTTGGATGTAATAAACAATTTGTTATTTTTCGTCGGTTCCTTAATCTGAGAGGGATTCTCTGTGTTAGCCTATGGCAAATATATACTCCAGTTAAGGTTTAGAGTGCAGTAAAGTGGGGTCTTCACTCAATACTTTTTGAGATCTCGTTGCTTAATACGAACTTAAGCAGGTCGGAGACAAAGGTATTATGAGAACCAAATTGTAGGCCTCTGGTACTAAGGAAGTATGAGACTGCCCTAATCTCTATGTCATGTGGGATACTTGTATATAATCCCTCAACATCTAAGGACACAAGAATTCTGTCTCTACTGACAGTGATCCCCTCAAGTTTTCTCAGGTTATCCTTGCCATCCTTGAAGTAGGAAGGCAAGGCGGTGACGAATGGTCTCAGTACCTGGTCAATATACTGACTGGCATTTTCTGTCAAGTTAACATCACTATATAATTTTATCACACTAGCGATTTGAGTGCTCTCATAAGAGGGGTTCATTTTCCTTGTTGTTTATAACTGTTACATGTTATATTCATTTTTATGTAACCACGCATTATCACCATAACTCTGTGCCCAGGACATACTTGAAAATGACAGGTAAGTCTCAATGAATTATTTCCTAGTAATACATTTTACAAATATTTTCTTTTTAAAAGTCATAGTCTGTATAACTTGATGTTGGAGCATACACTTGTGTCAGACAGGTTAGTCAGCGCTTGACTAAGATATTTAATTGAGGGGTGTTATCCTCATGAAAGTGCATTCAGTATGCATTACTACAGATGGCCACCAGGCTGGAGACATTAATAAAACTACAACTTCCAGATGCCCTGCCGTGTTGGACTCGCCCACATCCTAGTTGGGACCTATTGTATTTAAGACTAGGAAATGCAGCACTCAGTTGTTGTGTTGCCCAGGCTCCTGTACTTCTCCTGCCCAGCTAAGTATATTGCTATTTAGTTTATCTGTGTATGACCTCAGATCTGCTCTGGACTATTGCCTTGCTTAACCCCTCAAGTACCTTGCCTGCTATTTTGATTAGCGTTGTATGAGCTCAGATAGCTATGGACTTGGCACTGATTAAACTCTTTTATCTATCTTCCCTCCTAAGCCTTGTCATTCCCCAGTGTTCTCAGAACTTGTATTATTTGAACCCTGTATCTCTTTGTCAACTGAATGACAATTGTAACTGCTCTTTCCGATGAGCTTTCAAACTCCACTATGTTGTTTATCCATCTTTTCTTAACAATAAAGACGTTTTCTTCTTTTCAACTTCACACTCAGATGTAATCTGGAGCAAACCCATCAGTGATTACTCCGTGTGTCAAAATGCTTAAGGACTGTGCAGTCTTCAACCACGTTTTTCTTGTTTGTTAGGTTATTGTCAATTTAATTCTTGATTCCATTGGGTCCATTTTCTATTTGGATTCTTCATGATGTAGAAGTTTTCACATTCTGCAAATTCTACCAATCTGTCCCCACGTTCATTCCTGTTACTGCAACCAAACTTACCAACTGATGACGGGTACACCAATCTTTGCATTGAAATCTCCCATAACGATCTTGAGGTGACAATTTCCTATTTTTGTTAAATTGGTTGATTTCATGGTAGAAATCTACGATTTCATTGTCTGCGTAGCTTGATGTTGCAGCATACACTTGGATTATTTGAAGCCTGTATTTCTTTGTCAACTGAATAGCATTATATCTGCTCTTTCTGATGATCTTATATATACTTCCCAATCATCTTATTATGCATGTCTGCAGACATGCTATTGAAATGTCTAAATTTAAATCCAAAATAGTGTTGCTTAGTGAATACAAGGATGTTTGATTTACTTTTAAGACACAATGTGACATGTTTTTAAATACATATCACTGAATTGTTTAGACAAAGACATCTACCCGAGCTCAAGCAAAAGATGCTCAGGCTTTGTTTCTCATATAAATCGGTGATCTGGCACTCAACTACAGTATTTACAGTTATAACTTGCATTATGAAACTTTAGTGCCGTATTTTCACTCAAAAATGTGTAATAGGAAAATATAATTTACAAATGGCATGAATTCCACTTCACTATTTTAAAGGCACTCAACACTCATAACTGCCCCAATAAATAATATTTCTAGTACCATACTTGATTCTGTGATTAAATCGCAACCCCCATCTTATCTTTGGAAGACCACCAGTTCTGAAGATATTTCCCCCATAGATGTGGTAATATGGTAATGAAATCAGGGGTCTCAGAGTGATCTTAACCATGAGATGGCTTCCTGAAATACAATCACCCTGGTTTCACACAAGGAAGCTTCTAGTTCAGCAGATACTTGTCCCAGTTTGTCCCTGCATTATTATGATTACAATGTGGCCAGTGGCAGTGAACAAGCAAACTGCTGTGCAATAGCACTGAGGTTTTTATTCATTAGCGTTCCAATGCTGGGGTAAATATCAGCTGGGAATGTTACATGAAATCTTCCAAAAACATTATCTTTAACTTATTTTATGTTTTCATATTTCATAAAATATTTCATATTTTGCTCATTTAGGAGAGAGAGAGAGGGAGAGAGAGAGGGAGAGAGAGAGAGAGAGATGGAGAGAGGGAGAGAGGGAGAGGGGGAGAGGGAGAGGGAGAAAGAGAGAGGGAGAGAGAGAGGGAGAGAGAGAGAGAGGGAGAGAGGGAGGGAGAGAGGGAGGGAGAGAGAGAGGGGGAGAGAGAGAGGGAGAGAGAGAGAGAGAGAGAGAGAGAGAGAGAGAGAGAGAGAGAGAGAGAAGTCAGTAAGGATAAATAAAGACATTGCAGATCTAGAGTGTCAAAATGCTGATGCTGCCTACCATTACAAACAAATGGCCCACTCATGTGGTAGTTAATAGACTATTTTTATTACTAAGGATGAAACATGCCTAAAAACTCTAACAGAATGTACAGGTCTACTTTATTGTATGTGTTTAACCATTTTTAAGCAGTCCCTGATTTTAAAAATAGTAAGCCCTAACCAATTACAATTTCCACCAGCCGAGCCAGGGCACTAAAATGTGCAGTCAAGTACCTATATACTAAGTTGTGGCTGCATATTAGCATCTGGATTAGAACATATATAGTTGAAATCTATGAACAAAAAACAAACAAAAGCGCAAGCTCCATAGCACGTAACTGAGTAAAAAATAAGGTACATTTATTTAAAAAATCAGCAACCCATAAGAATGTGCACTTACAGGATTTTAAACAGAACCATTCGTGGGAGAGAAATCTCTATTGTGGTCATCTGCGGTGATAGGGTGAGTCCCAGGTTTGCAGAGTGGATGTAAACAGCCCAGGTTCACCATGAACTCCTATCCCAAATAGGCAGCAAGATAAAAAGGTATCCAATGCCTGCACGTCCTTTGCTTCCTCATAGAATGGTTGCTAGCACTTGAAATTACCGCCAGCCGGAGCGCAGGGAACCAGGGACTCCAAATACACCAACACGAGCGCGATGACATCACAGCTCTACGCGTTTCGTCACACTGCGGCGACTTCGTCAGGAGCTGAGTATTTTTTACTCAGTTACGTGCTATGGAGCTTGCGCTTTTGTTTGTTTTTTTGTTCATAGATTCCAAAAGTGGTTGGCTATACCACTCCCCTTAGTCCCCTGGATCTTCTATTGGGACTACATTTCTCTGTGGATTTTTTTGTTTGAGTGGAACATTCATTTTGGATTTTTCCTTTTTTTTTTCACTATCACGTTATGGTTTGTAGATATTATTAGGTTAAATTGTGGTAATTTTAATTTATTTTAATATTTTAAATATGTTATTATAATTTATCATTTATTAGGGTTATTTCACATCCTCTTTAGCGCTACTTAATTTTTGTGTTGTCTTTGTTATATATAGTTGAAAGGTAACATGTCAATTCGAGTGACTATTCACAGACTATACAATGCTATTGTTTCTCTTAAGATGCTGATGTTGTATACAGCACTGTACATAAAATGATAGAGGCATTCCTATTTTAAATAGCTATTTTTCCTGACTGGGGCAATGGTAATGCTACTACAGTACATGTAGCGGGCAATGAGGACACATTCAAAGTCAGTGCCATTTAGACAAGGTCGCTCCTCCAGGTATAATGTAATACATAAATATTTGTCTGCAGAACAAAACTGCAGCATTTGAACATCAATGTCACATTTCTTTTCAGTTAGCAGCAGAGAATCTCAAGGCTGGAAAATTGACTGATTCTCCAACTGCTGGTGCTGTTTATTCCGGAACAAGAACAAAGCACACTTATAGATTAGTATGGATGCTTCCTCTGCTGCATCTTTCTTGGCCTGATAAAGTGAAGGTTTCTCCTTTCCTTACTTTGCTCTCATCAGCAGTTTCTCCATATGTATCAAAAACACTTATGTCCTTCTGGTGCTGAAAGGGCCTGCAAAACAATGCAGAGCAATACATTATAATACACAGGTTTCCCAAAAAGTCGAGTGCAGTTAAATGGCAGCATGTAATGTCTAATTTCTCAGTTCCTGAAAGAAGAATGAAATCAAAAGCAATGGTACGCACAAGGGTTGGCTTTTTTCTAGAATTATTGTAAAACTAATACCATTTATTAATGACATCAATCCCAGTGGGGTTGGAACTGATCATTAGTTATTTTTAATTTAGGAGGTAATTCAATATACTCTAAACAATTGATTCGAATCTTCAAAGTATATTGAATTACCAAATGAAAAGTACAAAAATTAGCAGCGCACAACCAAGGGAGCCAGGCAAGATGATAGTAAAAATATATTTATTGATCCATCACCAAAGGAGGTTTAGGAACCCTCCAACGTGTTTCGCACCTTTTGGGTACTTTAGGCCTTGATTATATCAAGTGCTGCAAGGCGGCAGTGTTATTCTGTGATGTCACCCAGTTCTGCCGCAGCATCTTGATTATACCAGGGAGGGAGAGCAGAGGAGGCTTGGCGGAGGCATGGCCATGAACGGTTTGCCCTCATTGGCTGAACCGCTCACGTGACACGGCTGTCACCAGAAAAAATGTAATTTCTCAGTCTCTTCTCCAGCCGTCCACTTTGTAGTACGGCGCGCCACGACCTTCACTTGCGGTATAAGCACTTTCATTGGATATAAGTTACTTGTTTCTGGGTATAATCACGGCCTTATCAAGGAGTATGGAGCTGTCAAATATTCAGCATTATATACAAAAGGCACTTATTTAAATTTTGCGACAAAAAAATCACTGACGTCATGGCGCATGCGTGGTCATGCACATGCGCAGACCCAAATATACACATACCCTGATTGAGGCAAGACAACATTCAACTGTGTAATTGGCCAAAGGACTTGCGCATCCCCGCAAACACTGTCCATCCTCCCTCAACATCAACGCGGAGGGAACAACAGCCAGCTGTGTAATGTCATGGAAACCAAGACACCACAATAAACACAGACTTACTGACAGCTCCATAAAACAGACAAGAAACATAAGGTTGTCCAGTCCTGACATCCCTCAAAGTCACAATGGAATCAAGATTATGACTTAGAGGGGCAGTTATGGTGAGAGGTCTCTGTTTGCACACATGAAAATAAAATAAAAGACAGCTTTTGTTAATCCATATATTTGAAACAGCGCATTAAAAATAGACAGAGTAATCTATACCAGCGGTGGGCAAACAGGGGGGCACGAGAAGTTCTAGGGGGGGCGTGGCGGATACAGAGGCACCGCGCTCTTCCTCACGGCATTTAAATTAAATGCCGGGGGAGGGGTGAGGCCTCTATAACTCACTTACCTGTTCTCTGCCGGGTCTTCAGCGACGCGTCGCCATGGCAACGCGGCGTCACATGCCGGTGCGGGGTCGTGTGACGTTACGCATCACCATGGCAACGCTTCAAATGACGCGGCGGGTCACGTGATGTCACATGACCCGCAATGTCATTTGACGGTGAGTCTTTGGAGAGGGGGGGGGACACGAACTCTGCGGCTCCCGGGTAGGGGGGCGAAGCTCAAAAAGTTTGCACACCCCTGATCTATACAATTCTAAATATTAAACCTCAACAAGAGCATAACTGTGATGTCATTGTAATATGGCGGTGACACACACATGCTGATTGATAAAAGTAAAAACATGAAACTAATATAAATTCTCCAGAGCCATGGTCTTCTAAAACAATGTCCGGACCTGTCATGCTCAAGATGCCTTTGATGAAGCTCCTGATTAGACAATGTAACTGCTAGTGTATGGGTTCACAAATGTAGTCTAGTTGAAAGTTCTGGTTTGATGTGTTGGTCCCAAAGTAATGTAGATTTGTTGTTTGTGCTACCTTTTAGTAGAACCTACATGATATTTCTTCATAAATGAAATTATAGTGTACAGGCATACCCCGCATTAACGTACCCAATGGGACCGGAGCATGTATGTAAAGCGAAAATGTACTTAAAGTGAAGCACTACCTTTTTCCCACTAATCGATGCATGTACTGTACTGCAATCATCATATACGTGCATAACTGATGTAAATAACGCATTTGTAACAGGCTCTATAGTCTCCCCACTTGCGCACAGCTTCGGTACAGGTAGGGAGCTGGTATTGCGGTTCAGGATGTGCTGACAGGCGCATGCGCGAGCTGCCGTTTGCCTATTGGGTGATATGTCCTTACTCGCGAGTGTACTTAAAGTGAGTGTCCTTAAACTGGGGTATGCCTGTATAGAGTTTTTGAAATCTCATAGGTTTCGTCTTTAAGCGTCAACTTAAATAAGAAACCTAGGGATTTCATAAGCTCTGTACACTCTAATTTTATCTAACGTTGGTCCCTTAAAAAGGCTCACATGTGTAAGACTTCTAATGTGAATTTAATAACACTGGTAAAGACTGGACCGACAATATATTTCAAATTGAAAGTTCATTGTATTCATGGTCCATGACACATCAGATCACACAATATTAAAGTGTGTGTGTGTGTGTGTGTGTGTGTGTGTGTGTGTGTGTGTGTGTGTGTGTGTGTGTGTGTGTGTGTGTGTGTGTGTGTGTGTGTGTGTGTGTGTGTGTGTGTGTGTGTGTGTGTGTGTGTTGCTGCTTAAACACTGAATATATCGTTTGCAGAAGATATTACAATCTTTTATTTTTAAATATGGGCCTTTATATTTAAAAGTGGGGGGAAAAACTTGAATGCAGGAGGGAGGGTAGCATAATTGCAGTTTAAAGAGAGTATCAAAACTATTGTCCAACTGAAAATAAAATTAGTCAAAAGATTTTTAAAAGGACAACTGACCTGTTAATTTTCTTCGTCATCTGCAGTTTCTATTATGGATGGGATTTTAGATTCGTCTATTTTCTTCTGTTCTCTTCTCAATTGCTTTCCTTTAGCGAAACAGACACACACATTCATACATGTGTACAAGACTTTAAATATTTCTTATCTAAAGGGAAGTAGATGCATGGAATTGAATCCCACCAGATGTAATAGAGGAAATTAAACAGTAAACAAATGTATTCCGCATAGATAAGACCCTGGCTTACCTACATTCAAACTGGTGTGGGTGGTGTGCTCAATGAAGAAACTCACCAGTTTATTCCACAACAGATATCATAAATTCTGCTGAATCTGGGCTCCATTGTTCAGTTTTCAAGATGGTCTCATTCTCTCCTCCAAAGAGAAGTCTTTGTAATGTTAATTACATCTACTGAATGTTTATTTTCACCCTTATGCAGCCTCTGTCTCCCCTCCATGCTGTACTCTTATTCTTACGAATCCCTTATAAGAGCTCTGACCCTCACATGTTTGTCTTATTATGGAAGAGACAATGGACACTTTCCCCAAGCTTTATTCACAGAATGCTAAAGAAATAGTCCTCCTTGGCACTGGTCCGCCAAAGGCAGATTATAATCGATGAATATGTGAAAAAATAAATAAACACATCATTGTGTAGTTTCTATACATTTCAGTGATCTAGTGAAACACCTTCAAGTGAAAATTAATTTGTTAATGGTATAGTGACCATTTAGCTTATTTCTAAATCCCACATAAATCAGTGAAATAGCGCTGACAACAGTAAAAATCCTACTACTATAGATGGTGATCTTTATAAGATGAATACGCCCAAACGATTTCCAGTGTATATAGGATTCCTTATAGGCACCAATGATCATGCATGTAGAAAATATACATATATACATACAGTACAATACTTAACTTTCCCTTGCACAGAGTACAGTTGTATGAGGAAGCGAATAGCCATTCGTGAAACGCGTAGGGTGGCATTGCACATGCGGGTGACTGTAAGTGAGCACTGGGCCTGTGAATGGTGACAGTGTTGAGGAGAACCAAGATTTCCATAGAGGAACAGCTGAAGGCATCAGTGTATCATCACGCGGCAACGTCAGAGTGACAGCACGTAACTGTGTCTACACGGCGACGCGTGGAGATGTGGTGCGGAGCCGAGACACGAACCGGAGGGACCGAGGCATTGGCAGGGAAACTCCATGAGGACGCCTAAAACGCCCTAACATTGGAGGATCTCTACATCGACAAACCAGAGGGTCAGGGCTCGTGACGGACATCCCTATACACACCCAATGAGCAATGACCATTGGTGCCTATAAGGAATCCTATCCACACTGGAAATTATTTGGGCGTATTCATCTTATAAAGATCACCATCTATAGTAGTAGAATTTACTGTTGTCAGCGCTATTTCACTTATTTATTGGGATTTAGAAATAAGTTAAATGGTCACTATACCATTAACAAATTAATTTTCACTTGTACTGTAGGTGTTTCACTAGATCACTGAAATTTACAGAAACTACACAATGATGTGTTTATTTATTTTTTCACACATTTACAGATTATAATCTGTGCATGGCTTCGGAGGATCAGCACCACGGTGGACTATTTCTTTACCAAATATCAAGAAAGATTTGTGTACAATCCAAGTGTCAACCAGGCTGCAGAACTCTGGCCAATTTAAGGTGTTTGTACTGCAAATATTCACCAACACTAACTGTCTTTGACCAATGTATCATAAGACATTGGTCTCCCCACCTGGGAGGCCAATTGTCTCTAGTATTGGATCTTTGGGAGATGGTGTATCAAGATATGTGGATCATTATTTGCAGAGTTTTGTAAGAGAACTCCCATCTTACATTAGGGATAGCAGCGACCTTTTGGAACAGTTGGACTCCATAATTTGGCAAAAAAACTTTATATGGGTAACGTTGGACATCACATCCCTGTATACAGTTATAGACCGTCATCAAGGAATGGCAGCTGTCAGACATTTTCTTGAGCACTCCACATTATCACTTGTACAAATTTCTTTCATTTTAGATTGTATTCACTTTTTACTTACTCACAATTATTTTATGTTTGATGGGGTTTTCTATCTCCAAACACGTGGTACTGCTATGGGCACTAGTTTTGCCCCCTCAAATGAAAACCTATTTTTAGGTTTGTGGGAGACAGACCACGTGTTTGGTGATAGAAACCCCTATCGACAATTTATCATTTTTTATAACCGTTACATAGATGACCTTATTTTTATTTGGCACGGGGAGGTGGACTCACTTTTATTATTTATAGAATACCTTAATGATAATAATTAAAATTTACACTTCACTCACACTTATAATTTTCAAATATACATTATCTGGACGTATTATTATTTATTGATATTAATATGCTTATCAGTTCAGATGTTTATAGAAAACCCAATTCACGTAACACTTTTCTTAGAGCTGACAGCTGCCATCCCAAGTCCCTTCTTAGAAACATCCCGAAGGGTCAATTAATAAGATTAAAAAGGATTTGTTCCAACAATGAGAATTTTACTAAACAATCAGATGAACTTCTGACCAGGTTCCAAGAAAGGGGCTACCCACTTATAGATCTAAAAAAATCATTAGAGGAGGTTAACAAAATCACCAGGGAAGAATTATTGCTTAAACAAAGGAAAAAGGTTTTGAAACATGATACTAAGGCTATCAATCAACCGCTATTCATTACTCAATACAACACTCAAGTGAGTCAGATAAAGCATATTATCAAAAAACATTGGGAGATCCTTTCAGGAGATCCTCTTCTTAAACATGTATATTCAGAGGGTCCCCAATTTGTTTTTAGAAAAGCCAGAACCATTGCCAATTCAGTGTCCCCGAGTCTTTTCTCCAGTAAACGAAATTGTAATACCAGACGGTTACCCAAAGGAAGCTTTAAATGCCTCAAATGCATTTCATGTAAATATATGCTTCCAGGTTCTACGTTTACATCATTTGTTACTGGGTGTGAGTTCCCTGTTACATCATTTATTAATTGTGATACCACATTCGCGGTTTATGTTTTGAACTGCGGATGTGGTAAACAATATGTGGGCCATACTACTCATGCCCTGAAGGCCCGTATTAGGGAACATATGAGACTTATAAGAAATGGCGATCTCATTCACCCAGTAGCACAACACTTCACCAACTGCAGATTGGGAAGTATTGATATGTTTTGCATACATGGGCATAGAGCAGGTGCCAGCTCCAGTCAGAGGGGGCAATAGGATGGAACTTCTAGACAAACGAGAACTTTACTGGATTTTTACACTCAAAACAAAAATACCAGATGGCCTTAACTCTGACTGGGATCTGGCGCCTTATTTACGCTAATCAATATTTCAAATTAAATAAAATGTAATTATATTGAATTATACTAAGTTATGGTCAATATTGTTCTTTTTGTATTGGACAAATTGATTCATATCATTGCCTCGATTCCTTATGTTTCTGGGAAATGTCCTGCATTATGCAGGTGGTATCCTTAGAGGAATGGTCCATGATCATGAATTATATATATATTATTCCTGTTGGTCTATACCTATATCCCCTATCCTGCACATCGTCTCTGTGTTCACTGATTTTTGGTATGTTGTCAATATTTATTATTATTATATTTTTTATTAATTAGTTTATCACTTATGCCATTAATGTTTATATTATTTATATTATTATTTTTTAATTAAATTTATTTTTTTGCTCAGGTGGGTTTTTTCAAAAAAATGTATTGATCAATTTATATTACTATATTATTGATATATATTAATTATTATTATATTAATTTTTTATTATTATTTATATTGATCAATCAATTCCAGTTTTTCATTCCCTGATTATACAGCTTATTATACAATCTCTCCTTTTTCAAGTGGATACTGACGCTTTATATATATTTATGTTGATTATCATCACTAAATACATACTTATACATGTTTATATGTATTGCCATTAGTTTATCCACTTGATAGGTATTTTCTTTCTTTTATCAGAGATTTTCATATAGTTATGATATTTCTTTTTATTCATATACTTTTTTCTAAGGTTTCTTTAGTTCTGGAAGCTATACCCAGTACTCAAATGTCTGTTTTCCATATAAAAAAATTTTGTCAATAAAGTTGTGATAATTTTGTATGACACGTGCTGACGTCATTATGTATGCGTCACTCCTGAGAAGTTTCAGGAAGTGAACTACGAATGGACGACAGCACGTCTCAAGGGTACTTAAGCAGACTGGTGAGTACTTTAGTTAGTCACCTTGAGAAAGAGCTCACGCTCGAAACGCGTTGGTGGGGGTCTTTGTACCCCGTAATGTAGCTGTATTTTTTTGCTGGTTCCATTAAATCATTTTTTTATGGGCATACGCTCTCCTTGATTTCATTTAAATTCGATTTTTTGTTCTCTTGAGAATTAGTGCCTGCTTTTTCCCTGCTTTGTGTCTATTTGACCAATGTTGGACTTCGCGCTTAAATTGTGTAATTTTTTACATTTATTCACAGAATGCCAAATCATAAAATGCTACATTTATGTTACTTTATGTAATTGAATGTGATAGTTATTTTTTCTTGTCCTGTTATCATCCTTCCCCCCTCTCTTTTTATAATATGTTTAATAAACTGAAATAAAAAAATTAAAAAAAGATTCTTGCCTTTATATTCAGGGCTGGTAAAAATCAGTTTCTCTAGCCAGTCATACTTTATGGACGAGCTAGGCAAAATAAATGTCCCGAACCAACAATCAAGAGTTTAAAAAAAATATATATATAGCTTATTTTTCAGGAATAAAACACGCACTAGAGAAGTAAAATCAGGCACACTATTGTATAATATGCTGAAGAGATAAAATAAACATGCAGCAGGAACTGAAACTGTAATTTCTTCAAGCAGCATTCCTGGTAACACTTTTGAAAAAAATAGGTTTGATGCAGGGGGTTTTCCGGAGCTAAATCATGTTGATTTTAGCTCTGGGGACCCCCTGCTTCCTGAGATACTTATCTCAAAAGGGGGTGCCAGTATCTGTTGTTTAAATATCCTGTCATGTGGGCCAATAGGAAGCCGCAAGGAATGACGTCACGCCTTCTATTGGCCTGCAAGATGCAGAGCTTTTAAACCGCCACAGTGTGAAACCAGGTGGGGATCCTACCAGCAGCATATACTGAGCTAAGTATCTTGGGAAGCAGGAGGTCCACAGAGCTGAAATCAATGCGGTTCAGTTCCCCGAGACCCCCTGCTTCAAACCTATTTAAAAAAATAATAATAAAATAGCCAGGAGTGCTGCTTTAAAAGCTCAAGGTGAAGCCATATTTCAGAGTCTATATCAGAAATCAGAATATTTATTTAAGTAAATATAACCATACTGAGGCTGGCACCCAATGAGTCAGAATTAATAGGACTAATTATAACAGATTCTTACAACACCCTCTCAACATATGTACTAACTTCCTTTGCCATGCACAAGATACTACATTTACTGATATTTCATCTGAATCTCACATCATATTATTAGATTGCAAACTCTGTGGATTAAAGATTCTATTTTCTCTATGTTTACTTGTATGTCTAATACTTTTATCCCTGTATTTTAAATAATACTTATTTTGTATGCTTACTGTACATGGACATATTTTTCAGGTTTACTTAATCAGTGAGGCATCATTGGTCCTAAGTCATGAAGTCGCGATCGGGGCCATGGCACCCAATCTGCCGGTAACTGCAATTCAAGTCAATGGCAGTTAATCCAGATTGGGTGCCATTTCCCGCATCCCACCTTCATGACTCTCAACCATTGTAGGGTGCAACAGCAATGTCCACCTGGCATTAAAGCTGTGCAGGAAGATTTAAATATTTTATCAAAACAATTATCCTTGTTATCAGTGCTAACATTTTATTCATATAAAGTTCTTTTCATTGCCCTAAATCATTAGTCCCTTGAAAAATCTCTTTAAGGAAATCAGAGGAAAATATGTAACATTTTGTGGGTGATGTACCAAGACACATATGGAGCAAAATTGAAGCAAATTGAATAATTTTCACCTTGCTTCTCTTGTTATCAGTATATTAAGGTCTTTACTCCAAGGGTTATGGTGTGTGCATTTGCTTGCAATTTGTGGAGTGTCTATAGGAGCTACATGATGCACACATTATAATGAGATGTATTAAACTCTTTCTCCGTGCATCAATTTTTTATCTTGTATTTACATTTTTTTTAAATCTGCGAGGTCTGAAACACTTTATTACATTTGATGCAAATATGAAAGGAAAGAACGGCCACCGGTTTTCTTTCTGCTACAAATCATACACAAAAAAAGCGGAAATATTCAAACTACATGAAAAAAAATACATATAGGGGGTAATATATCAAAGACTTCTGTCTGCAAAAACTTGAACAAAAGCCAGATTTATCAGATCACTGGAATTCTTTATTTGATAAATCGGTACAAATGTTTTGCACTGTTGGCTGTTTATCAACGCAAAGAATAAAAGCATACTTGTGGTAAGCATAAGGTCAAATGAAATGTGTTTAAGAAATAGAGAGAAATAAAATTAAGTCCTAAGGTTTTATACAGCAAACAAGCAAAATAGTGACAGGTGTGTATCTGCTGTCATCTTTCATCTTATCTTATATCTTATCTTATATATATATATATATATATATATATATAAAAGTCAAAATCTGTTTGTTTGTGGGTTTGTTTGTGTGCTTTCATTGGCTCTCAAGCGCTCCCATTGGCTGACTGCGGGGCGAGCCTTGGCTCTCATTCCCTGACTACGGGGCGGGGCTTGCCTCTCATTGCCGCAAGCAACACGCCCCCCCCCGACCCACAGCCGAACAACCCGCCCCCGCACTCAACTGCCGCAGACAAACCCCCGCGCCCGCAGCGAGCTGCCGCCGCCGGTAAGCAACCCCCCGCTCGTACCCGCAGTGATCTGCCGCCGCCGAGACACTCGCCCCCCCGCACCCCAGTAAGTCGGCGCCGTCCAACCCGCCCGGCTGCCCCCCCCCCCACGGTGAGCCAACGCCGCCGAACAACCCTCACGTCCGCACCCCCAGTGAGCTGCCGCCAAGCAGCAACCAGCCCCCCACCCCCCTGAATCACCGCCGAACAACCCGCCCCCGCACTCAGCCACCGCAGACAAACCCCCCCAGCCTGCCCCCGCAGCGAGCCGCGCCGGTAAGCAACCCCCCCGCCCGCACCCGCAGTGAGCTGCTGCCGCAACACCCTCTCCCGCACCCCCAGTGAGCCGCCGCCGAGCAACTTTCCCGCCCGCTCCAACAGTGAGCCGCCAAGCAACCCTCCCGCCCACCAGGGGAGAGAGTGAGGGGTGCTCCATGGGACTCAGGGGGAACCGGAGCTGTCAACTGGGGGGGAATCCGAGCTTTTAACGGGGGGGACGACCAGAGCTGTGAAGGGGGAGGGGCAGAGCTGTGAACGGGGGGTGGGGGAACACATTCATGTGAAGGGGGGGACCGGATTGATGTGGACAGGGGAGAAAGAGAGAGGGGGAAAGGAGAGACAGGGGGGAGCGGGAAAATTAAATCCCGGGCAACACCGGGTGTATCAGCTAGTTTATGCTAAAAAAAAAAAAGAGAACTCTAGAAACAGCAAAAGGAATGTTGAGAGGTAGTTCGCATATCAGGTGTAAAGTATGTAAGAGAGGAGCAGAGACAAGTCTCCAGGGAATGGAGAGAGGAATGCAACTGCACTAGCAATGTAAACTTTAAAAACAGACATCTTGAAAAAACATGGTCAAAGTTGTTACCCCTTTCAGCACTGAAGAGACCTTCAATGTGTTTGCTTGATCATCCTTTACTGGATAGTTTAAGCATGCTGTAGATAGAACATCCTTGTGGGTTTGTTGCAGATATTATTTATGCAATTTTGCTGCAGGATTTATCAGTGACAGAATGATAAATGACAGAGGGAAATACAATATCTCTAACTAAATAACAGCCGTAAGGAAGCCTCTGCATACACTATATTGTGTTTGCATACAGCCTGTATGTTCTAAAGCATTTTACAATAATACTGCACAAGCTGTTATGCAACCACCTCTGCTTTGGAATCCAGATGTAATATTTAGAATACTAGGCCCTTTAATGATTTCCCCAAATTATATTTACTCCTTAAAACGATGCTTAGTTGGCACAACTTTTGGGATCACTTGCTTTTCCCCCCCAAACAAAAACAGATGGAATATCTCATATTTCATGAAGATCGAAAAGGCAAGATTTCCTGAAACATTATTACAATCAACTAATTTATAACGTAGCTGTTATAATGACTCCGGAATGTTGAGGATGTGGATTATAACTTAATTTAATTCTCAACCCACACATACCACTTTCAGGAAACATCAATTCACCTTTATGCTTATCCTTGTACAGTACACTGCCATTTTATATTATCATCCATACCAATTCCCCCTGCAAAATAAGCAGCTGACCCTATGCTTTTCAGCCTGCTGTATTTATTTTGGAAAAAGTACCGATACTCATTTTTTTGGTACATACAGTAGATCTCCTAAAACCTTAATTATGGGTCAGCTCTAATCACATCAACTTTGGAGTTCCTAGCTATCCCTTAATATAAGCAATGTGTATTGCACACCCCAGTGATAATATTTATTGTTCTTTTCAGTACGTTTTGCGGTCCACAAAGTTATTAACGAGTTCTTAAAATATGAAATAGTTGTTAAGTATGACTTATTGCTGAGTGTGTTCACTTTATTGTATCTCCAGCATATACATCATGAATTGCAACTAATGCTGTGAGAATTTTTAAGTAAAGCATAACTCCCAACAGTTAAATGCTAGTCTTTACAGTGAACTTTGCTTAAAATATATATTTATCATTAGCTGTACATCAACTTATGAACAAAATGGCAGAATGATGATCTGAGAAAAATCAGTTCCAATGATAATTGTATGATAGCACTGTAAATGCAGCCGTGGCTCAACAATGGAACTTATTCAATATTCTGTGAAGCTACATCCTCATGCTAGAGAAGAGTTATCCCTTTACTTTGAATGGAGTAGGATTCTTATCTAGCACAGAGAAGCATTTCCATAGCACATTGAATAAGAACCAATAGGGCAAATTACATAATTTTCCCTTTGCAGAACTTTAGGTCAATGTGCTTGGCATCAGTTTTGTTCTGCGTGTGCCAGGATGTAATTTAGAAAGTGGTTGTAAAAAGAACCAGGACAAGATACAGTCAGTTAAATATTATAATGAGATGTATAAACATTTCAATCAATGTTCCTTTCTGTGTGTGTCCATTACATCTTCCAGGATTAGGACGTTTTCATTTGTGCTGATAAAAGATTTGCTCAAAATGTAAGAAACAAGATTTACAAGGTTCATGAACTGAATTATCTTGATACATATTCCATTGATCAGTATAATGTCATGGTCACATATGTCATAAACGTTGTTGAGTAGCATTGCAGATAGCTATTTGACATCTTTATTACAAAGCTACAGTAGAAAACAGCATGCTATATACTACTGAAAACAGTTTAAGATATCCAACCTGAAATCACCATTGTTTCACAAAAATGCTGCCAGGGAGAGATTACAAAAAGGTACATTCTGAGTATAATTCAGTTCTTTCTTTTACGTTCACATGGAAGTAAAAAAATGTGAACAAAGGGTGCCCCACGCCTTATACTGAGGGGGAGATAAGCAGGGCCATTTTAGCAATGCTCATAGAATTTTCTTCAAAATCTTGCATTTCTCTAAGCCTGTATAAATATGCCCATATAGCCTATATAAATATGCCCCTATAAGGCATGGGGGCATATCTACTAAGCAGTGTTATAAGACACCTTTTGGTGCTGGAATATCTCTTCCTGCTCATTCACTTGATGGGGGCATCAAATCGAAAAAAATTAGGATTTCGGCAAATCTGTTCTTTAAAGGGTTCGTCGCTCTCAGCCCAAAACCGGCAATTGCTCTGAAAGAATATGATTTGGATGTAACTGGAGATTAATTTCTAACTGATAACTGATGGATAAAAAATGCATTTAGATACAACACAATGCACCTGTGTATAGGAATAGCCATTGCTCCAAATAAATGTCTAAGGTCATTTTTAATATGAAGCATGTGATTAATATGAGACAATAAAAAAATGGCAATTTGAGCAGAAACCATATTTTTGGATTGTTGTTTAGTAGAACTAATTATTGCAGCATCCAACAGGCAAAATTACTTTTTATCATATGTTGGGTATGAATAAGAAGATAATACATATAAAAATTGGATGGGCCTTTTTATAATTTTATGCAGTGAATACTAAAATAAGGAGGATTGTATAACGTGACTGTTGCCTAAATACAGGGAGGTAACGGACATTATTTTCCATGAGTTTAATGGGCACCCACAAAGCTAATTATGTGCAAAAAGAATGGGCGTTAGTTATCATCTCATTGTAATAGGTTTAACGCCATGTTAAGTTAGCACTGCCTTGCTAAACATGACATGCATGCAGTAGAGTTATTAAGTATGCTGTGACAGTGGAGCTATCCAGCATCTGAGAAGGTCCAATGCCATAGCTGCTGCCCTGAAAAGCAGTGGTTGTGGGTTCTGATCCTGTTGGGACTGACATTAGTACCTCCTTCCTCTCAAGAAGGCTTAGGCTTTAGTAATTTTGGAAACCTTTTAGGAGGTGTGGGGTGTGAGTCATTTAAATATACTTTGTATATCATTAGCGTATTTCCCAGATATCTAAGGTGTGCTCCTCCAAAAGTTATTTGGAGAGAGGTTTGAGGAGATATATGTAGTTCTTGGGACGCTACCTAAAACAGCTATGACTCTCTCCTCTCCAGCAAAACCCATACTGTATTTCAATGTCTAGATGGAGCTAACGCCACCTTTAGGCATGACCTAAATAATGTCAGGTTAAATCTGAAAGGCCTTTAGTGCATATGTTATGTAAGGAGGAGCACCTCTTTTGCCTATCATTTGCATTAACGACCAGACAAAAAAAAAAATATACCTTATTTAAGGAGTAGCACTGAGTTAACATTACGTTATTTGTTTTAGTGCATAGGCATTATAACTAACCTACTGTTAATTTAGGTTAAATAGTGTAACAGAGCTTGTGGATCTGCCCCTATGAGCAGTTGTAATTGCTGTAAGAAGGGTAGCCTGCAGCCTCAAAATCTGCTAGTGGTGACAAAACAGATTATGTTAATTACTTCAGCACAATATTTTGGTCTAAAGTAGCTTCTGTAAAACTACTGTAAGCCTAGGGCTTAACATAAAAACTGACTCAATCTATATAAGAATACTGAATCAGGATTCAAACCATTCTGTATGTTCAAAAATTGGAGGTATTAAAAAAATCAATAATTATATTTTAGGAAAAAATTACATATCCAGTAGTCGATGCTTGAAGATCTACACTTTACGGAATGTAATATTTTGTTAATGACCAGTCAGTTTACCCTACATTTTTAAAAGGTTTCCCTTTAAATTACCAAGCTGCCAAGTTCCTGGATACGGATCACTGCATCCAGGAACTTAGGGCTCTATGCAGTACGCGCCAAAAAAGTGCTCTCGCCAAGTGTTCCCTATCGGCATGATTTTGGCGATTTGCCCTCGCAGTATTCAGTAAGGGCCGAATCCCTGGCGAATCACTGCGAAAGCAAAACGCCGATGAGCCGGTGATTAAAAAGCCTGGCTCCCGATAACCTGGCGATAGGCCGTTTCTGCCGATATGTGTTTGCAGCAGAGAGAGATCGGCCACTCTCTCTGCGCAAACATCGTCAAAATAAAAAGATATCAAAACAACTTTTACTCATAGTGTACATTTGCAGGGGGTTCCGGAGCTGAACCGCATTGGTTTCAGGTCCGGGGACCCCCTGCTTCCCGAGATACAGGCCCCTTTATGAGGTGCCGGTATCCCTCTGCATTTAAATGTCCCGATTACGTGACCGCAGAATGTAAACAAAGCAGAGGAATACCGGCACCCCATAAAGGTGCCTGTATCTCGGGAAGCAGGGGGTCCCCGGACCTAAAACCAAAGCGGTTCAGCTCCGGAGACCCTCTGCACATCTACACTATAAGTAAAACACACATATAAATAAACAATCATTCCTTACCTTAGCGGCTATCCGCTATAGTAATTAAGCAGCAATAATGTATTTTTAATAATACTGTGCGGGAGCAGGGGGTCCCCAGAGCTGAACCGCATTGATTTGTTGCTCAGGGACCCCCTGCTTCCCGAGTTACAGGCCCCGGTATGGGGCATCGGGTGCCAGTGTCGCCGCCATCTTTATAGAGCCCACGTCGCGTCTTGGATGCTATAAAGATGGCGGCGACACTGGCACCGATGCCCCATACCGGGCCTGTAACTCGGGATGCAGGGGGTCCCTGAGCCACAAATCAATGCGGTTCAGCTCAGGGGACCCCCTGCTCCCGCACAATATTATTAAAATACATTAATGTGCTTCATTACCATAGCGGCTATCCGCTAAGGCAATGAAGGGGTTAAGGCATAATAGCATGTTTATTGGGGACAATTACCCCCAATAAACATTGCAATAAACAAGATACACCCCCTGTGCCCCCAACAACCCCCAGTTTGTTGTGGCCCCTCTTCTAATGGCCGGGGGTAGAGGTGTTACACTTGTTTGAATGTGTTCTGTTTTCTAGCTTTGTAGTTTACATCCCAATTCTTCTTTTTTTTCCTTTTTTTTTTACTTTAACTTAACCTTTAATGCTCACACATTTCCCTCCCTTTGGATCTATTTCTCATCCAATTTGATTAAGCTTGTTAATTATTTATCGTTATCAGTAAGAGGTTCCTGTTCTGTTCTCAAGCAAAAAAAAAGATTGGCTACCGTACCATGTGAGGCCGGCCATCTTTCTTCTCATGACGTCATCTTAAAGGCAATTGTAGCACAGCCATTCTGATTGGGTGGCGTCATTGCCTTTAAATGACGTCATCAAAATAATTTTTTCCCCCCCCAAATCACATGGTTTTCACAGCCCAATCAGGGCCGTGGGAACCATATGACGAAAATGTGACGTCATAGGCCTATAAAAGCCTATGTCGTCTCATTTTGAAAGCAGACGCCGAGGAGGAAGGACCTCCTACAGAAGAAAGAAGACCAGGGCGTGGCCGAAGAAGACAAGAAGACCCCGGAAGAGAGCGGAAGATACAAGAAAGAAGAATACAGATGAAGATGGATTACAAATAGAAGACCCTTGGATTGTTCTTGTTTATTATATTATGGTTTATTATTTTATGGGTTCCTATGCGTGGATTGGTTCGAGAGTAAGCTGTTCAACGGGAGTCGGTGAGTGGGTCAAGTAATGGTAAGTGAACAAAAGAAATGTATATTTTTTAACTTGTTCAATTTTTTTTTGGTTTTTTACATGTGTTTTTTTTTTTTTTTTTTAAGATCATTTCTTGCCACTGTATGTATGTATGTATGTATGTATGTCTAGATCGATATTTACATACAGGGTAAGAAATGATTTTGTTTTAAAAGCTTGTTTTGCAGTATTTAAAATGATTTTGGCTCTGCTGCTATGCATAAATGTGTGTGTAATGTATTTTCTAATTAGATAGATGTCATTTTTGGTCTTGTATGGTGTACTTTAGGTTATGGTGAGGCTTGCTTTTGTATATTGTATTCTTTTTGGTACTAATATTTTGTCTGATGGTAACTTGTTCTGTTTAACGATTGAAATAGTTAATTGTTTAATTGTTATGTGTGGTATTTAAATTGTTTAGTGATTTGATTAATGAATGCTAATTGATTTATGGTGACTTGATTGGTTTAAATAGTATACTTGTTTGGATGTATTGGTATTTTTTTTGGAATATTTTATTGTTAACATTGATTTGCAGAGTGTACATGGTGCATAGATTGTATGCATCATATACAGGCATACCCTGCTTTAAGTACACTCACTTTAAGTACACTCGCGATTAAGGACATATCGCCCAATAGGCAAACGGCAGCTCACGGATGCGCCTGTCATCACGTCCTGAACAGCAATACCGGCTCCCTACCTGTACCCAAGCTGTGCGCAAGCGGGGAGACTATAGAGCCTGTTACACATGCGTTATTTACATCAGTTATGCACATATATGATGATTGCTGTACAGTACATGCATCGATAAGTGGGGAAAAGGTAGTGCTTCACTTTAAGTACTTTTTCGCTTTACATACATGCTCCGGTCCCATTGGGTACGTTAATGCGGGGTATGCCTGTATACAATGTAAATGCAATGTTTTGATTGGCATTTGAGGATTTTGATTGGAAGATGAGATTGGATTTTTTAGGAAATATGATTTTATTGTACTGTGTCTGTATGGAGAAGTGGTATTTGTAGTAGAGCATGTTTTTGATAACCCTTTTACATTTATTTTTATATTGGTTCATCGTGTGTGTGTGTGTGTGTGTGTGTGTGTGTGTGTGTGTGTGTGTGTGTGTGTGTGTGTGTGTGTGTGTGTGTGTGTGTGTGTGTATATATATATATATATATATATATTAGGTCCAGAAATAATTGGACACTGATACAAGTTTTGTTATTTCGAATGTGTACTAAAATAAATTCAAGTTACAGTTAAATAATTAATATGGGCTTAAAGTGCAGTGTATCAGCTTTAATTTGAGGGTATTCATATCCAAATAGGAGGAAGGGTTTAGGAATTACATCTCTTTAATATGTAGCCCCCTCTTTTTCAAGGGACCAAAATTAATTGGACAATTGACTCAAAAGCTGTTTCATGGACATGTGTGGGCTGTTCCAGCGTTATTTCATCATCAATTAAGCAGGTAAAAGGTCTGGAGTTGATTCCAGGTGTGGCATTCACAATTTGAAAGCTGTTGCGATGAACCCACAACATGAGGTAAAAGGAGCTCTCAATGCAAGTGAAATAGGGCATCCTTAGGCTGCAAAAAAAAAGAAAATCCATCCGAGAGGTAGCAGGAACATTAGGAGTGGCCATATCAACAGTTTGGTACATTCTGAGAAAAAAAAAAAGAACGCACTGGTGAGCTCTGCAACACAAAAAGGCCTGGACGTCCACAGAAGACAACAGTGGTGGATGATCGTAGGATCCTTTCCATGGTAAAGAAAAACCCCTTCACAACATCCAGCCAAGTGAAGAACACTCTCCAGTAGGTAGGCATATCATTATCCAATTCTACCATAAAGAGAAGACTTCACGAGAGCGAATACAGAGGGTTCACCACAAGGTGCAAACCATTCATAAGCCTCAAGAATAGAAAGGCCAGATTAGACTTTGCCAAACAATATCTAAAAAAGCCAGCCCAGTTCGGGAACAGCATTCTTTGGACGGATGAAACTAAGATCAACATGTACCAAAATGATGGGAAGAAAAAAGTATGGAGAAGGTTCGGAACGGCTCATGATCCGAAGCATACCACATCATCTGTAAAACACGGTGGAGGAAGTGTGATGGCATGGGCATGCATGGCTTACAATGGCACTGGATCACTAGTGTTTATTGATGATGTGACAGAAGACAGAAGCAGCCGGATGAATTATGAAGTGTATAGGGATATATTGTCTGCTCAGATTCAGTCAAATTCAGCGAAGTTGACGGCGCTTCACTTTGATTGATGGACAATGACCCAAAACATACTGCGAAAGCAACCCAGGAGTTTTTTAAGGCAAAGAAGTGGAATATTCTGCAACGGCCGAGTCAATCACCTGATCTCAACCCGATCGAGCATGCATTTCACTTGCTGAAGACAAAACTTAAGGTAGAAAGACCCACGAACAAACAACAACTGAAGACAGCTGCAGTCATGGCCTGGCAAAGCATCACAAAGGAGGAAACCCAGCGTTTGGTGATGTGCATGCGTTCCAGACTTCAAGCAGTCATTGCCTGCAAAGGATTCTCGACAAAGTATTAAAAATGAACATTTTATTTATGATTGTGTTAATTTGTCCAATTACATTTGAGCCCCTGAAATAAGGGGACTGTGTATAAAAATGGTTGCAATTCCTAAACGTTTCATATGATATTTTTGTTCAACCCCTTGAATTAAAGCTGAAAGTCTGCACTTCTATTGCATCTCGGTTGCTTCATTTCAAATCCATTGTGGTGGCGTACAGAGCCAAAATTATGAAAATTGTGTTAGTGTCCAATTATTTCCGGACCTAACTGTATCTGTATCTGTATATCTCTCTCTCTCTCTCTCTCTCTCTCTCTCTATATATATATATATATATATATATATATATATATATATATATATATATATATTGTATATATATATATATATAGTTGCATGATGAAGCCACTGTACAAATGAATGGGTGAAGGGTGGGTATCGGGCCAGAGTGGCTTAACCCCTTAATTACCTTTGCGGTTATTATACGATACGGTGATTAAGGGGTTAATTGATATCTGAATGTAATTGCAATGTATTGGCTATGTATTTTGTTGGCAACGGAGGACAAGGATTTTGCTGGCGAGGGGGCTTCTTATTGATGAGGTAAGTAGAACTTTATTTATTTTATTATGCTAGTTAATGTGTTTAATAATGGGCAAATAATCTATTATGCCTATCTGGATAACAGTTATTTTGCACATTATTGTACTGTATGTTGTGGGGGTGGGGTGGGGGATCGATGTATTTAATGTATAGGTCAGGTTTCTTTTTTTTTACATAAAAACAGACAGGATAGGGGGAGCGAGGGATTAGACGATATGCAATCCAATAAAGTGTAGACTATAAACAGCTGAAAATGTTGTGATATAGCCTAATATGGTGGACAAGGGGCATGAGCTAATAGGATATATAAATATACTTACACGGCCTTGTGTAAGCACAATCAGAAATAGGTATCTTTGGGATATATCCTAGCCCGTCCACAAGCAGGTGTGAGGGGATCAATGGAGTATAAAGATATATATATATATACTCACACGGCCCAGTGTGAGTAAAGATGTAGGGTAGGTATCTTTGGAGTTAAATTAACCCGTCCAGGGTAGTTGCAGATAGGTCACGGAAGATTGCTCCCAAGCAAGGCTATGACCGGAAATCACTCCTCTGTTGCTTGTAATCAAGCAGTTTACCTCCCCGATTCAGCAGTGAAGGGGGATAAGTGAGGCACGGTGAGGCACGGTTTCAATATAAGTAAAAATGACATTTATTGAATAAAATCCAAGAAAATGTGAACTCACATACAATAAAACACCCCCTGGCTTTCCAACGTAGCACAGTAACAGCAGCAAGTTGCTCCGGCCCCGCGTCCGGGGTGCAGAAAGATGACACTGGTCTGCCCGGCTGCAGTTGCGACTGAGGGAACTGTCTACAGAAGCCTCCGTGGGACACAAACAGGCACAGGATCGAGCAATGCGTTTCGCCGTTCAAACGGCTTCCTCAGGCTCATACAATGACGTTGGAAGAGTCAGATGAGCTTATATAGACCCTTCTTAATGTTTAATCAGTGATTGGTAAAGGCTGTTTAACACAAGCCTTTCCCTGCAGTGTGCATTACATTGCAAATGTCTATTAGTTCTTCCATGAGGGCTTTATGTTCAGACTATTCTTTGCATGAATTGCTCTACATCAAAATAAACTTATCCTTGATGTCTTGGCCGTATACATTGAACTAAAAAGTCTAAAATGAGTCACTAAGGTTTATATATTAATGGTAACCCCTAAGGGTGCAGTGCTTAATTAGAGCATTAATAATAGCACAAACTTAGATATACATTTTGTATTTACTCTCAATCAAAATTCGTAATAATATTAAAACAACAATTTTATACAATCATCTTTAAAACCTTCCATCTTACAGTTTTAAACTATGTACTTAAAACAAAACGAAAATGAAAATGAACACCTATTATTGAAAATCCTCCTGTTATATCTAGAAATAGTTTAAAAACATTCTTAAAACCATTTTCGAAGCTTGCACAATCTTAGAATCAATCAGTATAGCATAAAATTATATCTGAAAAAGGGGGGAACAAGGAATAAAAATTAATAATGGGTATAAACATGATTTCTCAGTTTATAGTTTAAATTTTAATATATATATATATAAAAATAGGTAAAAACAATAAAAACATATAGGAGGAGTCTAAAAATGCAGGTTTCCAAACACATTTATATGAACGCTGTGATGTCTAGATCAACATTTAGACCATTCGAGGTTAATGTTTTTTATTGGTAAATCCAAAACGTCTCCCTTTGCCGGAGACGCCTGAGTCTGTCGCCACCCCTCCAATTCTCAATGACCAACTCTAGTCCTCTATAGAGTAGTCCTGTTGGGTCACCCCCATGGGCTTGGCTAAAATGTAAGGGTACACTATGAGTGGTCAGGCCTCTCCTGATGTTGCCTATGTGCTCCAGTATGCGGACTCTGAGACTTCTTGAGGTCCGGCCAACATACTGGAGTCCACACGGGCACTCAAGCAGGTATACAACGAATGTTGTTCTGCAGTTTATTAGTTGTTTGGTCTTAAAAACTTCTTTGGTGACGTTGGAACTAAAATGTAGTGTATCCTTCGATGCATGCTTGCAAGCTTTGCATTCAAAACATTTAAAAAAGCCTACTGGTTTCGGTAACCAGCTCCCGCTCTGTGTCTTTGTCTCTTTCCTATATATACTCGGAACTAATTTATTTTTAATGTTGTCAGCTTTTTAAAAAATAACACGAGGTACTTCCGGTAGATGGTCTCTTAACACCGTGTCCTTACACAAAACATGCCAATGTTTTTTTTAAATATTGCTAATCTTGTAAGCTTCATCATTGTATTTTGTTATAAAGGGTACCACATAGCCTTTATTGTCCTTTTTTTTGTTTGGGTACCATTAGTTCATCCTTGCTAAATTGTAAAGCTTTAGATAGTGCTTTCTCAATTACATCTGGTTTGTAGTGCCGTTCTTCAAATTTTGTTTTCAGAGTTCCTGCCTGCTCTTTAAACACCTCCAACTCTATGCAGTTGCGCCTAATTCGTTGAAATTGTCCATAGGGTATGTTGTTCAACCATCTTTGGTGGTGGCAACTGTTATTTAAGAGAAAGTTGTTAGCATCAACTTCCTTGAAATAAGTCTTGGTTTTAATTGTATTATTTTCAATATAAATAGTTAAATCAAGGAAGTTGATACTCTCAATACTCATCTCTGATGTGAAAGTGAGGTTTACGTTGTTCTCGTTGATGTGGCTTAAAAAGAGGTTTAGGTACTCTTCGTTACCCTGTCAGATGATAAGGACATCGTCGATGTATCTCTTCCATCGGACCAGGTTTGCTCCATAGGGGTTACCAGACCAAATGTTGGTCTCCTCCCAGTGTGCCATAAAAATGTTAGCATAGCTTAGAGCAAACCTGGTCCCCATTGCTGTGCCGCATTTTTGCAAAAACATGGACCCATCAAACCAAAACAGGTTGTGTGTCAAAATGAACTTTATTCCATCTAGCAGAAAACGTTTCCGTTCCTGTGGGATTAGAGAGTCATTCTCCAAAGCGAATGCTACTGCTGCACAGCCATCCTCGTGCCTAATCGAAGTATACAGGGAGGTGACATCACAGGTTACCAACATGTAATTCTCCTGCCACTGTACTGTAGATAAAGTATTCAGAACCTGTAAAGTATCTTTCAGATACGATTTGGCACTAGTGGCATATTTTTGCAGATATATATCTACATACTCTGAAACGTTCTGAGTTAGAGACCCAATGCCCGAAATAATGGGCCTCCCCGGGGGTCACCAAAGAAGTTTTTAAGACCAAACAACTAATAAACTGCAGAACAACATTCGTTGTATACCTGCTTGAGTGCCCGTGTGGACTCCAGTATGTTGGCCGGACCTCAAGAAGTCTCAGAGTCCGCATACTGGAGCACATAGGAAACATCAGGAGAGGCCTGACCACTCATAGTGTACCCTTACATTTTAGCCAAGCCCACGGGGGTGACCCAACAGGACTACTCTATAGAGGACTAGAGTTGGTCATTGAGAATTGGAGGGGTGGCGACAGACTCAGGCGTCTCCGGCAAAGGGAGACATTTTGGATTTACCAACTAAAAACATTAAACCCGAATGGTCTAAGTGTTGATCTAGACATCACAGCGTTCATATAAATATGTTTGGAAACCTGCATTTTTAGACTCCTCCTATAACCTTGTTTTTATTGTTTTTACCTATTTTTATATTAAAATTTAAACTATAAACTGAGAAATCATGTTTATACCCATTATTATTTTTTTTTCCTTGTTCCCCCCTTTTCCAGATATAATTTTATGCTATACTGATTGATTCTAAGATTGTGCAAGCTTCGAAAATGGTTTTAAGAATGTTTTTAAACTATTTCTAGATACTATTTCTAGGAGGATTTTCAATAATAGGTGTTCATTTTCATTTTCGTTTTGTTTTAAGTACATAGTTTAAAACTGTAAGATGGAAGGTTTTAAAGATGATTGTATAAAATTGTTGTTTTAATATTATTACGAATTTTGATTGAGAATAAATACAAAATGTATATCTAAGTTCGTGCTATTAATAATGCTCTAATTAAGCACTGCACCCTTAGGGGTTACCATTAATATATAAACCTTAGTGACTCATTTTAGACTTTTTAGTTCAATGTATACGGCCAAGACATCAAGGATAAGTTTATTTTGATGTAGAGCAATTCATGCAAAGAATAGTCTGAACATAAAGCACTCATGGAAGAACTAATAGACATTTGCAATGTAATGCACACTGCAGGGAAAGGCTTGTGTTAAACAGCCTTTACCAATCACTGATTAAACATTAAGAAGGGTCTATATAAGCTCATCTGACCCTTCCAACGTCATTGTATGAGCCTGAGGAAGCCGTTTGAACGGCGAAACGCGTTGCTGAATCCTGTGCCTGTTTGTGTCCCACGGAGGCTTCCGTAGACAGTTCCCTCAGTCGCAACTGCAGCCGGGCAGACCAGTGTCATCTTTCTGCACCCCGGACGCGGGGCCGGAGCAACTTGCTGCTGTTACTGGGCTACGTTGGAAAGCAAGGGGTGTTTTATTGTATGTGAGTTCACCTTTTCTTGGATTTTATTCAATAAATGTCATTTTTACTTATATTGAAACCGTGCCTCACTTATCCCCCTTCACTGCTGAATCGGGGAGGTAAACTGCTTGATTACAAGCAACAGAGGAGTGATTTCCGGTCATAGCCTTGCTTGGGAGCAATCTTCCGTGACCTGTCTGCAACTACCCTGGACGGGTTAATTTAACCCGAAAGATACCTACCCTACATCTTTACTCACACTGGGCCGTGTGAGTATATATATATCTTTATACTCCATTGATCCCCTCACACCTGCTTGTGGACGGGCTAGGATATATCCCAAAGATACCTATTTCTGATTGTGCTTACACAAGGCCGTGTAAGTATATTTATATATCCTATTAGCTCATGCCCCTTGTCCACCATATTAGGTTATATCACAACATTTTCAGCTGTTTATAGTCTACACTTTATTGGATTGTATATCATCTAATCCCTCGCTCCCCCTATCCTGCCTGTTTTTACGTTTCCATAAGGGCTTTGGATTATCACTATTTAGGGATTGAAGCAGAAGGGATCAAAAGATTGTCTCTAAGCACCAGATAGAGATCACAATTGTTGGTTTTATTATTTTATATTTAAAACACTTCTGGTCTGCCACTCAAGGTAAGCGCCTGGTTTTTTCTTTTTTGTTTGTTCTTTTTTTTACATACAGGGTTGGTTCCTTTTTGTCTGCGAGAGACCTCTGGAGACCACCTGCGGTATCCTCGGGCTTCTCACGGGTACCAGGCTGCCGGGTCCACGGGGGACACCTGCGGGGAAGAACCGGTGGCCCCACATCTGTGGGGGCACCGTGGACCCGTAGGGACTACCCATGGGTCCCCAGATCCCCGTGGGAACCACCCGAGGCCCCTCAGACACCTGTGGGTCCGACCTGGGGCCCCGCAGACATCCGCGGGCCTACCGTGGAGACCCCATTGTGGCCCACAGTGACCCGCGGAGACCACCTGGTGGACCATGGCACCTGGCGGGACCCACCAACAGGCCTCCAGACCCTGTGTGAAACATGATGCTGGCCACCTGTAGGTCTGTGAGGTGACCCGTCAGGCCCACCGGGGACTCACGTGAGCCTTGGGTATTAACCCTGTATGTAAAATAATAAATCATGTATTTATGGGGGGGCACAGGGGTGGGTTATGTATTTAATAAATATAATGATGTTTATTGTGGGGCTGTGTATTGTTTTTATTGTGGGTACTGGGGGTGGGGGGAGGGGGTATTGGCCCCAAGGGTATGTGGGGTATGTGGGTAGGCCTCCCGACTGGGTATTGGGTGAGGGTGGTTAGGTCTCATGGGGTGGGGCGGTAGTGGGGGAGGGTATATAGGCCTCCCGAGTGGTGGGTGAGGGTGGGTTAACCCCTTAATGACTGTAGCGGTTAATAACCGCTATGGTGATTAAGGGGTTAGGGGACATTACATTGGCTGTTTTTATTCTTGTTCATGTTTTGCAGCATCGGAGGGGGCATGGACAGTGTTGAAGATGAGGATGGCCTTCATCATGGCAGACGGACAAGGGTGAGTACAATATGTATTTATTTTATTTATTGTTCTTAATGTATTTAAAATGGGCACATTCACTATTATCCATTTGTGGATAATAGTAATTGTGCCCATTACTATACTGTATGTGTTGGGGGGGGGGGGTTATTTCTTTATAGTATGTATGTGTTTTGACATTAATTTGGGGGGGCACAGAATTGGTACTGCAGGCCTGCGGGTAACACCCGAGGGCCCCCGCCGGCCTATAGTATTATTGATGTGCATATATGTATATGTTAGGGGGGTATAGGGGTTGTTGGGGTAATATATATATATATATATATATATATATATATATTTATTTATTTATTTAGTGTGGGGCTGTTGTGTGTGTATTTTTTTAATTGTGGGTAGCGGGGGTGGCCGAAGTGGGTATTAGCCACAATGGTGGTTTGTTTAGGGCTTGCGGGTGGGTAGCGGGAGGTCTTAACCCCTTCATGACCGTAGCGGTATTAACTGCTACGGTCGTGAAGGGGTTAAGTGCACCCGCAACCCCCCCGCAAGCCCTAAACAAGAAACAAGGGCCAAATACCCCCTTCACCCACCCCCGCTACCCACAATAAACCTGGCACGGCTGTTTAACCCCTTCATTGCCTTAGCAGTTAGCCGCTAAGGTAATGAAGTGGGCTTTAAATGCATTTTCCCTGCCTCGGATGCATGCTGGGGGGCTCCGGTGCTGATATTAATGGGTATCAGCTCCGGAGACCCCCGGCATCAATCCAAGGCAGGAAAAAGGCCTGATTATTTCTAAGTGTCGACCTTGCCGATGCTTATCCTCCACCAACTTGCCAACTTGAGCTGGCGGGACGGATTGGTGTAAAACTCTCAATTCTAGAGTGCCGATCAGCAGCGAAAAGCTGATTGGGGCTACTTGAATTCAGCCGATTTCAAAAAGTGCCGAAAAGTGGCTTATTGGCACCCGGCTGCCGATAAGTTTTTATCGGGAACCAAAATTGCCGATTTTTGCCACTTTTCGGCGCTTACTGAATCGGGAAGGCATTTATGCCGGAAAAATGGCGAAAAAAGCCTTATCGGCGCTTACTGCATGAGGCCCTTAGTCCTCAAATCAAGTAATTTCTGGTAGTAAAAGTAAGATCCATTGGCAACATTTTGTCTATCTGGTGTAATGATCTAAGATGTGAAAGAAAGAAAAAGAAATGGACATCACAAAAATTTGACACAAACCAGAGGGCTTGACAAGCAATCATGGTCAAGCTCTCCTCAAATCAATCATCATTCTCAGATGTTCAAGGGCAAATAGATCCCTTAGTGGTTAAACTTTTGGGATGGAAACAAAAACTTACAACACACAAGTTAATATATGAACATTGCTAATAGATTAGGATGACCCTCTGTTTTTTCTTCTGGGGGGGTTAACGTGTGCGTGCATTAGAGGGGATAGCGTATATGGGGGGGGGGAAAGAAGTAGCCCATAGAATAGTGGTCCAGTTGGGCACAAACATTGGTCTACCTATAATACAGTTATATCAAACTTTTATCATATAATGCAGTTATAACGCAGTTTTATCAGTAGAACGTTTACATTTATAAATCCTCAGTATTTGCTCGACAGCTCGTTTGAGATAGAGAGGGGGGGAAGGAGGAGTGCGAGCAGAGGTCCCTCTGAGCGCATATCTTAATGAACATTTCACATTGTTGATGGATACACCTTGATAAGTTTGATTCCACAGCATTTGGAGTATTGGGGATTGTGACGATAGCCTGCCACAGGTATTAAAGGGTTACACAAATCACTGGGCTGAACTGAACGAGTCTTAGATATAATAAAGTATATTTATTCCTTTGGATAGGTGAACACACGAATAATACAGTAACAAACAAGAAGTACACTTACTTTGGGGTTGGGGAATGAGAAGTATGAAGCATAGCAATTCTCTCGCAATCAGGTAGCATTCAGATGATAAATTGAAGACAAAGGATACAGGGGAACAACAGTTTATAAACCTTTTGTGCCCTATCCTTAACATTGAGTACCGTGGATTGGTTTTCAATTACCTCTAGCCACTCGTTAACATGGGAACACAATTTGACTCATGCCCCCTGCTAGTTGGTACATGCGCAGTAGAGCTGTGGGGTCTCATTTCTATAACCCCTCCACTACATCAGGGATGCCAGCTAGTCTACCAATTTGGGATTCTGGCAGGATATTCTTTGTTTGTGAGGTGTGAAATGGAACACTTGAAGACTGCTCTGGTTTGAGTAATCTCCGCCCTCATGCAAACAGTGGAGGTGACAAAATCCTTTGAAACATACTCAAGTCCTAGACATTGGGTCGCCTTTCTGGCCATATGCTACCCTGGTATGCAAAGGAATTTCCTCTGGATTTTACACATACCTTGGAATACAGTATGTTGGATAAAACATGAACATTTTAAAATATCCGGTTCCTTTGGGTCCAGCAGGTCCAAACTTCCCAGTTCTCAATGCCGGAACTGGGACACCCTATGGTCCAATTTGCGACTTGCTACGACCTTAGGAACCGGAGAAACACAAATACACTTAAAACCGTTTCACATTTTAATACACAAATCTCCGCTGTAAATTAAATCACGGTTTTTCACTAAATCCCCATTGAAAACAACGGGCTTCGCCGCCATAGACTTTCAATGGCAAACCGCCGCCGTTGGCAGCTATGGGAATCCCCGCCATAGACTTTCAACGGGGCGATGCCGCCGTTGAAGTCAATGGGGTTTTTCCGCCGTAGCCGGTCAATGGGGTTTGGCTGCCATTGGAGTCTATGGGGAAAATCCCGAACTTTCAAGGGGGTCCATACTACGTCGGGTTGGTCCAAGAGGGTAAAGGATGGTTCTTCAGCGATGCCGGAGCAGTGGCTACAGATACCCCAAACCCTGATCCTCTGGGCCCTCCGGAACCGGAGCTATGGATTACCAAATTTCCGCTTTTGACACTTATCCGTTTTCCTGAGCTGTTTCTGCCGCCGCCATTGGAACCTATGGCGCGGCCTGCTCTCCTCGGTTCGACCCTTATTGGGGGTCCAGGATATGGGGACCCGGTTGTGGTCGAGTGAGGGGAGGTCTAGGAACTAGGGACAGAAAGAATTTTATTTCTAGGGGCCCTAGAACTGTTTATTCCCACGCCACTTGTCGTTGAACTTGACTTGTAAGTGATCAAAGCTCTCCTATTGAAATTGTATCCGCTTTGTGGTTAAGCGGTTTGGACGGCAGCCAACTCGTTCCTGGAAAGCTCTCTCAAGGATTTCTCCATTGAAGTCAATGAGCCCATTGACTTTCAATGGGAAACCGCCGCTCTCCCTCTCGGACGCCATCTGCTGGTCTTCTCAGGAACAGGACTCAACAGCAAGATTCGCCATTGAAAGACATGGAGTTCCAATGGCGGACTATGGGAGCCGGCAAAATGGTGCCTGAAAAGGTGGGGAAGTTACACAAAGGGCTATAATCACTATACCACTATTAACCCTTGTGCTCCCGGATGGATCCCAGTGTGTGTGTGATGCAGACACTGATTAACTAGATGTTCCAAAAAAGAGGGGGAACAGGGGAATACACATTTACATGTCATAACAGGAGTTAAATCACAGTTCTGGGTCTCAGCCCAGTTAACCCCTTGTCTCCCTGGTGAGGTCAGGGGATGGCCAAATGGGGTGTAACCCCTTTAATCCCGGGCCACCCCCTTTCTCCCTCTACACCTCCCCTTCTTAATGGGTGACCTGTGGCCCACTGGCCCTAACGGGGAGTGGGGCACTGCTGGCACCATTAATGAATTCAGTTTCAGAGGGATAGTCCTGGTGTGAAAGTCCATCAGCATTGCTGTTTTCACTGCCCTTTTTGTGCTGAATGGTAAATTCAAATTCTTGCAAAGCCAAGCTCCATCTCAGCAACTTGGCATTCTCCCCTGATACCCTCTGTAGCCAACTCAGGGGATTGTGGTCTGTGATGACCGTGAAAGCCCTCCCATAGACATAGGGTTGAAGCTTTCTGAGTGCCCACACAATGGCCAAGCACTCGTTCTCAATGGTGGCATATGCCACTTCCCTGGGGAGCAGTTTGCGACTGAGATACACCACAGGGTGCTCTTTGCCGTCGTCCCCCACCTGGCTCAACACAGCCCCCACACCAAAGTCTGAGGCATCAGTTTGTATAAGAAAATGCTTGTTATAGTCTGGGGCAGTCAGTATAGGGGCTCCAGCAAGCGCAGTTTTCAGGGCCTGGAAAGCAGTTTCACAGGCAGGAGTCCAGGTAATAAGCACAGGCAGTTGCTTCTTGGTCAGATCAGTCAGGGGTTTGGCCAGGCCCTGTGCCCTAAGTACAAGACTTCTGCCATCCCTACCATACACTTAGTGGGGTTTAAGGTAAGCCCAGCCTCCCTGATCCTACCCAGCACCGCAGACACATGTCCTATGTGGGATTCCCAGGAATTACTAAAGACAGCAATGTCATCTAAGTAAGCCCTGGCATAGCTCTGCATCCCTTCCAGTAACCTATTGACCAGGCGTTGAAAGGTAGCCGGGGCATTCTTCATCCCAAATGGCATCACCAAGAACTCATAGAGGCCACTTGGAGTGATGAATGCTGACTTCTCCCTAGCCTCCAGGGTCAGTGGGATTTGCCAATAGCCTTTGCTCAAATCCATGGTGGTCAGATACTTTGCGGGGCATGGAGTAAGCATCTGACACCGTCCCAGCGTTGAGCAACCGGTAGTCCACACAAAACCTGGTGGTCTTGTCCTTTATAGGAACTAGGACTACTGGACTTGCCCAAGGGCTCTGGGATGGAGTAATTACCCCTAGGGTCAGCATCTCCTCAATCTCTCTCTCCATACTGGTCTTGACCTCTGCTGACACTCTATAAGCGTGCTTATGCAGAGGCTGCAGGTCCCCTGTGTGTACTGGGTGTTTTGTGAGATGGGTGGTCCCTGGCATGTCAGTGAAGAGGGCGCTAAACTGAGCTAGCATGTCCCTGGATTCTCCCTTCTGCCTAGCACTCAACTGTGCCCCTATCTCTACCTGCTCTGCAGTGTTTCCCTGCCTAGCCTCCCCTAGGAGATCCGGCAGAGCATTGCTCGCCGGATCTTCCAGCAGTGGGCTACAAATGGCCAGCACTGCTCCCATACTCGGTGCCCTGTATTCCTTCAACATGTTGATGTGGTATATCTTGTGCCTCTCAGGCGCTACCTGTACAACATAGTTGCACTCATTCACCTTTCGGATAACCGAGTACGGTCCCGACCAGGCAGCCATCAGCTTGTTCTCCCGAGTGGGTTTGAGAACAAGCACCTGCTGTCCTGGGATGAATTCTCTGCTACGGGCCTGCTGGTCATACCATCGCTTTTGCTTGGTCTGAGCAGCCCTGAGGTGGTCCTGGGCCACCCCCATGAGCATCTCTAACCGGTCTCTGAGATCTACTACATACTGGATCACTGAAGCATCAGTAGCAGTAGTCTCCCCTTCCCATCCCTCATGGAATAGGTCCAGAGGTCCAAGTACCATGCGGCCATATAGTAGCTCGAAGGGGGAGAAGCCTGTAGATTCTTGCGGTACCTCTTGGTATGCAAACAGCAAGTGCTGCAGGTGAATCTCCCAGTCTTTCCCCTCCGCCTCTATAAAGGTCCGAAGCATCTGATTCAGGGTCTCGTTAAACCTCTCACATAATCCGTTTGTCTGGGGATGGTAAGGGGTAGTGCGCCGGTGCTGTACACCGCAGGCATCCCAGAGACAATGTAACAGTTCACTCATGAACTGCGACCCCTGATTGGTTAGGATCTCACTAGGGAAACCTACCCTAGCAAAAATGTTCAGCAAAGCTGCTGCCACTGTCTTGGCACTTATGGTGCCAAGCGCTACCGCCTCAGGGTACCGGGTGGCAAAATCCACCACCATCAGGATGTAGCGCTTCCCTAACCTGCTAGGAATCATGAGGGGTCCTATCAGGTCCATCGCTACCTTCTGGAAGGGTTCCCCTATTATCGGTAGGGGTCTCAAGGGTGCCTTCACACGGTCACCCGCCTTACCCACTCGCTGGCAGGCATCACAAGAGCGGCAGAAATTGCTCGCATCTCGGGATGCCCCCGGCCAGTAGTAACGCTGCAATAACCGGGCTCGCGTCCTGGTGACCCCCTGATGTCCCGCTAACGGAATAGAGTGAGCTACCCGTAACAATTGCTGTCTGTACCCCTGGGGCACTACTAGCTGTCGCTTACCGGTCAATCCCTCCTCTATCCCCAGGCTCTCTTCTTCTCTGTATAGGTGTCCCTTATGCCATAGGCAGTGCTCAGTGCCCTTCCCTGCATGAGATTCGGACGCCCGTAGTCTCATGCCGGCCAGGGTAGGGTCTGCCTTCACTGCCTCCCTAAACTGGGCTCCTAAGTCTGGCCACCCCCCGGTCATTTCATTGTCAGGGGAAGGGGACAGAGTGAGAGGGAACAGTGTCAGCCTGTGGTTGCAACTGATCCTGGCTTACCTCCCCGGGCTCCTCTGCGCCCTCCGCTAACGTTGGTCCCAGAGGCTGGGGGACTGGAGCGGCCGCCGCCGGCATTGCCGCGGTCTGGCTCCAGGTAACCGCCGCCACTGCAGCGGGCGGGGACACACGGTCGTAGGTGCAGGTCATCGGTCCCAGGTCGTTGCCCAAAAGAATTTCAGCATCCAAACTGGGTAAAACCTCCACCTCCCGCACACCCTTGCCCACCCCCCACTCCAAAAAGATGCGAGCCACCTGCAGGAAATGTGGCTCTCCGTCGGCCACAGTGATCTGCATCCCAGGGCCTGGGAGCAATTCCTCTGGCCGGACCATATCAGGTCGGACCAGGGTCACTGCAGCTCCTGAATCAAGCAAGCCGACTGCTTGCCGGTCACTGACTGTGACTGGGGTCAGATGTTTGCTCCGGCCGTCCGTCTGCTGCAGGTCTGCGCCGAGATGTCCTCCGCTCCTGGCTGTGGGCACCGATGAAACCGGGATAGGGGTGACATGGGACGTCTCGCTGGGAGTTGTTTCCATGACCGGTCCTGGTTCTTTGGTGGAAGCCACCCGCACGCGGGCTACCGGCTTTGCAGCTGGGGTGCGTTGCCCCCGATAGGGTCCGTTGGAACGCAGGGGTTCCGGGCAATCTGGTCTGAGGTGACCAGTGCTGTTGCAATTGTAGCACAGGCGCTCATGCCGGAGCTCTCCCGCCTTCTGTGAACTACTGCCCGCAGGCGGCTTTTGGGTCCACTGGGGGGTACTCACAGCTTTCTTGGCTGGCACCGGCGCGGTCGCCGCTTTGGCTGGTACCTTGGCGGTCATCTGGGACCGGCTGACCACATAGTCATCTGCCATCCTCGCCGCCTCGGTGTAGGTCTTGGGCTTTTTATCATACACAAAAGCCCTCACCGCCGGCGGGCACTGCTGCATGAGCTGCTCCTGAAAGATGATGTCTAGCAGGTGTTGGTAAGTCGTGGCCTCAGAGCCCTCCACCCAGTGTAGCCCATACAAAGCCATGCGGGTCACATAAGTGACGTAGGTCTCCTGAGGGTGCCTCTCCTTCAGCCGGAACTTACCCCGGTAAGCTTCAGGGGTAAAACCATGCTGAAACAGCAAAAGTTCTTTCAGGTGGCCATAGTCATCAGCAAACTCCTCTGTAAGCGCCATCAATGTCTGCTTAGCCAGGCCGGAGAGGAGCGGGTCCAAGCGTGCAACCCTATGCTCGGGAAGCACCTTGTACCGCCGGCACTGCGTTTCAAATTTCCTTAAAAACACGTCGATCCGATCAGTGCCTTCCACGTACTTGGTGAGACTGTTCTTGTCCAGTTGGAGTTAATCTTTGCGGGTTTGGCCCGGGGGGCAATAAGCGGGTCGGTTCACTGCCATTGAGATAAACTTTAGCCGCTCCTTCGCTGTCCCTCGGTCTCCCCACGTTGTAATCAGTGCCAACATTTCAGGGGTAAACGGACTGGTGGCCGCAGCCATCAGTGCCCTTCTTGTCGCACTTGTCCCGAGAGGTGCACTTGTCCCCTCCCCGGGATCCTGCCGCTCCGGCACTGGGTTTAGTCCCTGATCTCTGGGCGGCTGCACAAGGGCAAGCGGAGTCGTATCCTGAGACTCTGCAAGCTTGGCTTCATGTGCTGTGATTGCGGCAATCATGTCCTCGACCTCCTGGTCCACATATTCCAGTCCATATGCACGGCACTTGTCTTTTAGCTGATTTCTAGTTTTCAGGTAATAGGCGTTCTCCGCTTCACTCATGGTTCTGGGTCGCAGCAGGTGAGGTGGTGTGACAACTTGCGTTACTTGTTGCACTAACGTGTGTTCAATATCTTTAGACCCAGGAACTTGCAATTACCATCAAGTTCCCACTATATTACAGTATCCCGCAGAACACTAGTAATACAGGTCCAGTTCAATCCTGCCGCTGCCACCAGTTAACTTTAATAGCCTGTGACGATAGCCTGCCACAGGTATTAAAGGGTTATACAAATCACTGGGCTGAACTGAACGAGTCTTAGATATAATAAAGTATATTTATTCCTTTGGATAGGTGAACACACGAATAATACAGTAACAAACAAGAAGTACACTTACTTTGGGGTTGGGGAATGAGAAGTATGAAGCATAGCAATTCTCTCGCAATCAGGTAGCATTCAGATGATAAATTGAAGACAAAGGATACAGGGGAACAACAGTTTATAAACCTTTTGTGCCCTATCCTTAACATTGAGTACCGTGGATTGGTTTTCAATTACCTCTAGCCACTCGTTAACATGGGAACACAATTTGACTCATGCCCCCTGCTAGTTGGTATATGCGCAGTAGAGCTGTGGGGTCTCATTTCTATAACCCCTCCACTACATCAGGGATGCCAGCTAGTCTACCAATTTGGGATTCTGGCAGGATATTCTTTGTTTGTGAGGTGTGAAATGGAACACTTGAAGACTGCTCTGGTTTGAGTAATCTCCACCCTCATGCAAACAGTGGAGGTGACAAAATCCTTTGAAACATACTCAAGTCCTAGACATTGGGTCGCCTTCTGGCCATATGCTACCCTGGTATGCAAAGGAATTTCCTCTGGATTTTACACATACCTTGGAATACAGTATGTTGGATAAAACATGAACATACTGCTGCGGCCAAGTTTATTCGAGCATTTGCCCGTTCTTGGCCGCAGCAGTATCCTGGCGCGCGCCGCAGGGTGACGGGCGCGCGCCGAAGCAGCGGAAGAGCGCCCTCCGATCGGGGCGCTCTCCCTACCGCTGCCGGGTCCGCCGGGTCCCCCGGAACCCCCTGCCGCCGTCCCGCGATCGCGGGACACCAGGGCTCCCTCGGGGAGCCCTGGACGCGCGTGCAGGGGGCGCTGGCACCCGATGATGCGTGACCGCGCATCGGTGATGCGCGGCACGCTGAGGGAGTGCGGCTCGCAAGCCGGGACATTTCCCGGCTTGCGGAATGAGCCGCACTCGGATAAACTGTGTCGGCAGTGTATTAAAATATCCGGTTCCTTTGGGTCCAGCAGGTGCAAACTTCCCAGTTCTCAATGCCGGAACTGGGACACCCTATGGTCCAATTTGCGACTTGCTACGACCTTAGGAACTGGAGATACACAAATACACTTAAAACCGTTTCACATTTTAATACACAAATCTCCGCTGTAAATTAAATCACGGTTCTTCAGTAAATCCCCTTTGAAAACAACGGGCTTCGCCGCCATAGACTTTCAATGGCAAACCGCCGCCGTTGGTGGCTATGGGAATCCCCGCCATAGACTTTCAACGGGGCGATGCCGCCGTTGAAGTCAATGGGGTTTTTCCGCTGTAGCCGGTCAATGGGGTTTGGCCGCCATTGGAGTCTATGGGAAAAATCCCGAACTTTCAAGGGGGTCCATACTACGTCGAGTTGGTCCAAGAGGGTAAAGGATGGTTCTGCAGCGATGCCGGAGCAGTGGCTACAGATACCCCAAACCCTGATCCTCTGGGCCCTCCGGAACCGGAGCTATGGATTACCAAATTTCCGCTTTTGACTCTTAGCCGTTTTCCTGAGCTGTTTCTGCCGCCGCCATTGGAACCTATGGCGCGGCCTGCTCTCCTCGGTTCGACCCTTATTGGGGGTCCAGGATACGGGGACCCGGTTGTGGTCGAGTGGGGGGAGGTCTAGGAACTAGGGACAGAAAGAATTTTATTTCTAGGGGCCCTAGAACAGTTTATTCCCACGCCACTTGTCGTTGAACTTGACTTGTAAGTGATCAAAGCTCTCCTATTGAAATTGTATCCGCTTTGCGGTTAAGCGGTTTGGACGGCAGCCAACTCTTTCCTGGAAAGCTCTCTCGAGGATTTCTCCATTGAAGTCAATGAGCCCATTGACTTTCAATGGGAAACCGCCGCTCTCCCTCTTGGACGCCATCTGCTGGTCTTCTCAGGAACAGGACTCAACAGCAAGATTCGCCATTGAAAGACATGGAGTTCCAATGGCGGATTATGGGAGCCGGCAAAATGGTGCCTGAAAAGGCGGGGAAGTTACACAAAGGGCTATAATCACTATACCACTATTAACCCTTGTGCTCCCGGATGGATCCCAGTGTGTGTGTGATGCAGACACTGATTAACTAGATGTTACAATAAAACAGGGGGAACAGGGGAATACACATTTACATGTCATAACAGGAGTTAAATCACAGTTCTGGGTCTCAGCCCAGTTAACCCCTTGACTCCCTGGTGAGGGGATGGCCAAATGGGGTGTAACCCCTTTAATCCCGGGCCACCCCCTTTCTCCCTCTACAGGGATGTCGTTGGCCCCATAGCTAAAACAGTATCTGTTTATTTTCCTTAGCCCTTCAGCTGTATGGGGTTCAGGTTAGGGGTTGCGTGTGGGGGGGGGGGGGTTGCCCACTTGGCGGAGGGGGAAAGGCGAGCTGCGGGAGGGGGGGTGGGGGGGATATAGGGGTGGTGGGGGGGAACGGGGGTCTGAGGGGGGTGGGGAGGGAAGGGTACCGGTTGAGCACACTATGTAGGGAACAATCACTTGCGTAAGCAACTTTTACTTATGTAAGAAACGGTATGCAAGTGTGTAGTAACTAAGGAAAAAGTACATAACTAACATTCCGTTGAGAACTCGGGACAGACAACCTTAAACATGTATAATTAATGTTACTGGTATGGGTCGTGCAGCCGCTCCCGAATCACTGTCCTTGTGGGGTGGGTCTCCCTCGGGTGGGTCTCCCTCGGGTGGGTCTCCCTCGGGTTGGTCTCCCTCCCTAGGGTGACTCTTCAGAACGGGAGTCATTTTAGCAAGTCCGCATGTCAGTTCAGGCCATGGGCCTCCCCCCTCCCTTTCCCATAGGTCCCCATACAGACCGCAAGATGAGGCAGGTCTGCCCTCTCCATCTCCGCCAGAGTTTCTTTGTGCCGTCCGTGGCCGTGCTCGGTCCTTGGACTCCTTCAGTATGGTATGAACTGGGAGGAGTGGAGAGTTGGGAGACGTCCCGTCATCTCGGCAGCTGTTGGGGATCGGTGCTCTGGTGGTAAGAAGATCTTCGTGCGGAGGGCCGTCTGTTCCGATCTTCATGCGGTATGGTGGGGGTTAGACCCGACGATGCAGGGAGTCCCTCTGGAGGTTCCCGAGTGTCTCTCATGAAGGGGGTTCTGGGCTGCGGAGTGGTTCAGGAGCGGGGCAACGGCCAATTGGGGGTAACATCTGCCGGCCGGCAGTATTCGGTTCGGGCGTCTCACTTGTTCTTGTTTTGGGTCTGCGCCGCTATTCTCTGCGAGGAGCGTATAGATCTATCTTCCTCCTCGGTGCCTCTCGCTGGGCGCTCCGTCTCCACGAGGGCAGGGGGGAGAGATCCAGAGCTCTGGCAAATCCGGGCATCTCCTCCGGTCTCCTCGGGGCCAGAATTTTTCCATTTTTGGAGACTATTAGTTAAATGGAAATCCCCAGCGATATTTGATCCCATTCTCCCTTAGTAGCATGGTAAGCGGTTTGATTTCTTTTCTTTTGATGACGGTAGTTTTTGAGAGGTCACTGAAGACTTGTAAGACCTTGTCTTGGAAGACAACAGAGCCCAGTGCTCGGCAGGCATTTAGTATTTTCTCTTTCATAGACTAACTATGGAATCGAACGATGATATCACGCCATCTATTGGGATCTGCTGATCTAGGCCCGAGGGCCCTGTGCGCCCGATCGATTTCCATATTGCTTTGGTTCGTTTCCCCGCAAACTTCAGTGATTAATTTGATGAGGTAGGGCCTCAGGAGGTCCGGGAGTATTGTCTCCGGTACGTTCCGGATTCGGAGGTTCTGCCTACTGTCACGGTTTTCGTGATCTTCCATCTCTTCCTTGAGACCCGCCACCTCCTCTCCCAGCCGGAAGATTTCGTCCTCTGCCTCCATCAGCCTCTGGCGGTCTTCCCCCTGCTTGAGCTCAATCTCGGCCGTCCGATCTGCTAGGCCCGAGATTTCTCGTTTCAGCTCTGAGACGACCGCCTTTAGATCGTCCTGCAGCGAGGTGTGCAGCTTGGCATGCATATTGGTCATCAGCTCCTCCATATAGGAGAGGGAGAGCGGGTCTTCTGGGTTTGCGTCTCTCCCTGGTTGCTGGGGCCTGTTCGCTTTAACGGGTGGGCCGCGTGGTCCAGTGCCATCTTGCATCCTCGTCTCGGGACTTTTGTGTGCAGGGGGAAAGTATTTAGCTACGCCTTGAGTTGTCGGTCTTTTGACTCTTGCCTGCATGCTTCCCTTGTTCCTCTGACTGTTGGTGGTCAGGTGAGCCAGGAAAGTTCGGGGTAAAGTGATCAGCGATTGCTTTTATTAATGAAGGTCCCCGGAGCTCTCTCAGCAAGCAGCCATGCCGGAGGGCATCACCGGAAGTCTCTCATGACCCTCTGTTTTTAAGCTATTGTCCCAGTGTCCTGACAATCTTGCTAATGTCTCAGATATGCCGGTGTCAGGAATCCACTCCTGGCTTATCTCGTAGCCTTGCAGGGTGCTGTTGTTCTCACTAATTCCCTCTTTGCAATCAACAGCAGCTGTGTGGGCTATCACTGCAACCTAGCCTTGTACTCAGTCCTTGGAGCAGTGCCCTCACACCCTCCTCCGGGGATTGGCCCGCTGGCCTTTAAATACTTCATTCCCACAATCCCTCTCTGCCGAGCATAATCCTTCTTGGACGTTCCTGTGTTCTGTCACAAGCCCTTGCTTGTTTTTCCCGTGACTAATCCTGTGGATGTGTTCCAGCATTAGTTCCTGCTTTCCCTGCAACCTGCTGCTTCTACCCTTAGCAGAGGTTGCTGTTTGGACCCCGTGGCCTGCTGCTCTTTCTCCCTTCGCAGAGGCCAGCTTAAGCTTCCACGCTGAAGCACCCCGGAGACCTGCTGTGTGCTATCTCCCTGGAGCCCACAACCTGCTGCTTCTACCCTTAGCAGAGGCTGCTGTTTGGACCCCTTGGCCTGCTGCTCTTTCTCCCTTCGCAGAGGCCAGCTTGAACTCTTGCGCTGAAGCACTGGTTTACCGGTGCTGCCTGGCGGTGTCCCCACCCCGGTCTGCCTTCCCTCTCCTAGACCGGCGCCATGGGACATGGACGCCACTCGCGCAAACCCCGTTCCCGACCTGCAGCGATTACGCTAAATCAGGAGGACCTGCTTGATTACCTGTTGCCGACTCCCTGCTTGGACTACGACTACCCGGATATCTCCTATCCCGACTCTGGCTCATCCAACGATTACGCTGTCCTCTCCAATCCTGAACCCGGCCTGTTTGACTATAAACTTCGCACTCCGGACCAGTCTGCGCGATCTAAGGTCGGTGATGTCACAACCCAGCCTCAGCCACCCGGTCCGGCCCCGGTTTGTGGCGAGCACAACCGTGGCAGCCGGGAGCAAAGAGGAGCTGCAATTTCTCTTCTGGCCATTAGGTGGCGCTGCGCAGCTCTTGCAGCCCCTAAGCGTGGCTGCAGCATGCTGTGTTAATGATACTCCGGTCAACTTAGTGGCCATGTGTTGCGCCCTCATTCCCATCCATACATGACTATGTTGACACCATAGGTGCATCACTGACTACCGAAGCGCAGGACAGTTTTTTCTTTGGTCTGTGTTAATGATAAGGTAAGAAGAGAGGTGTGTGTGTGTCTATCTATGGGGGTGGCGGGAGGGGGGTGAGAGAGACATGGGGAGGGAGGGAAGGTGAGGCGACATGGTGAGGGAGGGAAGGTGAGAGAGACGAGGTGAGAGAGACATGCGGGCCTATTCACTAAACTTCTATAAGTGCATTATTGCACTATAAGTGCCCTTTTAGTGCGATATTGCATATGTAGCTATTCTGAATGCTCAGATAGGGCAATATCGCACTAAAACGGCTTTTTACCAAGCTATACTGTAACACTCTGGCTGTTACAAGTCGTGCGGTAGCTGAACAAATGCCCAAACTCGCATTTTTTGCCAACAACTGCTATTCACTAAACTTTGATATGCATATCGTACTATAAAAACTTGTATTCTTTTCTCACCAGCTAAAGGATGGCGAGATGAGATTTGCAATATGCATAACAAGGAGTTTCTTTTAATTTTACTACGTGATTGATAGCGGGGGTCTCCGGGAGTCCCAGGAGGTCCCTGTGGGTATCCAGGGGTCCCGTGGGTCTCCGGGGGCCTCCGTTGCTGACCCACATATTTATTTCAGCTCCGGCGACCCCTGGATGCAATCCTATGCAGTAAAAATAAATTTGCAGGAGGCGCATGCGCGAAGGTGAGGTGGATGGCAGCATAAGCCTTGAGCTCCGTCCCCCACCCCCAATAAAGCAATAATAAACCACTGAAAATCGCACCACTGACACCGCAAATCACCCTGGTACTAAAGCTAAAGCTACAGGGATGGCGCCGCTGAACCCAAAAAAGAAAAAAGAAGGTGACCTCCGCAAATATTTGGGCCGATTGAACTCGCGGAGCGCCGCGGCAGAAATGGCGCCAGGTTCTAATGCGGGCTCGGAATCGGAGCGGGAGGAAGACAACCCTGAAGGGCCAGCGCAACTGCCAGTCCGCAGATGTGATTTTGAGCTTTTATACAGTGATATGAAAGACCTAATCCACGTAGAAATGGAGGACATAAAAAAAGAGGTGCAGGGGTTAGGAGAACGAACCGGAGCACTGGAAGAGAAGATGGCGGCCAATTCAAAGCTTCTCAAAAAGTCTGACAAACGAACAGCACATATCCAAGCACAAATAAATGAACTGGCTGACAGGCAGGAGGACGCGGAGAACAGGGATCGCCGCAACAACATCAGGGTGCACGGCATCCCTGAGGCCATTACTGATGTTGAAGGGTTCATCTCCTGCTGGCTAGAGGAGCTGCTCCCTGACTGTTCTGCCAATGAATGGATAATGGACCGCTGCCATAGGGCCTTAAGAAGCAGACCTGCAGCAGCAGAGCAGCCGCGCGATGTAATCGCCAGGCTGCACCATTTTCGAACCAAGGATGCCATCTTCTAGAAGACCAAAGCAGTAGGATCCTGCCGATTTGAGGAAATTACCCTACAGCTTTTCCAGGATCTCTCCCGGGTCACCCTGGCCAGGAGAAGGAAGCTGCAGCCCATCACTAAAACACTGAGGGACCGGGCAATCCGCTATAGATGGACCTTCCCGTTTGGCCTGCTGGTCATACGGAACGGGAAGGCCATCTCTATGAGGGAAATAGAAGAAGGGGAAGAATTCCTCCATAAGCTGGGGTAAAGGAGAACTCCTACAACAGCCCCCGCAAAGACCAAACCGGGGAAGCAGACTGGTAGGTGGTGGGTGCGCCACGGGAAAGCCGAGATGAGGCGGACTGAGGGAAGGAATAAAAAGACTCCCGTTGAATTACTTCATGTTTGAAGGTTTGCCAGTTATTACAGTTCCAGGGGCAGTTAGATTTACCCCCTAATCCAACCCTCTCCGATGTACTCCCCCAAAGTTGTGGAGCCCTGCAGGGAAAGATGACCCTGAGACATATATGAATGCCTTCCGGATAAGCTGGGGGCCCGAGAGGCATGTAGACACTGCGTGAGACAATATTGTAGTGTTACCCCAAAAAAGACGGGGTGAAAACCACAAACTCTTATCTGTTTTCATCATGGCAGTGGGTGGTAGAACGCAAGACGTCCAACATGGCGATGGCACAGGACTTGGACCTCGTGGCAGCACCGCGGAAGTGGAGCTCAATTGGGCAGGAGAGCTGGTGGGAGGTCCCTCTTTCGCGGGCTCCGGATGAGAAAATGGCGCCCACCGGAGAGACGTCACCGGAAGTAGAAGGACTGCCATCTTGGAGGAGGCAACGGAAGGGCCGAGACGGACGTCACCACGCAGTGCCAGCCACAGCCAGATCCCGCGAGAGGGGGCTAGAGGTCAGAAACCCCGGAAGCACGGGCAACAGAGCACCAGACTCGCCGGGAGCAGAGGACAATGTTCCCGGAAGGCTCCAAAGAGAGAGGGAGAGGCAAGATAGCGACGTCCCACCGCAAGCACAGTCAGCTACGGCTGGATAAAAATAAAAATAAATAAAACAAAAAGTACTAACAAAAAAAACAGAGCGGGGGGTGGCATACAGCATGGGGGGGGGGAGAAAAATATTAAAAGGCAGAAATAGTTCATCGGTGCGCGGGGGGGTACGAGGGGCGCAGATGGAGAGGGTGAGGCGATGGGATACCGGCGGGTGGCGTTGCTGCCGGCTCTGTCCCCTCCTGCCGTATTAAAAATCAATGGGCGGCGGCCGTGCCCGCCCCCCCCTCTTCGCCCCCCGCGCCCTGCCTCACAGTTAGCGAGCAACTGGGTCAGAGATGGGAGGCCCCTAAGGGAGATGGTGGTCACGGAAGAAAGAAACACAAAAAGAGTCAGGGGGTTAAGACACAGAGCACAAATCCAATATCCTGTGGCACACAACATAATACAAGGGGGGGGGGGAAAATAAAAAAAAAACGAGATGGAAGGAGGGGATACTAGAACTACACAGAGGGATGTTTGGGAAAGTTAAAGTTGCAAGTTTAGATTGTCAGTGGTTATGTTGCTGTTAAAGTTAGCTTATGGGAAAGAGGGGAGGGGGGGAGGGTTGCCCTCCAGTCTCGCCTTTGACATGAGTCTCCACATGGGCACCGGGGGGATTCCCTCTGGGCAGCCCATGAAAGTCCCCACTGGGCCAGCCAGGTTGAGCGGTAGAGGGGGGGTGGAGGTCCATCCCGGACTACGCTCAGGCTGAATGTCCAGGAGGGGCAGAGAAGGCGGTTGGGGGAGACTGGTCTCGCCCATATGCCGGACGTACTTTTACTGTAGTTGCATGTTCTGTTATATGTGTTTATATGTTCCCCCAGTGTGTACTCCCTTGTTTCTCCCTGCTTCAGTCAGAAACCGCAGAAAGATTCGGACGGTGCCCGACAAAGCGGCCCCTACGTGGGTTCCACCTAGTTATTCTGAAAGCTTATGGACAAGCAAAGGTATGGAAATACACAAATGAGTAAGGGGATAGTAATTCTCTCACATAACGTGAAGGGTTTTAATAGCCCCGGGAAGCGAAAGCTGGCCATGACAGACTATAAAAAGACTGACCCAGACATAATTATGCTACAGGAGACACACTACTCCAAAACAAGTTCCCCGAAGTACATAGACTACAGATTTAAGTCTTGGTTCTCAGCCTCAGCCAGCAAGAAAAAACGAGGAGTAGCCATCCTACTCCACAACCGGTTGTCACTAGCGGTAAAGACCATCAAAAAAGACAGTAACGGCCGATTTTTGATTATTATCGGGGAGATAAGAGGCCAACCGATCACATTAGCAAATATATACGCCCCGAGTAAAGACGCAGAAGCTTTCCTGGAGAAATTCTTCTCTGTCCTCCGGACGATTGCACAAGGTTGCGTAGTCCTCGGGGGAGACTTTAATCAGACGCTTGACCCAATTTTAGATAGGTGCACCCCAGGCGGTCACAACCGGTCAAAATTCAGGAAAACATGGAACAGAGGGCTGAGAACCAATAATCTTCTAGATGTATGGCGCGAGCAACATCAAAATGAAAAGGGGCTTACATTTTACTCCCACCCACATGACAGATACAGTAGGATAGACTACCTCTTTGTGTCTAGCAGAATGGTTTCTCAGATCTCCCACTCGGGAATCCACGATATTTCGTGGTCAGATCACGCGCCGATAGAGCTGCGGTGCTCAGACTTCAGGGGCGAACTGGAAACTTAATGAGTTGTTATTAAAAATCCCCGAAATCGCACAAAAAGTGGGCGATAGAATCAGGGATTACTTTCAGGAGAATACGGGAAGCGTGGCTTCAGCAAGCTACCCTCTGGGAAGCCCATAAGGCAACTCTCAGAGGAGAGCTCATAGGGATGCCGAGTAAGCGAAAGAGGGAAAAGGACAAAAAAATTAATCATTTAAATGCGGACTTGGCGGTCCTGTCAACCCTTCACAAAGATAACAAAAATGCAACGACCCTTAAGGAGTTGCTAGACACCAAAACTAAACTAAATTTACTGCTAGCCTCCCGTGCTGAGAAAGAGCTGTCATGGTCCAAGCGGAATTTTTTTGAAAAGGCGAACAAGCCAGATACCCTACTTGCCAATAAACTCCGAGACAGAAATCAAGTCTCCCAAATTCAGACAATTCGGACAGCGCAGGGGGATCTTACCTCTGACCCTAAATTAATTGTAGACAAATTTAAATCCTACTATGAGACCTTATATGATGGAGCGAAGGTGGCCCACAATACAACCACACAAGCCCGACTGAAGACATTCTTGAAAGAGGCTCAGTTACCAAAACTGACCAGAGAGGAGAGGGACGCACTACAGGCAGACTTCACTATTGAGGAGATCCTAGAGGTAATGAAGTCACTGAATGCATCCAAAGCCCCTGGCCCGGATGGCTTTTCCAACCTCTATAATAAAAAATTCCGCAATATACTAGCTCCTCACCTCCTAAAGCTGTGCAATTCCTTTTTAGACGGTACCCCCATCCCAGGTTCGATGCTCCAAGCGTCTATCTCTGTGATCTACAAACAGGGGAAGGACCCAGCGGATTGTAAAAGCTATAGACCCATCTCACTAATAAACTCAGACACAAAAATCTTTTCCAAATTACTGGCTAACCGCCTTAACCAGGCGTTGCCAAAGTTGGTCCACCCCGATCAAGTAGGGTTCATCTGTGGGAGACAGGCGTCAGATAACACCAGACGGATTATAGATTTAATCGATCTGGCACAAAAGAAACATATCACATCTATGGTGCTTAGTCTAGACGCAGAAAAAGCATTCGATAGAATCGACTGGCCCTACTTGAGGGAGACGCTTGGAGAGTTCGGTCTGGGTGGGAGAATGATGGAGGCAATTCTCGCTCTGTACCAGGGACCGACGGCGAAGGTCAGGCACCAGGGCTTCCCCTCGGGAGAATTCCTGATAAAGAGCGGCACCAGACAAGGTTGTCCTCTATCTCCCCTTCTCTTTGTGCTATGCATTGAGCCCCTAGCGGCGCATATACGCCTCAGCCCAAACATAGTAGGAATCCAAATTGGAGAACAGCCACATAAAGTGGCCCTGTATGCTGATGACGTGATACTAACACTATCATAGCCCCTCAACTCTCTGCCTAATGTCTTCAGCCTATTAGGGGAATTTAACGTGATATCAGGGTTCAAAATTAATCAGGCAAAGTCAGAAGCCCTGAACATAAACCTACCTAAAGTCACTGAAAAATTGATCACGGTGAAGTTTAACTTTAAATGGCAAACCTCCTCTATTAAATATCATGGGGTAAATATCACGAAACAATTCGGCGCCCTGTATAAAGCAAATTACCACAGACTGATACGGACATTGAAGGAGGATCTCAGGAAGTGGGCAGGGTACAGTATATCCTGGATCGGCAGGATCCAGTCTCTTAAAATGAATCTCCTCCCTAGAATTCTGTACCTATTTCAGACTCTACCGATCCCTATAATCAGGGAAAACATCCTCTGGCTACAGTCCGCAATGGTGAAATTCGTCTGGGGTAATAAGACACCCCGAATCAAAACCAACACACTTATTCTGCCCACGACAAGAGGAGGGTTAGCGGTACCTTGCCTGTTATCGTATTTCAGAGCGGCCCAATTATCCCAAATTACCCAGTGGCACACCCACCCTAGTCTGAGGCGTTGGGTGGAACTGGAGTCGGACTGTTGTGCCCTGGTGGCACTCCAGGACTTAATATGGCTTCCAAAAAAGGTACATAAAACCATCAGTAACCCGCTCTCCGCGGTAAGCAGCTCGTTATCATTATGGGACAAGAGCAAATATAAGTTCGCCCTCACAAGGCAACACTCCTTGATGACCCCAATTTTGGGGAATCCTGATTTCGCTCCGGGCCTGCAAAGTAAAGATTTCGCAATCTGGAGACAGAAAGGCTACACACGCCTACTACACCTGGAGGGAAGAATATCAATCAAACCTTTCGAGCAAATTAAATCTGAAAAAGCAGTACCAAATTCAGAATTCTTCAGATACCTCCAATTAAGGGCATTCTATGCTAAATTTCCAATCCGCCCCAGGCGAACTAAATTTGAACAGCTCTGTTCCAGAGGAACAGATACCAGGGGACTTATCTCTGGTATATACAAAGAGGTGGTCTGCCCGGCAACAGACGACGACGAGGCACTTAGTTACAGGACCAGGTAGGAGAGCGACCTAGGGGAAACTTTAGACGACGAGGACTGGGACTATATTGTTTTAGCGGCTTCCAAGAGCTCTATATGCACAAAATTAAAGGAGAATGCGTATAAGGTCCTGATGAGATGGTACTTGACCCCGCTACGATTATCTAAGTTTGTCAAAGATTACCCCCCATTGTGTCCCAAACAATGTGAGGAACAGGCAGACTTGCTGCACATGCTGTGGGGTAGCTCCAAGGTAATCCCAATCTGGGAAGACATCAGGAATTGGCTTCAGAGAATCCTCGGTCGCACGATCCCTTTGGACCCCTGGTTGTTTCTGCTGCCAGACGCACCCCGGGGCTAAACAGATCGGAGCACAAATTAATTGCACATTTTGCAACTGCGCTGAGGTGCGAAATCGCAGCATTGTGGAAGCAGCCCGGGATACCAAATATCCCACAAATCAGGAATAGAATCTGGTACGTCTGCCGGATGGAACAGTTAACGAGTCTGGTTAACGACACCGGCACAAATTTCCTAAAAGTTTGGGCGCCTTGGTTAGCCCAAATCGATATCCCAGGGATCAGTGCCTACAATATCTTGCTTTAATAGTCATCAACGCATTCTCCTCTGATGTGTGGAGACATTAGAAAGACGTATATAGAGTAACTAAGCACGACAGGAGGTTAGGACGGACAGATTAAGATGCAGGATGGCTAGCCATAACATAGCGTAAACGCCAGACGACGGTCGGGAACCTTGGGCCGAGACCGACCCCCGGGCTCAGCAAAACCGGGCTCGCCCTGTACACACCTGAGGATCCGAAACTCTCTGAGACTACTGCCCCTCCCCCCCGCCCTCCCTCCCTCCCCCTTCCCTTCTGTATCCCTGTCGATGGTTTTGTTCGTCTGTAGATCTCCCCAGTATGTCAGTTATGGTTACTCACAACAAATGAGTTGACGTGGTTACCTTTAAGTACGACATTGTGTTGGTAGATACTGTTATGATTGTACCATGCACTCAATAAAAACATTTTTGGTTGGAAAAAAAAAAATTTGCAGCCAGTTTCATTACCTTAGTGGCTAACCGACAAGGTAATGAAAGGGTTAAATAGCAGAGTCCCCACCCCGGTCTGCCTTCCCTCTCCTAGACCGGCGCCATGGGACGTGGACGCCACTCGCGCAAACCCCGTTCCCGACCTGCAGCGATTACGCTGAATCAGGAGGACCTGCTTGATTACCTGTTGCCGACTCCCTGCTTGGACTACGACTACCCGGACATCTCCTATCCCGACTCTGGCTCGTCCAACGATTACGCTGTCCTCTCCAATCCTGAACCCGGCCTGTTTGACTATGAACTTCGCACTCCGGACCAGTCTGCGCGGTCTAAGGTCGATGATTTCATAACCCAGCCTCAGCCACGTGGTCCGGCCCCGGTTTGTGGCAAGCACAACCGTGACAGTATGCTCGGCCCCACAAAACCGGACCATACTGTGGCGGGGGTTGGTAAATGTGTAACTGTACCTACACTGGCGACACACTTTATTCGAGCTCGGCTAGTCCCACGAATTCGGGTATACCCGGGTGTATTGAGGTTTGTGACTGTTTTCTGCCCGAGTGTATTTTCCAGGCAGGGATTGAAGCATTTTATTCCCGCTGGCTGCAATACTGCACAGTATATATATATATACTGCATTACAATTCATGAATTTATGCCATCTGGTAGACACGCGAAGCATTGCAGCCTATTAAATGCTAATCATTATCATTTAACAGATCAGCCGCCCGTCAGCCAGGCATGAACCCAGGCTGGGAAGGCAAACGCAACGGGGCTTGTTAGAGGTGAGGAGCGGCGCATTCCAGGTATCTGCCAGGTACATACTGGGTATTTGCTCGAATAAAGTGTGTCGATGCAGTATGTCCCAGGCTGGGGACCAGTCCCTGTTTGAAAAACAGTATCTGTTTGAAAGACTGCCTCCGCCTAATCTTGCGTGTATGTATGAAGGGTTAACCCCTGCAGAAAGGCTGACTCGTAAATAAATAATTATAAGGTCTCAGGAATGTAGAGAGGTAAAGAAGATGTTACAAGCCCAGTACTCCCAACTACTCCTTATGTCTACTCCGGGTCTGGAAACTGCGGATTTTGGGGTACCGGCTCAGGCCATAGACACCACTCTTAAATTATTCCTGGAATTTGACAGGAACATAAGTGAGCGTGAACCTCTACTTGCTGCCTACACACAGACTATTCGCAAACCCTTTTCTGTCAGTTCTGTTGTTAAACCAGTGAGGGTACCTCCCTCTCCAAAAAACGACCAAACCGTCCCACTATCACTGCCCCCTAAGGTTGAAGCGGCCAGTCTCTAGCCCTGATTGCACCTCCCGTTACTTAGACCCCAAGGATATGTCTACGTTAACCCCTGCCAATCAGCCCTGTGAGGTTCCCGTGCAGTATACGTGTATTTCCCAAGCCAAAGCTATGGCTCTAGTGTCTGAGAATGCACCTCTTCTACCCTCAATTTCTAACTCGGAATCCCTAACTCCTGCCCTTGAGGTTATTCCTGCCTTAACCCCTGCTAGTCAGGCCTATGAGTCCCCCACTGTAAATCCCTGCATTCCCCAGGTCAGTGTGTCTCTCCTAGCACCAGAGAATGAACACTGTTTGCCCTCTCTTTCTAACTTAGAAGTTCTAAGCTCTGTCCCCGAGGTTATTTCTGTTTTAACTCCTGCTAGTCTGCTCTGTGAGGTCCCCATTGTTAACCCTTGTATTCTGCAGACTAATGTTAGGTTCCTAGGGCCAGAGGCTGAACCCCCTATGACCCCACTTTCGGAGGCTAGCTTCTCTTTATCCGATTCTCAGGCACAGCCTGACTTAACCCTTGAGGTTTTTCCTGTATTTAACCATGTGGGTCAGTCCTATGAGCCTCCTTTGGTAATCCCCTGTTGTTCGCCAGCCCAGCCCAAATTTTAGAGGCAAATCTCCCTCTTTTTGACTCTCAGGTACTAATCTGCATTAACCCCTATAAATCCTTGCTGCCCCCAAGCTAATGCATCCTTTCTAGCATCAGAAAATGAATCCCCAAGTCTGACAGCAGAGGTTGTACTGAATGACTCCCCTAAGGTTGCAGAGTCCTTGGATATTCTTTGCTATAATTCAACTGCTTCAGCTCAAGTTTCCGCTGCCGTGTCCCCTGAAACTTCAGCTAAAATACTGATTCCAGTTAAATGTATTCAGGAACCAGGTTTTTCCCTAAGCCTGTTCTTAGAATCCCCACTCCCAGGTATTTCGCTGATCCAGTCTGTCACTCAGAGAGCTGAGATCCCTGCTTCAGCGCATAGTCCCCTTGTCATGGAATCTGTAGTCGTTTCTGATTTCCCAGACACTCCTTCCCAAGTACCCACTTCAGAGACCAGCACAGTTGTGGTTGCCCCCCTTGTACTGTCTGTGTTCTTCTCTCCTCAAACCCTAGGGTTAAAAGCGAACAGTGGTCTTTATGCCCCTCCTGAGTCTCAAGTTGTTGAGTTTCCAGGAATTTTTGCTGACACACTGCTCCCACTCAAAAGTGATGCTTTTTCATATGTATTGTACTAGCTAGAAGACAGTACACAGTTTCCCCCCTCTCTGAAATTTTCCTTGTCAGTCCCGCTACTCAGAGAGGTAAAATCCGTACTTCAGATTCGGAATCTCTTTCCATAGAGGCCGTCCTTGCTTTTGGTCCCCCTGATGCCTCTGCCCAAGCAACCCCTCCAGAGATCAGCGTATCTGTCGTCACCCCCTTAGTACAGTCAGAGACCACCCTGTCTACATTACAAATTCAGGTGTTTAAATCTGAGCTATTTTGTTTTCCTTCCCTTGCTAAACCTCAGTCCTTTAGCACTGCATCTAAATGTGCTCCAGCAACCATTGGGTTACTCGGGGCTAAGATTAAAACTCCTGTGTTAAAGGGTACCTCCTCACACATGTCCAGCAAACCTAGAACTTCTGTGATTGATGTTAAGTCACTTACCACTATATCTGATTTTCTCACTAGTCTAACCCAGACACCCACACCACTGACTAGCAGTTCCATCATCAGAATTTTCGCACTAGTAAACATACCTATTTCTGATTTTGTCATAACAAGTACCCCTGTTAGGGCCCTTGCAGTTTTGGATAAGACTCTTCTTTCTTCTAAGGTTTCTGCTATTAAGAGTTTCCCCGGTTCCAACTTACCGCTTATTGACTCTCTATCTCCTACCTTTACTCCCCCAGTGCCCGTCACTGATTCTCAGGCACCGGTTCCAGACACTAGTTCTCCTGCTACCAGTGTCCCTGCAGTGCCGGATGTCCTTGTTACACATTCTGAGCCTCCAGCTTCAGACACTAGCTCCCCTCCCTCCGCTATCCCTGCACTACCTGTTTCACAAGTTCCAGATATTAAAGCTCCAGAGCCTATTCCCACTCCTATGACAAGTACGATGCCCTTGGAGTTCATTGCAGCATGCAGTCTACCCCATGCGGTTGTTCTAATCTCTGCAAGTATCTGTATACCTTCCCCGGACCCTGGTGCCATATCTGAAGTAACCCTTGCCGCGCCCCAAATTCCCGGTGCGGGAGGGCAGTTTCTTTTCTCTGACCATTCTGCGGCCCCTGAAGTACCTCAGTATGACTTTAACTATGGGGTTTCTCTCCCTATTGTCTCTGGCTTGGACTCTGGGAGGTGGAGATCACAGACGATACTGTCTCTCTCTGAGCATTCTACAGTATTGGGGAGCTCCACTACTGATTGCTTCTCTGCCTCAGCGAACCAATGGTTATCCCTCTCGGAACCTTCTGTTGTGCACGTTTTCTCGATGTTGGAAATACTCAGTTCGCACCCCAAGATTTCAGTCTCTAAGCCTAGTTTACTGTTCGCCTTGTCATCTACTATACCAATACCTGGCAATGCGCCCACCCATCTATTGCTATTTCAAATGCTGTATTACAACTGGCAGAATGTGAGTTCCCATTCATGATTCCTGTTGAAGTTGCTGTATTTGTTTAGATATACTACACTATTATATTTTTTCCTTTGCATATATATATGGTGATACCTGCGCTCCCCACAAGCTTCTCTTCAAAATGCACCCACCCACCCTATTCCCTCGCTGGCCACTACCCGGAAAATCTCTGGAGGAGAAGACCCTTTCAAATTCCTACGTGCAGATGTCAGCAAAAACTTTGCCTGTCCAGAGGGTCTCCCTGTTATACCCGATCAATTATCGGGGCCTCTTGACCCGCACTCTGGTACGATTACTAGGGACCGGGCACCCAGCTGGGGTCCCTCTGCCTTTTCTATTCTGGAAATGCCTCCTTCTCCACAGCTCTGGATTTACAAGTCATTTCGCGTGGCGAGCCCCGTACCAAAAATGTCTGTGCCACCACTCTCATATCCTAGAACAGTACTTGCCAATGAACTGCTCGTTTACGGATCCCCTTCCGCCTAAAGCACTTTAGGAACAACTCAATGTCCCCGAGACCCATGGATGGTCCTGTCTGGCCGCAGTTCTCACCGGGTGGTGAGGGTATGCAAAGGAGTGCCCACGAGTCTCTGGACCATGACTCTACCCCCAATCCTAGACAGTTCAGGAACAATTCCAGGTCCCCCAACTCTATGAGTGGTCATGTTCGCCCGGAGGTCTCACCTGAAGGGGGGGGTACTGTCAGGAATCCACTCCTGGCTTATCTCGTAGCCTTGCAGGGTGCTGTTGTTCTCACTAATTCCCTCTTTGCAATCAACAGCAGCTGTGTGGGCTATCACTGCAACCTAGCCTTGTACTCAGTCCTTGGAGCAGTGTCCTCACACCCTCCTCCGGGGATTGGCCCGCTGGCCTTTGAATACTTCATTCCCACAATCCCTCTCTGCCGAGCATAATCCTTCTTGGACGTTCCTGTGTTCTGCCACAAGCCCTTGCTTGTTTTTCTCGTGACTACTCCTGTGGATGTGTTCCAGCATTAGTTCCTGCTTTCCCTGCAACCTGCTGCTTCTACCCTTAGCAGAGGTTGCTGTTTGGACCCCGTGGCCTGCTGCTCTTTCTCCCTTCGCAGAGGCCAGCTTAAGCTTCTGCGCTGAAGCACCGCAGAGACCTGCTGTGTGCTATCTCCCTGGAGCCCGCAACCTGCTGCTTCTACCCTTAGCAGAGGTTGCTGTTTGGACCCCTTGGCCTGCTGCTCTTTCTCCCTTCGCAGAGGCCAGCTTGAACTCTTGCGCTGAAGCACTGGTTTACAGGTGCTGCCTGGAGGTGTCCCCACGCCGGTCTGCTTTCCCTCTCCTAGACCGGCGCCATGGGACGTGGACGCCACTCGCGCAAACCCCGTTCCTGACCTGCAGCGATTACGCTGAATCAGGAGGACCTGCTTGATTATCTGTTGCCGACTCCCTGCTTGGACTACGACTACCCGGACATCTCCTATCCCAACTCTGGCTCGTCCAACGATTACGCTGTCCTCTCCAATCCTGTACCCGGCCTGTTTGACTATGAACTTCGCACTCCAGACCAGTCTGCGTGGTCTAAGGTCGGTGATTTCATAACCCAGCCATGAGGTCCGGCCCCGGTTTGTGGCGAGCATAACCGTGACAGCCGGGAGCAGAGAGGAGCTGCAATTTCTCTTCTGGCCATTAGGTGGTGCTGCGCAGCTCTTGCAGCCCCTAAGCCTGGCTGCAGCATGCTGTGTTAATGATAAGGTAAGAAGAGAGGTGTGTGTGTGTGTCTATCTATGGGGGTGGCGGGAGGGGGGTGAGAGAGACATGGTGAGGGAGGGAAGGAGAGAGAGACATGGTGAGGGAGGGGAGGTGAGAGAGACATGCGGGCCTATTCACTAAACTTCTATAAGTGCATTATTGCACTATAAGTGCCCTTTTAGTGCGATATTCCATATGTAGCTATTCTCAATGCTCAGATCGGGCAATATCACACTAAAACGGCTTTTACCAAGCTATACTGTAACACTCTGGCTGTTACAAGTCGTGCGATAGCTGAACAAATGCCCAAACTCGCATTTTTTGCCAACACCTGCTATTCACTAAACTTTGATATGCATATCGTACTATAAAAACTTGTATTCTTTTCTCACCAGCTAAAGGATGGCGAGATCAGATTTGCAATATGCATAACAAGGAGTTTCTTTTATTTTTTTTTTATTTTATTTTTACTACGTGATTGATACCGGGGGTCTCCGGGAGTCCCAGGAGGTCCCTGTGGGTATCCAGAGGTCCCGTGGGTCTTTGGGGTCCTCCGTTGCTGACCCACATATATATTTCAGCTTCGGAGACCCCCAGATGCAATCCTATGCAGTAAAAATAAAATTGCAGCCAGTTTCATTACCTTAGTGGCTAACCGACAAGGTAATGAAAGGGTTAAATAGCAGGCACTGCTTTGATGTTGGTACAGGGGGTGGGTGAAGCTTGTAGTTGCCCCAGGGTGGGTGTTTAGGCCTTGCGGGAGAGTGGCAGTAGACATTAACCCCTTCATTAACTTAGCAGTTAGAACCATTAAGGTAATGAAGGAGTTAACCCCACGCGCTACCCTCTCGCAAAGCCTAAACACCATCCTGGGGCAACTACCACCTTCACCCACCACCTGTACCAACAACACCACACTGGAATGGGTAAAACTGATATTAGCCAGATGGCTAATAGAACTTTCCCCCATTCAAAAAACATTACTGTACAGTGCAATACAATAAAAATCAATACAACCCCCCCACCCCTCTATCCCCAACCCCAACACACACTGTAATGGGCAACATTCCTATTATCCAGATATGGATAATAGCGCATTTGCCCATTAAAAATACAACATTACCCAGCCAGCATAAAGTAAATTAAAGTTGGACTTACCCCTGTCCTGTGTCGAGGTTGCTGCTAGAGTCGGATTCGGAGGTTGAAGACAGCAAAGGTAAGAAACACATTGATTGTATTTGATTTTATTGTGTATTTTTTATAGTTTGCCCATTGACTGCAAATGTGCTTATCTATGTCCCTTTCTGGGTATAGATAATCACGATGACAAGCAATGCATTTTTTGGCAAATGTTTGTTTTTATTTAATTGTAATGTATTGTATTTTTTGTTATGTTTTGTTTAGGTTGTCCATTCATTCTCAGTGTGGCAATCCATGCCAATATTGTGGGCATGGTTTACCACAGTCACAATCGATGGCTTTATTGTCAAATGCTTGTTTTTATTTAAATATCATGTGTTTTATTTTGCGCCACTTTTTTTGCTTGCCCATTCATTGCCATTGTGGCAATACATGCCCATATTGGGGGCATGGTTTACCACGGTGACAATCAATGGGTAGAGGTGGAGGGGGTAGTGGTAGTTGCCCTGGGGAGGGTGGTTAGGCCTCCTGGGTGGGTTTTAGGTTTAACTCCTTAATTACTATAGTGGTTACTTACCACTAAAGTGATTAAGGGGTTAGTGGCCAGTAGTTTTTTTTTTTATTGTAATGTTACTGCCCATGGAGGATGAGGAGGAAGACGAGAATGGCCTTCATTCTGGCAGGGGTAAATACAACTTTAATTAACTTTATGCTGGCTGAGTAATGTTTTATTTCCAAAGGGCAAATGCGCTATTATCCATATCTGGATAATATAAATTTTGCCCATTAATGTACAGTATGTGTTGGGTGGGCTGGGTGAATGGGAATACTTGGCCCAGGGTGAGTGTTTAGGCCTACTGGGTGGGTAGCGGGAAAAGTTAACCCCTTCATTACCATAGCGGTTACCACCGCTATTACTGTGAAAGAGACGTGGGGAGGGAGGGGGTGTGAAAGAGAGACATGGGGGGAAGGGAGGGATGGGGGTGAAAGAGAAAGATAGGGAGGGAGTGGGGGGAAAGAGATATGGGGAGGGAGGGGGGTGAAAGAGAGACATGGGGAGGGAGGGGGTGAAAGAGAGACATGGGGAGGGTGTGAACGAGAGACATGGGGAGGGGGGTAAAATAGAAACATGGGGAGGGAGTGTGAAAGAGAGACATGGGGGGAAGGGAGGGGGGTGAAAGAGAGACATAGGGAGGGAGCGGGGGCGAAAGAGAGAAATAGGAAGGGGGGGTGAAAGAGAAATATGCTGATGGAGGGGGTGAAAGAGAGACATGGGGAGGGATGGGGTGAAATAGACATGGTCAGGGAAGGAGTGTGAAAGAGAGACATTAGGGGAAGGGAGGGAGGGGGTGAAAGAGAAACAAGGGGAGGGAGCGGGGGTGAAAGAGAGACATGGGGAGGGAGGAGGGTGAAACAGAAACATGGGGAGGGATGGGGGTTAAAGATACATGGGGAGGGGGGGAGGGAGTGTGAAAGAGTGACATGGGGGGAAGGGAGGGGGTGAAAGAGAGACATGGGGAGGAAGTGGGGGTGAAGAGACATGGGGAGGGAGGGGGTGTGAAAGACAGATATGGGGGAAGGGAGGGGTGAAAGAGAAACATGGGGGAAAGGAGGGGGTGAAAGAGAAACATGGGGAGGTAGTGGGGGTGAAAGAGAGACATGGGGAGGGAGTGGGGGTGAAAGAAAGACATGGGGAGGGACTGGGGCTGAAGTCAAGACATGGAATGGGAGGGGGGGGTGAAAGAGAGACATGGGGAGGGAGAGGGGGTGAAAGAGAGACATGGGGAGGTGAGTGAAAGAGAGACATGGGGAGGGAGGGGGTGAAACAGAAACATGGGGAGGGATGGGGGTGCAAGAGACATGGGGAGGGAGTGTGAAAGAGAAACATGGGAGGTAGGGGATGAAAGACATGTGGAGGGAGGGTGTGAATAAGAGACATGGGGAGGGAGGGGGTGAAAGAGAGACATGGCGAGGGAGGGGGTGAAAGAGAGACATGGCGAGGGAGGGGGGTGAAAGAGAGACATGGGGAGGTGAGTTAAAGAGAGACATGGGGAGGGAGGGGAGTGAAACAGAAACATGGGGAGGGATGGGGGTGAAAGAGAAACATGGGGGGAAAGGAGGGGGTGAAAGAGAAACATGGGGAGATAGGGGGATGAAAGAGAGACATGGGAAGGGAGGGGATGAAAGACATGGGGAGGGGGGCGAATAAGAGACATGGGGAGGGGGGAGAATAAGAGACATGGGGAAGGAGGGGGTGAAAGAGAGACATAGTGAGGGAGGGGTGAAAGAAAGACATGGGGAGGGAGGGGGTGAAAGAGAGACATAGTGAGGGAGGGGTGAAAGAAAGACATGGGGAGGGAGGGGGTGAAAGAGAGACATGGGGGGGAGGGGGATGAAAGAGAGACATGGGGAGGGGGGTGAAAGAGAGATGGGGAGGGAGGGGGTGAAAGAGAAACAATGGGAGGAGGAAGAGAGGGCTGAAAGAGAGACACTGGGGGAGGGAGAGGGTGAAAGAGACAGGGAGGGGGTGATAGAGATACACTGGGGGGGAGTCACTAACTGTCACTTTTTCTGTTTTATTCCCTGAACCTCTAGGAAGACTGTTTTAAGCTCAATTTGAGCCCTCACGTATAGTATACCTATGCTTGGCAGTGGACACACAGCGCACTGGGCACAGATCGTGGACCTCTGGTAGTGAGGCACCCCGCTAACGTGATAGTAATAATAAACAATGGAAAGGCAGTACCAACATTTCAATCCCAAAACAGGACCAGCATTAGGAGTCTATTGGGATCCCTACATTTACTTTTCCCTCTTTTTGGTATCTACAGGACATTGTTTCCGTGGAGGATTATAATTTAATATTTCAGACTCTTGCTCAGTACAGAATGGGATTGTGGGTAAGAAGGGCCTTTAGCACAATAAAAGAGGTATTTCATTATTGCTGGTTAACCTTAGAAACTGCTGCATGGACAGTTCTCATATCTAATTATAAACTGCCACATTTTACTCTTTGCATCTCTGTTATGCTTTCCCATTAGACACCAAGCATGGCATATGCCCTTGGAAAGAGAATAAACATGTGTTCCTTTTAGATTATTTCATTTAGCTCTGTTTGAAGTTTGGCAAAATCACTTCCGGGTTTTCCCGTTACAGCTCGGGATTTTGCTCTTGCTTGCCCTCTGTGGCCGGATCGTCCATCTTTGCTTCTGGCAGCTTCCTTTAAAAGGAAAGTCCTGCGAACAGGAAGTTGCCGAGCAAAGTTCCTCTTCCCTACTGAATTCATGCAACACGTTTATGCCTATTGTCTTTCACGTTACCAGATCCGTCTCACGTACCTTGACTATCCTTGTCTTCAGCCCGCCCCGACCACTGCAAGTATCTTGACTATCCTTGACATCAGCCTGCATTGACCTCTGACCTTCGGCATACTACGCACTACTCTATCAGGACTCTGTCCCTCGGCTCAGGACGTTTTTTTCACCTTCCTACCTCATCCCTGTGGGTCCGCTTCCTGCTTGAGATGAGCATCGTTACACTTAGCTTGAAAAACATACACCCATCTTTGTAGCGAATAACATTTTCATCGCTGGAAAGTGAAGTATACGCCCATGTTGTGAGACATTGTGAAATAATGCATACACACCTCTTTGCGAGCTTTGTAAAAGTAAATGTTTGAGAATAAAGCAGCAGTGCTCATTTTTAATTCAGCAATATGTTATTTATTTATTTATAAAATATTTTACCAGGAAGTAATACATTGAGAGTTACCTCTCGTTTTCAAGTATGTCCTGGGAATATGTAATAAAAGTCTTCTTACTGGCTGTTACCCTAAAGTCCTAGGGTGGGGTTTTATTTCTTCCACACTGCTGTAGGCATTAACGCTCTTTCAATAAACCAGATGTGTCTATTTTAATATGCAAAACCATGTTTTAAAATACTGTCTTTTTTTCTACAAAGTCTATATTGCTTCATCAGCACTCGGGGAGTTATCCCAATGTTTGAAATCTACCTCTTTATAAAGATACAACTTAAGAGCAAGTACAGTCTATTTCTATGGAAATACCAACTCTACACTCTAGAAAACTCTAGAAAAAATATATATTTTTCTGACAACTTAACACACCTTGCCTATGGACCTGCTTTCTTGTTTGACATGTTCAATTTCTTAAATACCTTTGCCCAATAGTTCCAAAGTCAAGTAATAAGCAGCTGGAAAGAAGAGTTTGAGCGCCCACCTCAGTATAACTTATCATCAGTTGACCAGGAAACCCCCTACATTCCTGCTAAAAGCAACTTGCCAAATCCTACTTATCACAGCACAGGACAGTTTTCAACAGATACTTGCAGAGATGTCACAATTTTACAAATATAACTTTGCACTGATTTGTTTAGATGCAGCATGTCACTGGTGCCCTTGTATCCTATTACATTTTGTTTTGTTTTGACATTTTGTGGTGCTCAAAATGTCAATGAGGCTTTTCATGCATTAGCACGGCATCTGCACTTATCTTACGTTACAGCGGCAGTGCGCAAAGTGGGGGGGCACTGGTATTTTTTTGGGGGGGGTGCGGGCGCTTGCAGAGGTCCCGTGCTCTTCCCCGAATCATTTAAAGTAAATGCCAGGGGATCGCGTGAGGCCTATGCAACAATAAAACTACCTTGATGCAGACGCTGTGATGCGTCACCATGGCAACGTGGTGTCATATGACGCCGCTGTTTCATGTGGGGTGACGTCACATGACTGTCTCCATAGAAATGGGGTCACATGATGTCACGTCACGTGACCCCACTGCGTCATTTGACACCGCACACAAGCGAAGAGGGGGGGGGGCGAGAGCGATGGGGAGCTGGCAGGGGGGCGCAGCTCAAAAAGTTTGCACTCTCCTGCCTTACAGAATAAGGGCCTCTAAATCTTTATAGTATACGTCCAGTTGCTATTGCAGTTACTTAAGATGTGTTGCAGGCTGTAATTTCCTTTTTGGGCAAATAACAGTGCTATCTAAGCCAGGTTCTTCCCCAATTAAAACTGGAGGATCTGGGGCGCTCCCTATATGATTGGAAACTCTAAATTAGAGTGGAGTGAAAAACATAGGGTGAACAGAGAAGGACCAATAAATATAACACAAAAAGAGAAGAATAATTGAGTGTACTGGCCCGAAACTCTCTCCTTGTGTACTCGCTGTCACTTTGTTTCTTCCCCAATAAAAAAAGGTTACAAATATCATTTGGTGGCAATACAATGGTTAAAAACCAGTGAATTAATCCAATTTCTAAAGTAGCCAGTAATATTTGGATAAATCATGACATAGCTGTAGCAAAACGAAATTAGTTAAGAGGAACACTTGCTTGTATTGTATTATTAAAACAGAATACATGATTATGCTAAGCTGCTTCAAACTTTACTTTGATAGCAATAGATTTTTATTCTTCTACATATTTCGTTTCATTTGAAAAGTAGTGTCAAGACCCATATTTACTCAACAACTTACGTAGTCCTTCCAAATTCCTCAAGATTTCTAAACTTCTAAATAACTGTCCACACACTGAGTCAGTCATTAAAATGTCTGCAATGTTGAATGTCATATCAGGGGATTAAACACATCATTCTAGTAACTACCCTTCCGCACTAAACTTGGTGCCACTAATGCCCTTCAGCAGCAAATCCTTTATTTAATTCATAATAGGAACTAAGGGACATCCGTAGCTGAACCGCGCTATCCTCAAATCCATGGAACCCTAGATTTCTGAGAAATGCACCTTTTTTTGTACATCTAAATTGTAAATCTAAATTGTTGCCGCGTCACCCTTACTTATGCGGGCCAATAGCAAGCCACAATATCATCAAAGCAAAAAATTGCAGCTTACTATTGGATGATGACAGCAGCCATCTTTTACTTTTTCTTTAACAAAGGTAATTCTCTAGAACTGAGGGGTCCCCACAGTTGAGAATAACACAGTATAGCATTGAGATTGGATGAACAGGAGATCTATATGATATTATAAGATAATGTAAAACTCAAGCTACGAATGAATCTCAATGTGAAGTAGGATATTGTATGGTTAGAGGCATAAAACTTGTATGCCCAGCTCTCTATATAGGGTGACCAGATGTACCGGTTTAGCCAGGACAGTCCCGGATTTACTGCACATGTCCCGGTGACCCGACAATTATTTGAAAATGTTTAAAATGTCCCAGTATCAGCTGTAAAGAAGGAGGTGCCAGGGCCAGGATTGTGAGGGGCGGGGCCAGGATCGGCAGGAATGGAGCTGCTGTGCTAGAAATATGAAGAAACATGCAGCTACAGATTGAACCAAAGGGGGCACCTGCATGGCTGCTCCTTCTTATAGAGCTGGTTCATGTGGGACAGTGTGTGTAGGTCAGTCTGTGTGTTTATGTGATGGTCAATCTTTGTGTATGGTGTCTGTGTAGGTCAGTGGCTATGTGTTTGCAGGTCCGTAGCTGTGTGAGTGTCTGTGCAGGTCAGTGGCTGTGTGTGTCTGTGCAGGTCAGTGGCTGTGTGTGTCTGTGCAGGTCAGGCTGTGTGAGTGTCTGTGCAGGTCAGTGGTTGTATGAGTGTCTGTGCAGGTCAGTGGTTGTATGAGTGGCTGTGCAGGTCATTAGCTGTGTGTCTGTGCAGGTCAGTGGCTGTGTGTGTGTCTGTGCAGGTCAGTACCTGTGTGTCTGTGCAGGTCTGTGGCTGTGTGAGTGACTGTGCAGGTCAGTGGCTGTGTGAGTGGCTGTGCAGGTCAGTAGCTGTGTGAGAGTCTGTGCAGGTCAGTGGCTGTGTGAGTGTCTGTGCAGGTCAGTGGCTGTGTGAGTATCGGTGCAGGTCAGTGGCTGTGTGAGTGTCTGTGCAGGTCAGTGGCTGTGTAAGTGTCTGTGCAGGTCAGTGGCTGTGTAGGTCAGTGGCTGTGTGTCTGTGCAGGTCAGTCTGTGCGAGTGTCTGTGCAGTTCTGTGGCTGTGTAAGAGTGTTGTTTAGGTCAGGTGTGTGTGTGTTGTGCAGATCAGTGTGTGTGTCTTTTTAGTTGTAATTAACTCATTGTGTGTGTATGTGCAGTGTGTGGTTGTTTATTTGTATGGTAGATGTATCAGGTGTGTGTGCTTGTGTTTATCGTGCCTACATACAGATATAGCCAATGTTATTGGATCCAATACTGTGTGATAACTGGTGCAATAATGTTGGCTACAGATGTATGTGTGGGGAGCCAGTGGTCCCCTGATATCAGAACTGAGGATGCACTTGCTCCCCCAAGTAAAAATGGGGAGAGAGAGAAAGAGAGAGAGAGAGAAAGAGAGAGAGAGAGAGGTGGAGAGAGAGAGAGAGAATGGGTGAGGGAATGGGGGGAGGGAAGAGAGAATCGGGGGGGAGAGAGAGAATTGGGAGAGGTAGAATGAATAATACAGCATCAATGGTGACGCAATTAGACAAATATCATTATAATTATTTTTTGAGTGATGTCATTTGATGTATAAATAAAAAAATGTATGTGTCCCGGTTTTTAATTTTGAAAATCTGCCCATCCTATCTACAAAGAGAAATATTAAAAACGATATAATATAAATACAATTATTACAAATAATAGCTATCACAGTAAATCATATAGGTACTAAATAAAATAAAAATGCTGCTAACTAAATTTATGTAATTCAGTGCTTAATTGCTGTGCTCTACTTTTGCTCCAGTAATAAAACCAGACAAACGCTCATCTATGTTTCAATTGTTCTTGTATTTTCATGAGGCTTAACAAGGCTTTCATACCTTCTATTTCACGCAGTACTTTTGGCATTCCTGTAATTGGTAGTTCAGGGAAATGGATTTCTTCTCTTTCCCTAGAAAGGTTTTGACTCCTTTGTGCTCTCTCATCCTGTGGAGTTTGCTTGTGCAGTGATACTGATTTCCTCATCTGAATCTACAAAAGACATCACAAACATGTTTTAATACTTCTTCACCCTGCTCACACTCTCATTCCATTGCTTCATTACCACAATATCATGTATTTAGGTGGAAAAGCAGCCATATTTCTAGTATCAGGACGGGTACGTATTTGTAGATATCCATGTATATTTGTTTATGATATAGCACCAACAATGTACTGTTTGCAGTGCTTTACGAAATAAGCAGAACACAAGGACTTACAATATAATACAATAAGTGCAACAAAAATAAAAGCACACAATATGAAAGAGAATCCCTGCACCACAGAGCTACATCTACTGTAAGTGGTGCCAGAGTTGTATCAATCTACAAATGTTGGGCCGAAAACACTGTCTCCGACTACAGGCCAATCTCTCTTTTCCCAATACTATCGAAAGTCATGGAAAAACGTGTCCACTCCCAATTAAGTGATTACTACTGTATACAAGAAAAAAATCCTTTTGCCCAAATCACTCTACAGTAACTACCCTCTTAAAAGTTTGCACTGAGATCCAGTGTGGAATCAAACTGATGCAATATTCCTAGATTTTGCAAAGGATTTTAATACTGTTGATCATGTTATATTGTTAAATAAGCTCCAGTGCTCTGGAATAGGGGGGTGCTCTCTAAACTGGTTTCACTCTTACCTATTGGGTAGATCCAAATATGTATCTATCTCGGGCTCTAACTCCAACCCCTTGGATGTCACCCGTAAGGTCCTGGAAGGCTCTGTCCCGGGGCCCCTACCCTTTTCATTCTCATTAATGATCTACCTACCGCAGTGTAAGGGAGCTTCAATGCACATTTATGTGGATGGCACAATCTTATATGATCACAGTTATAGCCTCTTTGACCTTGGACACATGTCAATCTGATTTTTCCAGACTTGAAAAATGGATTTCCAAAACAAATTGTTTTTAAAGACTGACAAAACTGTAACGATGGTATTTGAGACTAAGGCTACATTTCTAAAGGTAACCAATGACAGAGCTACAGATCAAAACCAACTATATACGTTGCAAGTCACCTAAGATGGTGATTGGCTAGTTCAGGCTTTCCAGAAGGTACTGGAAAGGTTAACCCTTTTGGGGGCTGACTTAGTAGTAGGCTTTCTCTTTTCCTGCCCAGCAACAGGGGTGGGGGAAAGTTTATAAATATCTGGGACCTGGATATATTCCTCACTTCTTAAGTGGGCCAGCATTGAGGGGATCTCCAGGCCTCGTATCCCTGTAATAGGGGTGTAAGAGACCTGTGCAGAGGAATACTCAAGGAGACCTATTTGGGGGAAATGAAACATGGCTTTATTCCGCCTGTCACTTTAAACAGCAGTTTAAGGCAATATACAGATATACAAAAGAAACAAACACCTATTCCTTTGTAAGGGTTAACGTACTTCCCCAGTCCCTATCTGCAAGACTGGAAGGAAAAGCCCCTTACCAGCCTACCACCCCACAGTCTCAAGAGATACCTCAAAGCAGATGGCCCTTCAGGTCAGTCTTTGGGTCTGGTGTCCGGGTGTCTTGATCTTAGCACAGCCTATGTGCTGAAGACATCATCTCCCCTGTCACCACAGTTGTGACTGTGCTAAGGAGTCTACGGGTCTGTTCCCAGCAGGATGTTTTTACCCTTGTCTGATTACCCAGGTGGAGCTGGCTACTTGACTAGCTGCAATTAACCAGCTCTCTGCTGGATTTCCCAAACCACTAGAGGCTTTTATTTAAACAGGGATAAGTCGCTGTCACAAGGGGTAAACAACATTTCTTGTTTCCTAGTTAGGGCACGTCTCCCAGTAAAGGGGCCCTTCAGACACTACATTAAATCAGGATCCTGCCACAGTAGGGAGTAGATTCTTCAGACAGGGGCTCATTCAGGAGACATGGAAGACCTGCAAAGAAATTGCAAGAAAATGTTCCAGCTCTGTTATTGGCTGTGGAGGAAAGGCTTGAAAAAGAGCTACGCTGCCTACAAGCCTCATGGTTGAGTGTATGTGTCTGCATGTAACAAGAAGAGATCTTTGTAACCTGAAAACCGGTTCTGTTGCTGCTCTAATCGGACTGTTAATAAAATTTAAGAAAGTTCCTGGCGCCCTTTTCCTTCTCTTGCTAAACACTCCAGCCTGCACGAGGTTTCAAAACCCTGAGATACAAGGTAATCGCTGTGCATCTCCTGCACACACAAGAAATCTCACTTCAGGAGATATTGAAACAGTTTGTTGTGGTCCCTCTTCTAATGGCCGGGGGTAGAGGTGTTACACTTGTTTGAATGTGTTCTGTTTTCTAGCTTTGTAGTTTACATCCCAATTCTTCTTTTTTTTCTTTTTATTTTACTTTAACTTAACCTTTAATGCTCACACATTTCCCTCCCGTGGGATCTATTTCTCATCCAATTTGATTAAGCTTGTTAATTATTTATCGTTATCAGTAAGAGGTTCCTGTTCTGTTCTCAAGCAAAAAAAAAGAAAAGATGGGCATTATCTCAAAATACTAACTTATTTTGATCCTTCTCAGTGATACTACTAGCCGTAGTCAGCTAAATTTACACATTGTGCCCTTGGTGTTGAGTACAGTACATTCAGTAGAACTTATTTTAGACACCACATTGCACGTTTGAACAGTTTTTCTATGTCTAATTTCACCTTTTCTGGTAGTGTGTTGATAAACCATCCCCATTTCTGAAAGAAGTTTTTTGTTTTTGTATCTTTGTGGAAGCTGATTTCTAGTTTGTCTATGCTCATCAGCCAAACTCAGATGTGTGTACTATCTCTATTGTTGGAGGGGTGCATGAGATCCATTGTAACATTATTTTTCTTCTGGCTATACTAATTTTAAGTTTTTTTGTATTTATTTATTTTTAAATACTATCTCGACAACACATTGCACAGTTACGTAATTTGCCAAAGATCACATTTAAACTAGTGTGGTGTTAGTGGAAAGGGTGACATAAAGTCAACATTGTAGAGTTCAGAGCTTTGTACAAATATAGGAACACTGTAACTCACTGTGACCATGGATTCTTCTTCTTGACAATTGCTGCAACCTGGCTGTGCCAACATGTTGAAAGGACTTCTCTTTTTTGTTTTCTCTGTCAACCTTGTTCTGATAAAGAAAGTTCATTAATTGTCCAAACAGAAGTAAAACAAATATCAGTTGCATGATAAAATATGAATACAAATATTAAATATATGGCCTTAAAATAAGAATAATTAGAGAAGGATGTTTTTTATTAACACTTGCATTGTAATATTTCTCCTACAATGCTAAGCAGGCTCTATGGACAACTTGCTACGTTAAGTCTTAAAAGCAGTAATCCTGCCAACCCTTTATTTTTTTTCTTGCAGACCAATAGGAAGCCCAACCATTTAAATGTCAATCCCATTCAGCTCTGCTACAACATTTCTGAACCTTCTATTGTTATGGGCCTATTCATTAAACTACAAGAATGATGTTTTCGAGTGTCTCATAACGGTACTGAGCAAACCCCGCAAGTTCGTTTGGATCGCCAAACCCAAGACATGGAGTTCAAGAAGAGATGTTTATTTGTAAGGGCAACAGAATAGAAGCATACAAACATAAACAAAATGCACAATTATCACCATTGTGACCCACCTCTAACTTGGGAAAGGATTGGATTTCTCCCCACTGAGTAGGTTACCTCGAGGTGGTGCCCGGGGTAGCCGCAATAGTACCTCTGTTTCCGGGTTGGGGAAGCGGTCCATTATAGGGTACAGCAATGTCCTGGGGCCCACTTGGAGAGAGGGTGCACAATAGATAAAAACAGTCCTTGGTGCAATCACCGGTAGAGGCTGTCCACTAGTCCAGGGACCGACCTCCACTGGTTAATTGTTGCAAGGTGTAAAGGGTATCAGCTCTCTACGGCAGGCAGAAGCTGATGGCTGGAGAAATTCTTTAAAAACACTTTGGTTGATTGGTTTTGTTTCTTTTGCTTGGTTTCTTGGCTCAGGGCACACCAGAGCATATGGAACCGGACCCCTCTGACAGACAGAAGTTTAGTTCTGATAGTCCACTCAGAGTCCTACTGCAAGCAGGACCCAGGAATTTAGTCTCTCGCAAGAGACTCACAGTACACCCCACATGGTATACAGATACAGTCCCCTCAAGAACCAGATGCAGAGACAGGCTGAGCTGTTCTAAGACACACAGGAACAGCTTGGGGCTTTCAGTTATACCTCAAGCTGCAGAGAGATGCCAGAATGTCTGCACGCATCAAAGGATTTTTTCTGGCCTCTTTAGATCTGGCTGAGTTAGGCACAAACTGCTGACACTCTATTCCCTTGGAGTGTGAAATTTTTTCTAACTAGACTGGGGATGCCTTGACAGTTTCCTGGCGGACAGGCCAGGTGGTGTGAGAAGTAGCCTCCCTTAAACAAAAGAGTCCTCTAAATTTAGATGACTCCCTTTTATGGGCCCACCACCTGGCTTCATTGGACATACAAGCAGAGGCATTACTATGAAAGGAATGGTTGTCACCTGGCCAGTTGTTCCTTCATTAGAAATGCAGGAATAAAACTTCCAATATCGCCTTTTTTACTGGGGTGAACCCTGACCACCTAAGGAATTAGGATTCGTAGGGATAGGCTGTCCTACTGGCCACCAAGGTCCACTACTGAGGACACCTGTGGGGAGTTTCTAGGACATATGGACTGAAGTTATGGCAATTTAGCAGATTGGTGTATTTCCGATGTAGGGATATGACACTGATTCTTTTCAGCAAAAGACTAATCTTTTGATTAGCATTAAGGGGTTCCCCGAGACTCTGGGTTGTTCCCCACAAAGTTTCGCCCTTTCTAGCAAGGTGTGGCGGTACCAAAGATTCTGCAACAGGAGATCCAGGGCACCACGTAAAATCCACAATAATGAAAACAGGGAACCCAGGCAGTGAAAAATCGTAGAAGAGAAAGCGCAACTGTTGTGTGAAACAGGTGGGAGGACACATTCTCTTTTGAGACTGCCACTACCTTAATGTTCTATTAAAGCCTTCTACGATTTTTCACTACCTGGGTTCCCTGTTTTCATTATTGTGGATTTTACGTGGTGCCCTGGATCTCCTGTTGCAGACTGACTGCTACTTCCTGGATTTGGCGGCACACGGAGGGGGGAGGAGGAGGCTTGCACATTACCGCAGATGAGTGGTTTGAATTTCCCTAGCCAGCGGGACTCAAGCTTCTTAAGTGGGTTTGCACTAGGAGTTAAGAAGATTCATTCAACCGCCATAACCCCATACAGCTCCCGGATGGACTTTTACAGGATGCGCACATCCCACGAGACTGAGTGGGTCTTTAATAGGAGGTTAGTAGGTTAATTATACCCTCCAAAACCCCATTCAGGTCCCGGATTCACCTTCTACTATTTCCTCCCCCTTGTCTATCTTCTGCTTCATCTCACTTGAGCGAGAGCACCACAGAGTGCAGGACAGTGTCATTTCCCATTGTGGCGGTACCAGAAACTAGTTGTAAGCCCGAGTGGTTCCGGAGTTACAACCCCAAACATGTTACTGAGGGAATGGGTCCAATCCGATTCAGGCCACAAACAGTGCATTACAAACACATAAGAAGGGACAGGGACATAATTTATAGGAGGAACATAGCAATAATACATTTATACACATGTTCCCATGACGTGTACCGTATCTTCAGGGTGCAACCCAGAGATACTACAACACCCCACGTCACACTGAGCAAGACAGCAAAAACACATCTTGCAATATTCTCTAAACAGTTGTTACATGTCCAAACTGTGGATGGAAAAAAAATTTTAAGGTATGGGCTCTGTTCCGGCAGAAGAAATCCATGAAATATGCAAATGATATATACAATTTAGCAAATGCAACCAAATTACGTATTCACATGGTATTCAATAAAAGGAAATAGCAACTGACCTGGAAAATCTGGCAAATATTTTTCACATACCCAAGCCTGGCAAGATTTAAAAATTTAGAGGAAGGGAAAGAGAAAGACAGAGGGCACGAATGATGCAAAAAAACTGAATGTAAATAAGATACATATTTTTTGCATAATTATTATTGAATACAGTGAGAACTCACATTTTTAATCATGTTTTGTATTACTAATTCTGCAGCTTAATGAAGGGGAGTCAGGATTGATTGCAACCTTAAAGAATCAGCAACCATGCCTTGGAAGTTCACAACCGAAGGGGGGAAAGCATGTACCTATTGGTGTGTGTCTCTCTAATGAACAATACCTAGGAAACTACATTCAGCAGCTTGCATAGCCTTTACACCATTTGGTGTAAAGGCTACGCAAGGGCCGCGGCTTCACCAGCAGCCATCAACCTCTTACCATCCCAAAGCAGGAGTGGAAATCATGCTGTTGTAAATCATAGAGAAGAGAGAAGAGAGAGATTTATGTTGTAAATCATAGCTTCCTACTCCCTGTACTTCCTAATGATAGGGCTAATCAATAATCCCCAGTGTAAGGAGAGTAACGGGACAGTATTCATCAGTTTGCCAGCATCAAGAAGCTGACTGGAGGTGAGGTCATGCCCATGGCTGCAACGTTCCTTCTGCCTGTCCATTCTATATGTACGTGGGTAATATGTGGCTCTTCTGAGGGATCAATGGCTGCATTCAGGTATATCATGTAGCCTACCACTGGCTTGTATTAACTAGTATGGTATGTGTGCAGAAAGCTACAGCAGGCTTTGATGGAATTAATCCAGAATTTCATCAAATAGGAGTTACAAACATACAAAAAAAATATTATTTTAATTTAAAAAACTGATAGCAATTACGATTCTTATGAGGCAAATACAATTGCAGGTTCTACTCACCTTGTGCTATTAATATGTGAATTAAAATTACATGAAGCAGTAAGGCTACTGTTGGGATTAATGGGGGGCATTATTATATTAGATAGTAATTGTTGTCCTTCCTTGAGACCAATTGGAGCCTTTTCTGGAGTTGTAGCTTTACTGCTTTCTAAAGATAAATCTACCACCACCTGAGATTGGCCGATGCTCAGATCTTCAACTGAATCTTTAATTTCTTGTTTTTCTTTCACTGGGTACAGTTCCGATCTGCTTTTAAATCTTCTGTCCTTTTCCATGGCCTAATCAAGACAAGAGATAACCTTTCAGAAAAAACTGTGGTCCATTTTAGGAGTCAATAAATGGACTAGTCTGCACCTTTGTGTACAAATTGAGAAATGTAATCTTCAGTGTTCAATATAAATATGGAACATAATAATTTAACAGTAGTGCTGTTACCTTCTTCACCAGTTGGTAAGTGTTGAAAGAAGAATTAATGCTCATATAATCAAATAGGGTCCATGAAAAGTGCAGGCTATGGCCCACTGGGACAAGTTAATAATTAGAGACTTCTAGAGGGCAGTGCATTGTACTTCTACTCAGGTTGTTTAAGAACAACATGCATTGTAGACTATATTTGTATTTGTTTAAACATTTTCTAATGTACACTGGGATTCACAAAGCTCGAGTGGGTGTAAACTGTCATTTGGTTTATCAAAAATCGATCTGCTTTGTCAAAGCTTCATGAACCCCCTCCTCCCCCCCCCGAGTCCATAAATGCAATACTACATATTTCAAAAACACATATGAACAATATAGCCTTATAGACTGCACGTCTGTGTTTTGTAGTGCTCTGATTAACATTTTCAATATTGTAGAGTGAGAAAGATCACTGTTTGTATGCACTCAAAATAGATAAACTACTATGTCAATTATATTAAGTAGTTAATCACAACATATATATGAATAAGATAAAACCTCTATATTCATAAAAATCTGATAACCCGGACAGTCAGTGTGATGACCTATGATGGCACCAAAACCAAAAGTATAGTTGGTATATATCACTACTAATGTAGCAGATATATAATTGCCAGAATACCTAAGATCTTGCCATTTTAATCAAATACCTCTCTTCATTAGCAGACTAATGAAGCTGTCAGCAAAAGAATGGATGGCTATCAGCTAGGCTAAATAACCCTAATCTGAGAGAAAGGAAGTCTCTATTAAGAATCACCTAGCTATATATCTCATTAAATGTAAATTCATCTATACTATATTTACTTTCAAATAGTATCAATGAGGCTGCTACAATTGTAGCTATCAGAGTACTGGCGCTACGTTGGCCACAGTACTACACGGAGATGGCAGACATACCACTGACTCTCACTGAGGACACTTCTTCCAGGGTAACAGAGGCAGCATTTAGTGGGGGGAAGAGGGGGGTGTTTAATACAATCTAAAGTTGTCATAGCAACTAATTAGGTGTGTACTGTAGAATAGTGGCATGTGATTCAGCTACCATTTTGTCTGTAAGATTCCACAGTAAATTAACTCATACCCATACTCTATTCCCTCCTTCCAAGTTCTATTTATTTGTTACTCCCATGTACATTTACAATGAGTGGGACTATCTACTAAGATCCCTGTATCAGATTGACTGAGACCCTATGCCTCACTGGGCTGTCAAGTATTTTTCTTGATTTTTTTGCATTTTGGATTATATATCCTTTTTTTGCTGTGTATGCTTTTTTGATTTAAGATATATTTCATGTTTTTTTACCTATACTGTATATGCACTTTATATACGCTGTGATTGTGTACTCAATTTTTTTAATTTAATTATTATCTATTAGTAAAACATTCTATTTTGGCAAAACTTTTGCTGACTTCATGTTTTTCTTATGAGTGCTGGGAACACCCTGTATGTGTGTTTGATGTTCTTAAGAGGCTAGGGCCTCTTATTTTTCCGATGCACCACACATTAATTAACATTATCTTGGGAGGGATGTCTGAAACATATATTTCTCATGTCTCATTTATTGGTTGATCAAAATGGCTGTGCACCAAATAGTCTTTCAAATTCATTGCCCTCCGGCTTAGAATCTTGTGGCCCTCATCACAAACATATCTCGAGTTGAAATCCTGAAGTAAGATATGCCAATGGTTCTTCAGTATGGTATTTATTTCAGCCCATTGGTTATTGAGACTTCCTACAAATCTTGTTGGAAGTATGGGGGTTTTCTGTGGTGTAAATTGTGCCCTCCTGTAGGCTAGTTTGATTACTCTGTTGCTATATCCTCTCTGAATTAAGCTTTCATTCATAACAGAGGCTTGTTTTTCAAATTCCTCTGTTGCTGTACAATTGAAATGTTTCCACAAAATTTAATCTACTTAACATCCCTAAAAATACCCTGGACGTCTTCTTCCCCGGCTTCTCAGTGCTATTACACACAAAGCACTTTTGAATCTCCTGCCAGCCGCATCTCCGATCAGCTCCAAAGTTGTGCTGGCTTCCCTGGGTTCTCAGTCAAGCACAGTGCTATTTCTCACAGAACACCTTTGAAAAGCCTGCCACTTGTGTCTCCAATCAACTCCAGGGATGTTCTGGTTTTCTGATCGGCCGCGCTCCGTACATAGCCCTAAGTGGCTATACTTAACATGGAGCAGGAGCCCATGAACTTCAGGGAAGCGGTGGTGGAAGCCATATAATAGAAGAAAAATCACATAGTGAAATATATCAAAAACTCAATAAAGTGAACCAAATAATACTATAAATTTCAAATTCACAAAGAAGCAGGAATTAAAGCAGAGGTTCTAAACAGTGGCACAGTGGTTCCTGGATGGTATGATGCACAAGGTTCCTAAATCTTACATATATATTACAAATAATATAAAAGTCAGAAACACAGAGATGCATTATGATAACGTTTCATTAAGTTCATGTTATATACTGTAGAATGTGTTTTAGTGAATAAAGTGAATGCAGGATAGGTTTGTGAGACTTACCATGATAATAATAGTAATTGTTGTTTGTTCTTGTATAGCGCTGCTAGTATTACGTAGACATAGAGACATTTTGCAGACACAGTCCCCGTAGAGCTTACAATCTATGTTTTTGGTGCCGGAGGCACAGGGAGATAAAGCGACTTGCCCAAGGTCACAAGGAGCCAACCCCAGGAATTGAACCAGGTTCCCCTGCTTCAAACTCAGTGCCAGTCAGTGTCTTTACTCATTGAGCTGCTCCTTCAGCCCATGATATTGTATTGTATTGTATTATATTGTTTACTAACTACAATATGTGTACAAGATTACAACTTTTTGTAACAATTACCAAGATACAGAAATAGTGATCTTAACATTTATCCACACACAGTTATATTACTGTGTGAGAAAATTAACAGGGGGAAAAAAAGAAACATGGACATTTGGGAACAAAATGCCTGTGACATGCTGGCTATATTATGGTTCATCTGGCGATAGGCTGACCGATACATCCAGAGAAGCTGCTGCGGAAACACTAGAATGGCCTCATCTGGAAGAGCAGGTCTTGGTGCTTGAATAGAAGCAGATTTCAGTGCTGGAGTAGGAGGTCTCTGTGCTGGAGCAGCAGGTGAAGGCGCCGGAACCGTATACTCCTGAACCGCATACGGAATGGCAGCGAGGTCTAAAATGATTTTGATCTCTGCGAGCTCTTCACTCGTGACTTCCATGGACTTTCCCATCTATGCAGATGAGTGTCTGTGCTATGGTCCTTCAGAAAAGTTACATAATATAATCAAATATAGTAGTATAGTATTTGGGTACATATAAACACTTTGCTATTGCGTTTGTGCATAAACATCCATTTCTTTACATATTAAGATACATTTAATAAGATGAATATTATGCCGTTATATTAATTATTTTACATAATGTAGGTTTTTTTTTTGCACAGTTTATTAATGTGGCATCATAGTGATTTGATAACAGTAATAGGGGAATATAATAGCAAAAGGAATACTTTATAAATATTGAAATATGTCAGTAGTGTGCAAGGCATGGCCTATAGCATAATTTAATATTATGAGGTCATACATCTAAGCATGTCACATATAGCATCTTGTGAGAACTACCCACCACATGTATGTGTGACTGCAGTGCAAATAATACAGTAATCTTAGGACTGATCTCCATGGTTGTGTATAATGTTACATGTATACATGAGCTTAATATACACTGTGTATTATATATATAGTTTGTTTTCAATTACCAAGATGCTCGTGGGCAAAATTCTTCTTGACCACCAGGCATTGAAGTCTGAAAACCTCGTGGCTGGAAGGGAGAATAGCGATGCCTAATTGTTGTCTTGTAATTCCTCCCACCTTTTCCTGCCCTGTGGCTTTCAGGGGACGTGGTGACTGGGGAGAGAGTTGTGGTCGGTGGTGGGGTCTCAGGCTGGCCGCATGAGCTGGGAGAGGCCTAATCACCATCTCATTGAGGACACAGTGATTCAGCAGGGAGAGCTTGTTGGAAGTGTCGAGGAGGGAGTAAATTGGATTCGGATGAGTGTCAGGCATGTGGTCCCTCATCCCCCCTACACCCTCTGTAGGTCTAAGACAGCTGCCTCCAGAGGTAGGGTGACAGAGTTTTCTCTGTGGTCAGGCTGGAAACTGGCGGTGAATCGGAGAATAAGTGCAATAGTAGTGGGTCACAAAGCTGATTCAGTACATCCTCTTAAGACTAGAGGAGGAGATTAAAGGCTTAGAAGCATTCCCTCTTACCAGAGCTGGAGGGGAAAGTAATACCTGTGGAGAGCTGGAGAATATATTGCGAAGAGTGACCGTAACATCGGGAACAAGAGAATTCCCTAGCGTGCTATAGGGGATACGAGACTCCCATTTCATAGACCCCAAAGTCTGCAATTTTCTGTGATTTTCAGGCTGCATCCACGCTGCCGCTGAGCGCACATGGCGCTTGACGCGTTTACTTCATTGAATCTGAATCTGCATGGCCATGCTTATGCAGCGCGCGTGCTCAAGAACTTACGCTCTCCCAAGCTCGGCGCTTGGAGAGACAAAGAAAATTGATTTTGAAGTGCGCTCAGCAGCAGTAAATTCACACAGCACACAGCACACAGCCACACAAATGCACAAACACAAGCAAACACACAAAAATAGCCCCGATCCACTCCCTGCGCTTGCAAAATTATGCAGGACAGCCTGCGCTCATGCTTGGAGAGTTGGCGCCGTCACCAGAGCATGAGCGCGCTCAGCGGCAGCGTGGTCGCAGCCTTACCCTCACTGAGCATCATTCAAAACACTAATAAAAAGCCTGACCAGTCACTCCCACAGATAAAGATGAGCTCCTTACTTAATTGAAAATAAGCAAATATGGAGACCGCAATGTAGACGGGGTCAAACGGGTGGTATTGCCCTCTTCCCTAATGTCTTTTCATGGATCATGATTATCTGAACTGAACAAAGTCAAACGAATAAGACTCATATGATAATATTTTTATTAATTGTGCCTTCCTTATTCATGTCTCACCCCCAACGCCATAATATTAAGATTATCATCACAGGGAGCTTTGAGCTGTCTCAAGAGCTGTATCAAGAGGATATGGCTTCAAATGTTGAGGTGCTACAAAAAACAGTTTGACTCACTGCAAGACCTCCAAAAAGATTTGGAAAATAGAGAAAGGTGTAACAATCTTCGAGTTAAAAATATACCTGAAGTAGTTGATGCTGCTGAATTAGAAGATTATTTCTTTTAAGACTTTTTATACATCTATAACCAAAAATATCACCAGAACCCCTTGTGGATAGGGCTCATCAATACTTGAAACCTCGCACGGCGGCCAAAAGACCCCTAGAGAAGTTATAATAAGGTTGCATTATTTCAAGACAAAAGAGGCTATACTAAAAATCGGCACAACCCAAAAATAAATCAATTTTGAGAGTATGCCTATTCTGAGATTTCATGATCTCTGCCGAGTGACATTACTAAAGGTACCATGAGGAAGCTCTTTTCAGAGTGAAACGCATAGGGTTTTTTTTCATGCGCAAACAGACTTTCATTCAGTTGAGGAATTGACGTCTTATCCCCTGCATCGATCTGATCCCTTACTTGTCATGCCTGATCATGCATTGTGACGACATCATTCTGTAGTGGGATTGCAGACATTGGCTGAGCGAGTAGGAAGAAGAAAGCCTCATGGGAGATCCAGCGTCCCTTTTGACTGAAAATGTATTTCATCCTGTATACCCTATTTTAATTATAAAATGGAAATGTGCTATTTTAACTTCTTTTCATTTACATTTCGGAGATTCAATTATAACAGATCTGAGATCTGGTATCAATCAGAGATTTTTTTCCCTACAAGCTTGTACCTATTACATTGCACGTGAATGGAATATCCCATAACTTTATAAACTTTGTGTATGACACATTGCTCTGTATTTTTTTGGGTGTTTTATTTTTCATACCCTGGGAGTCTTGCACTTTGTTTTCTATCACCGTTACTCTTTTTTGATGTTAGAATACATTGTCTCTCAGAGCGGCATTCCTTCCAGTGGCTGTATTCACTTTTTTTCATACATCACTATTATATATATATATATAGCTCTAACACTGAAGACAGAAACAGGCACCTCCCAACCCTGACCGAATAGTTCAGACAGAAGGGATACAAACCAAAGACCATTGCCAGAACTATTACATCTGCACTAAAATCCCCACGAGAACACCTGCTACAATACAGACAGAGAGAACCTACCACACGCATACCACTAGTGGCCACATACAACCCTACCCTAGAGGGAATACGAAAAATAATCAAAGATCTGCAATCCATGCTTGAAAAGGATGTGACATTAAAAGAAATCTTTCCCAAACCTCCCATTATTGCGTTCCGACAACTACCAAACCTCAAATAGAAATTAGTCAACAGAAAACTTCACAACGAACTTAAACACACTGATAATGTCACAAAACCGTGCAACAACACACGTTGCAAACTCTGCAAACAAATATACCAAGATCCCACAGCCAGTCACAAGCATGGAACACTCAATGTTAAAGGATCATACAGCTGCTCATCCAGGAATGTGGTTTATATGATTCAATGCAACAAATGTGACCAATGATGCTACATTGGGGAAACCAGCCAAAAACTTCAAAGCAGAATGAATATGCACAGACACTCAATACTATACTACGAAGAAGGAAGATACTGCTCACCAGTGGGACATCATTTCTCACTACCAGATCATTCCATAAATGATTTAAAAATCAAAATCCTCAATGGAATGTTCAAACGCACCCAAGAACGGAAAACATTTGAGCTCATAATGATAAGACTCTTTGACACCAAAACAAGTGGACTTAATGCAGAAATGGGATTTCAGACACACTATCATAATTTGTTCTAATGGTCCTCCCGAGCATTGTGCTATCCCATACCTTACCACCCAACCCCCCCTCCCTCCCAGCATCCTCTTCCCACTCTGTGCTGCTGTGGATGTGCTGCTGTGGATGTACAGCCCCCACCCCATCCCTAATTCTCACCTTCCTTAAACACCCTGCCAGTGTCTGGAATTCTTTATTCTTCCTTTTTTTTCTTCCCAATCCCTGTCTAAGGCCTCGGCCAAGGTACTTGCGTGCTGGCGGAGGCGCGCTGAGGCGCGCTTCCGCTCAGCACTGAGCCCCTACAGCCGCAATTAGAGCGGCTTTAGTAGGGGCTCGCCTAAGCTTCCGCAAGCGCGCCGAAGCGTAGGTCTTAGGGAAATGTAAAATTTCCCCGCTTGCCGGAGCGCAGGGCCGGTCACGTGAGCGGTTCGCCCAATGAGGGCGAACCAGCTCCGTGACGTCACTGGCCCACCCCCGGCCCGCCCTCTGACGGCGCGCAGGAAAGCACCCGCAAGGCCAGGGAAAGCACCCGCTTTCCCTGAGCCTCAGCGCGCCTCAGCATGCCAGCGGGGAGCTTGGCCGAGGCCTTAGTCATAGAAACCTTTGTATATCAGTATTGCTGACCTGTAGTAGAGAGGAAAACTCTCGAAAGCTTGTCCTATAACATAAATTGTTAGTCCAAATAAAAAAGGTATCACCTAATACTGAAGAACTCATTTATTCTGCACTATCGCAACTGGACTAACACAGCTATTTCCGGTATATATATATAATCTTTCTATTGCATTTATTCTACACACTATAAATACAAGTGAATCAAATTGTTGATTTTTTTTGTATCACATTACAATAAACTTTGTCCAATCATAGCTATTCTTAGAGAAAATTGCATTCTTTACAGATAGGGATTCCCATTCCATTATTAAAAATGGCAGACACATCACTATGAAGAGATTGGAAGAGGGATATGGATACCTTCTTAAAACAGCGGGACATTCAAAATACACAGGAGGTAAAGACCTCAAACAACAGGGTGGAGTGGATCCATAACTCTACCTCTACCATAATTAACCTGGAAAAGCATTTTGAGAAAGATCTGAAAGGATTTCAGTGATACTGGCAACCATGATGTAGATGAAGTAAACAATATGGAACTGTAATGTTTATAGATTGAACATCAATATCAATTTTCGATTAATTTCGAGCTTTTCATATCCTTTTGTGAAATATTGCAAAATGCTGAGACATCATAAGTCTAACCAACTGTTCATAAATCTATTGAAATGTTTTTATTCTCAGTTTGGTATGATGTTTTTTGACAGGGATTGGAGGTGATACTTGGTTGGTAAAATGGTTCTGATATTCCTAAACGTGGGTTATTGTTTGTTTGTTTGTTTATTTAATATATTGCATAACTATTTTATTCTTGTTTTTCCTCTCTTTTCATTTTAGATTATTCTAGATTTTTTTTGTCCCTCCCCTTTCCCAAACTGGTGCAATATTATTTCGATGACAGGTTATGGATGCATGCTCAGCAACCAGGGCCAGCAGGGAAAATGCAAGGTAGATGACTTAAATGAGTGAAGAAAAAAGTGCGCAACTAATGTAAATAGTGATGTGATAAATATGAATTAAGTACGTGACCTTGGTAATTAGAGCGTCTGCAGCTGCGGTAGAAGGGAGGGCTCAGGGACCCCCTATAGCTAACAGAAAAAGACACAAAAAACACAGCGCACAACGCTCATAGTGCATTAAAAATTATATTGACATAAAGAATATTAAAGGTGAGTATTAAGCGTACATCAGAGTAATAATAAACAGGCAATTTTGGGATAATGTTACCCAGCACCACGTGGAAGCCGGATCAGATGTCCTCACATAAGGATGGAGGCTGGTTCCTTTCACACCGGTTCCTGGTCAGGTAAGTGGGAAGTCTTTGTTAGTCCTTGCTCCCAAGAGTGAATCAACACGTTTGCAGCTCTGTCCTCGATCGCTGCATTAGACGAAGCTCCACACCAGCTGAGATCCTCTCTCACACCCCTCCGTTTGAACGCTTCCGGGTTGGTGACGTCACCGCGGGGTTTCTCGCCGATACTGGCGCCGGTTACACTGGGTATGCTCGTCGTAGTAAGGCAGTGAAGTTAAGAATAATACTGCTCTAAACTCTTCCAACGCGTTTCGAAAACCGAAGTTTTCTTCATCAGGGAATAAATATAAATGAAATTACTTGGGTTTTAAATACTCCACGCCATGACCCCATTGGTCCAATCGGTTAATTAATCCACCAATGAGAGAATGGCGGGGAGGAGTCAAAGTACCCAGACTGCACGCCCAATCTGTTGTCATTGACAACATAACAAAAACAAAATGAACTTTATTAACACGCAAATACAGGGACACAAATGTATATAAACAGTATTAAAACGCGATAGGTGATTCTAAAACCAAAGAAAGGAATATTAATGCATGGAAAAGGTATTAGCAGCATATTGGTGGCGCATATAACCTCCCATCATATCACCTTTCTTGAAGGAAAAGCACGAAAAATAGACTAATATGGACTTGTGGAAATTCTAATTAAAACTACAATAAAACATGCTAAAAAATGCATGCTATATTTCGGCATACATAAACAAAGGATGATATATGCCTTGCACAAATTTAAAAGGACAAAGAGGCAAAAGTTAAAATATTAAAAGATATATAATTGAAACTGATAGAAAATTAATAATATAGTCAGGAATAAATCTCATGAGGACAAATCAATATAGAGACCAAATATCTATATCCTCATTTAGACCTCCTGGATGCAGAGTATCGAGTTTATGTATCCAGAAGGTCTCCTGTCTAGATAGTTCTTTGACTCTATCTCCCCCTCTTCTATTCCTTGGTATATATTTGATACCCTTGAATAGAAGGGAGGAGGGGTCACTATTGTGACATTGTGCATAATGTTTCGACAGGCTATGCTTCATATACCCTATTCTAATGTTACGCAGATGTTCTTGAATGCGAACTTTTAATGGGCGTTTAGTACGTCCCACATATAATAGGCCACACGGACACTCTATTAAATATACTACATGGTCTGTGTTACAATAAATAAAATCTTTTATGTCGTGATTTATTCCATTTTTACACATAAATGTCTTTTTATCAGGATGCAAATGCTTGCATACTGAGCACTTCCCACATTTAAAGTTCCCAATTGGTTTATTGTTCAACCATTTTTTATCCTTATTTTGATGTTCTTTAGGCTTTATATCACTTGGGGATAGTGTATTCTTTAAATTTTTTGCCTTTCTATATATAAATTTCGGGAACGTTGAAATATGAGCACTCAGTAGCGAGTCATTCGAGAGAATAGACCAATGTTTTTTTACTATTCTCTCAATCTGCCCTGTCATTGAATTAAAATTAGTGATAAATGACACATTGCATTTTCCCTCATTCTCTTGTAAGCTCTTTATTTTTTTATTTTTTGGCAATAGCATTGTTCTTCTTTCTGTTTTCCTCACTTTTTCCAGGTCATTATTTAGTTTATCAAGATGATAGCCCCTTTCCACAAATCTCAAGGTTAATTTATTGGCCTGTTCTTCAAAGTCTATATCTGTATTACAATTTTTCCTCAGTCTATAGTATTGGCCACTGGGTATATTTTTTATCCACGTTTTTTTGTGGTTACTGGTGGCTAGGAGGAGATTATTTGAATCAACTTCTTTAAAGTATGTTCTCGTCACTAACCTCCCTTCATCTGACACAACCAGGCTAAGATCTAAAAAGTGTATTTCTTTCTGGTGGTCTACATGCGTGAAGGTTAAGTTCCTATCATTGTTGTTTAAATACTTTATAAAGTGGCCAACTGAGCACTGGTCGCCGTCCCATATACACAGAATATCGTCTATGAAACGACGCCATACAATAATATTGTTTCTGAAAGGGTTATTATTGTATATAAAATCATTTTCCCATCCTCCCATATACAGGTTTGCGAAACTGGGGGCAAACCTCGTGCCCATCGCAGTTCCGCAAACCTGCAGAAAAAATTCATCCAAAAACATAAAGTAGTTGTGTTTTAAAATGTAATTTATTGAGTCCACAATGAATTTTCTATTGAGAGGATGTAAATTTACATCATTCAATAGAAAAGAATGAATGGTTGTGAGGCCTGCCCCATGTGGAATGTTTGTGTATAGGGCCTGCATATCACATGTGAGCCACCTATATGATTCCTTCCACTCAAAACCTTCCAACAAATTCAACACTGATGTTGAGTCTCTTAAATATGAAGGAAGTTTTGCCACATAGGGTTGGAGGAAGTAGTCCACATATTGGGACAAATTGGCAGTCAAACTCTCAATTCCCGATATGATCGGTCTACCGGGTGGATTTATTAAACTTTTATGCGTTTTTGGCAGGTGGTAGAAGATAGCAATTCTTGGACAACTGGAGTATAGGAAATCATATTCGCTTTTTACTATGACATTATTAGTGATGGCTTCATCTAGAAGACCTTTCAATAGAATTAAAAACTCCCCTGTAGGATCTTTATTCAATCTTTTGTAGGAGGAGGTGTCGTTAAGGAGTCTGAGGGCCTCCCCCTCATAATCCTTCCTGTTTTGTAACACGACACCTCCCCCTTTATCAGCTTGCCTGATAATTAGGTCCTTGTTTTGTTGTAGGAGTTTTAGAGCAAGAGATTCATTCTTGTTTAAATTGTGTCTTATAGCACCATTCCGAACATTATTTGTTAGATAATTAAAATCTTTATTGACCATGTTGAAAAATGTCTCTATGTGATGGCCTTTAGAATGTGCAGTGTAAAATTTAGATTTCCCTCTAAAGTGGGTATGTGTGCAGGTTAGCTCATTCTTCACAATCTCTGTCTGAAGAGTTCCAGATGGAGCAGAACTGTTATCAGTTGTTACATTCAGTAAACTATTCTCCAAATCAGATTTTATAAAGTGTCTCTTCAGAGTGAGATTGCGAACAAACTTTTGGAGATCTGTATATAATTGAAATGCACTTGGGCCACATGAACGAGAGAAGGTAAGGCCTCTATCCAAAACTTTCTTTTGGTCATCTGTTAAGATCACCGTAGAAAGATTAAAGATCCCTTTGGGGGATGATGTTTTCAGACTGTCTCGCAATCTCTTTTCTTTAAATCTGGCCCCCCCTCTTGTTCCTCTCCTGATAGAACCCTTTTCCTTCTTTCCTTTATTTCTGGTTTTTGTATAGGGCCCTGACTCTCTTCCTTCCTTGGGGGATCTATATGCCTGTTTTTTACTGAGTCTAAAAAACCAGATGGAGAGGGTTGGGCAGGTGATCCATACCTTGGACTTGGTTTATAAACTTTTTGATTAAAATTTGAGTCATGCTTTTCATATTCTCTTTGTCCATATTTAAAATTTGGAATGTAATTTCTCCCTTTATAGTTGGGGTTCCTAAAATGTCCCTCAAATCTAGGATGGGGTGGGTACCCATTATTTGGTGCAAAACCTCTTCTTTCATCATACACTTGGTTATCCCCACCCCTCTCATTCCAATTTTCCCAACCTCTCTGGTTGGGGTAAAATTTAGAATTTCTTTGCTGATCACTACTTCTATTTTGAGATTGGGAGGAGTCTCTACCACCCCCTCCTTTGGGATTAGTTTTTAAAGATCTACTTCTGTCATGATCTTTTGCCCAATTTCTCTGTCTGTTATTATCGTAGTCAGCTTTATCCCTAAAAAACTTTTCGTGCTTTTTCTTCAGAGTTTCTTCCTCCGCATGTTCAAGTTTCATGCGGAGGTCATGCTCAAGCTCCGAGCAATCATATTCGATTACTAGGGGCTCGAGCAACTTAACTACATCAGAAATTTCTTTATCCATTGTTTTTAATGTTTTTGTTCTTTCATAGATAATGAGCTTCATAAGTGATATTGAGCAGTCATCCAATATTCTATTCCACTCCTTTAAAAAATGTTCGTTATCCTTACCGAAAGTGGGTGATTTTTTAAAGGGTAGGCCCCTAGGGACTCTATCACACTCCACATACTTTTGTATGGTCCTTTTTTCAAGGTGGATTTTACTTTCGGTAAGGAGTAATTGCTCTAAAACTTTAAAATGTTGTTCAATAGACCCCTTAACATTTCCCTTATCAGGAACCACATTGCGTCCCTCTGAAAATAGTGTGTCAAAATTTTCGTCACGTTTTTTCCGGCAATCTACCAGGCTCCAAACCATGGTCCGGAATTAAAAGCTAAATCAAATACAATAGCTTTTATAACAAATAAACAGTGCAGCACCAAACAGAGCAAAAGAGTGAATGAGTGAAGAAAAAAGTGCGCAACTAATGTAAATAGTGATGTGATAAATATGAATTAAGTACGTGACCTTGGTAATTAGAGCGTCTGCAGCTGCGGTAGAAGGGAGGGCTCAGGGACCCCCTATAGCTAACAGAAAAAGACACAAAAAACACAGCGCACAACGCTCATAGTGCATTAAAAATTATATTGACATAAAGAATATTAAAGGTGAGTATTAAGCGTACATCAGAGTAATAATAAACAGGCAATTTTGGGATAATGTTACCCAGCACCACGTGGAAGCCGGATCAGATGTCCTCACATAAGGATGGAGGCTGGTTCCTTTCACACCGGTTCCTGGTCAGGTAAGTGGGAAGTCTTTGTTAGTCCTTGCTCCCAAGAGTGAATCAACACGTTTGCAGCTCTGTCCTCGATCGCTGCATTAGACGAAGCTCCACACCAGCTGAGATCCTCTCTCACACCCCTCCGTTTGAACGCTTCCGGGTTGGTGACGTCACCGCGGGGTTTCTCGCCGATACTGGCGCCGGTTACACTGGGTATGCTCGTCGTAGTAAGGCAGTGAAGTTAAGAATAATACTGCTCTAAACTCTTCCAACGCGTTTCGAAAACCGAAGTTTTCTTCATCAGGGAATAAATATAAATGAAATTACTTGGGTTTTAAATACTCCACGCCATGACCCCATTGGTCCAATCGGTTAATTAATCCACCAATGAGAGAATGGCGGGGAGGAGTCAAAGTACCCAGACTGCACGCCCAATCTGTTGTCATTGACAACATAACAAAAACAAAATGAACTTTATTTATATACATTTGTGTCCCTGTATTTGCGTGTTAATAAAGTTCATTTTGTTTTTGTTATGTTGTCAATGACAACAGATTGGGCGTGCAGTCTGGGTACTTTGACTCCTCCCCGCCATTCTCTCATTGGTGGATTAATTAACCGATTGGACCAATGGGGTCATGGCGTGGAGTATTTAAAACCCAAGTAATTTCATTTATATTTATTCCCTGATGAAGAAAACTTCGGTTTTCGAAACGCGTTGGAAGAGTTTAGAGCAGTATTATTCTTAACTTCACTGCCTTACTACGACGAGCATACCCAGTGTAACCGGCGCCAGTATCGGCGAGAAACCCCGCGGTGACGTCACCAACCCGGAAGCGTTCAAACGGAGGGGTGTGAGAGAGGATCTCAGCTGGTGTGGAGCTTCGTCTAATGCAGCGATCGAGGACAGAGCTGCAAACGTGTTGATTCACTCTTGGGAGCAAGGACTAACAAAGACTTCCCACTTACCTGACCAGGAACCGGTGTGAAAGGAACCAGCCTCCATCCTTATGTGAGGACATCTGATCCGGCTTCCACGTGGTGCTGGGTAACATTATCCCAAAATTGCCTGTTTATTATTACTCTGATGTACGCTTAATACTCACCTTTAATATTCTTTATGTCAATATAATTTTTAATGCACTATGAGCGTTGTGCGCTGTGTTTTTTGGGTCTTTTTCTGTTAGCTATAGATGGTCCCTGAGCCCTCCCTTCTACCGCAGCTGCAGACGCTCTAATTACCAAGGTCACGTACTTAATTCATATTTATCACATCACTATTTACATTAGTTGCGCACTTTTTTCTTCACTCATTCACTCTTTTGCTCTGTTTGGTGCTGCACTGTTTATTTGTTATAAAAGCTATTGTATTTGATTTAGCTTTTAATTCCGGACCATGGTTTGGAGCCTGGTAGATTGCCGGAAAAAACGTGACGAAAATTTTGACACACTATTTTCAGAGGGACGCAATGTGGTTCCTGATAAGGGAAATGTCAAGGGGTCTATTGAACAACATTTTAAAGTTTTAGAGCAATTACTCCTTACCGAAAGTAAAATCCACCTTGAAAAAAGGACCATACAAAAGTATGTGGAGTGTGATAGAGTCCCTAGGGGCCTACGCTTTAAAAAATCACCCACTTTCGGTAAGGATAACGAACATTTTTTAAAGGAGTGGAATAGAATATTGGATGACTGCTCAATATCACTTATGAAGCTCATTATCTATGAAAGAACAAAAACATTAAAAACAATGGATAAAGAAATTTCTGATGTAGTTAAGTTGCTCGAGCCCCTAGTAATCAAATATGATTGCTCGGAGCTTGAGCATGACCTCCGCATGAAACTTGAACATGCGGAGGAAGAAACTCTGAAGAAAAAGCACGAAAAGTTTTTTAGGGATAAAGCTGACTACGATAATAACAGACAGAGAAATTGGGCAAAAGATCATGACAGAAGTAGATCTTTAAAAACTAATCCCAAAGGAGGGGGTGGTAGAGACTCCTCCCAATCTCAAAATAGAAGTAGTGATCAGCAAAGAAATTCTAAATTTTACCCCAACCAGAGAGGTTGGGAAAATTGGAATGAGAGGGGTGGGGATAACCAAGTGTATGATGAAAGAAGAGGTTTTGCACCAAATAACGGGTACCCACCCCATCCTAGATTTGAGGGACATTTTAGGAACCCCAACTATAAAGGGAGAAATTACATTCCAAATTTTAAATATGGACAAAGAGAATATGAAAAGCATGACTCAAATTTTAATCAAAAAGTTTATAAACCAAGTCCAAGGTATGGATCACCTGCCCAACCCTCTCCATCTGGTTTTTTAGACTCAGTAAAAAACAGGCATATAGATCCCCCAAGGAAGGAAGAGAGTCAGGGCCCTATACAAAAACCAGAAATAAAGGAAAGAAGGAAAAGGGTTCTATCAGGAGAGGAACAAGAGGGGGGGCCAGATTTAAAGAAAAGAGATTGCGAGACAGTCTGAAAACATCATCCCCCAAAGGGATCTTTAATCTTTCTACGGTGATCTTAACAGATGACCAAAAGAAAGTTTTGGATAGAGGCCTTACCTTCTCTCGTTCATGTGGCCCAAGTGCATTTCAATTATATACAGATCTCCAAAAGTTTGTTCGCAATCTCACTCTGAAGAGACACTTTATAAAATCTGATTTGGAGAATAGTTTACTGAATGTAACAACTGATAACAGTTCTGCTCCATCTGGAACTCTTCAGACAGAGATTGTGAAGAATGAGCTAACCTGCACACATACCCACTTTAGAGGGAAATCTAAATTTTACCCTGCACATTCTAAAGGCCATCACATAGAGACATTTTTCAACATGGTCAATAAAGATTTTAATTATCTAACAAATAATGTTCGGAATGGTGCTATAAGACACAATTTAAACAAGAATGAATCTCTTGCTCTAAAACTCCTACAACAAAACAAGGACCTAATTATCAGGCAAGCTGATAAAGGGGGAGGTGTCGTGTTACAAAACAGGAAGGATTATGAGGGGGAGGCCCTCAGACTCCTTAACGACACCTCCTCCTACAAAAGATTGAATAAAGATCCTACAGGGGAGTTTTTAATTCTATTGAAAGGTCTTCTAGATGAAGCCATCACTAATAATGTCATAGTAAAAAGCGAATATGATTTCCTATACTCCAGTTGTCCAAGAATTGCTATCATCTACCACCTCCCAAAAACGCATAAAAGTTTAATAAATCCACCCGGTAGACCGATCATATCGGGAATTGAGAGTTTGACTGCCAATTTGTCCCAATATGTGGACTATTTCCTCCAACCCTATGTGGCAAAACTTCCTTCATATTTAAGAGACTCAACATCAGTGTTGAATTTGTTGGAAGGTTTTGAGTGGAAGGAATCATATAGGTGGCTCACATGTGATGTGCAGGCCCTATACACAAACATTCCACATGGGGCAGGCCTCACAACCATTCATTCTTTTCTATTGAATGATGTAAATTTACATCCTCTCAATAGAAAATTCATTGTGGACTCAATAAATTACATTTTAAAACACAACTACTTTATGTTTTTGGATGAATTTTTTCTGCAGGTTTGCGGAACTGCGATGGGCACGAGGTTTGCCCCCAGTTTCGCAAACCTGTATATGGGAGGATGGGAAAATGATTTTATATACAATAATAACCCTTTCAGAAACAATATTATTGTATGGCGTCGTTTCATAGACGATATTCTGTGTATATGGGAGGGCGACCAGTGCTCAGTTGGCCACTTTATAAAGTATTTAAACAACAATGATAGGAACTTAACCTTCACGCATGTAGACCACCAGAAAGAAATACACTTTTTAGATCTTAGCCTGGTTGTGTCAGATGAAGGGAGGCTAGTGACGAGAACATACTTTAAAGAAGTTGATTCAAATAATCTCCTCCTAGCCACCAGTAACCACAAAAAACGTGGATAAAAAATATACCCAGTGGCCAATACTATAGACTGAGGAAAAATTGTAATACAGATATAGACTTTGAAGAACAGGCCAATAAATTAACCTTGAGATTTGTGGAAAGGGGCTATCATTTTGATAAACTAAATAATGACCTGGAAAAAGTGAGGAAAATAGAAAGAAGAACAATGCTATTGCCAAAAAATAAAAAAATAAAGAGCTTACAAGAGAATGAGGGAAAATGCAATGTGTCATTTATCACTAATTTTAATTCAATGACAGGGCAGATTGAGAGAATAATAAAAAAACATTGGTCTATTCTCTCGAATGACTCGCTACTGATTGCTCATATTTCAAAGTTCCCGAAATTTATATATAGAAAGGCAAAAAATTTAAAGAATACACTATCCCCAAGTGATATAAAGCCTAAAGAACATCAAAATAAGGATAAAAAATGGTTGAACAATAAACCAATTGGGAACTTTAAATGTGGGAAGTGCTCAGTATGCAAGCATTTGCATCCTGATAAAAAGACATTTATGTGTAAAAATGGAATAAATCACGACATAAAAGATTTTATTTATTGTAACACAGACCATGTAGTATATTTAATAGAGTGTCCGTGTGGCCTATTATATGTGGGACGTACTAAACGCCCATTAAAAGTTCGCATTCAAGAACATCTGCGTAACATTAGAATAGGGTATATGAAGCATAGCCTGTCGAAACATTATGCACAATGTCACAATAGTGACCCCTCCTCCCTTCTATTCAAGGGTATCAAATATATACCAAGGAATAGAAGAGGGGGAGATAGAGTCAAAGAACTATCTAGACAGGAGACCTTCTGGATACATAAACTCGATACTCTGCATCCAGGAGGTCTAAATGAGGATATAGATATTTGGTCTCTATATTGATTTGTCCTCATGAGATTTATGCCTGACTATATTATTAATTTTCTATCAGTTTCAATTATATATCTTTTAATATTTTAACTTTTGCCTCTTTGTCCTTTTAAATTTGTGCAAGGCATATATCATCCTTTGTTTATGTATGCCGAAATATAGCATGCAATTTTTAGCATGTTTTATTGTAGTTTTAATTAGAATTTCCACAAGTCCATATTAGTCTATTTTTCGTGCTTTTCCTTCAAGAAAGGTGATATGATGGGAGGTTATATGCGCCACCAATATGCTGCTAATACCTTTTCCATGCATTAATATTCCTTTCTTTGGTTTTAGAATCACCTATCGCGTTTTAATACTGTTTATATACATTTGTGTCCCTGTATTTGCGTGTTAATAAAGTTCATTTTGTTTTTGTTATGTTGTCAATGACAACAGATTGGGCGTGCAGTCTGGGTACTTTGACTCCTCCCCGCCATTCTCTCATTGGTGGATTAATTAACCGATTGGACCAATGGGGTCATGGCGTGGAGTATTTAAAACCCAAGTAATTTCATTTATATTTATTCCCTGATGAAGAAAACTTCGGTTTTCGAAACGCGTTGGAAGAGTTTAGAGCAGTATTATTCTTAACTTCACTGCCTTACTACGACGAGCATACCCAGTGTAACCGGCGCCAGTATCGGCGAGAAACCCCGCGGTGACGTCACCAACCCGGAAGTGTTCAAACGGAGGGGTGTGAGAGAGGATCTCAGCTGGTGTGGAGCTTCGTCTAATGCAGCGATCGAGGACAGAGCAGCAAACGTGTTGATTCACTCTTGGGAGCAAGGACTAACAAAGACTTCCCACTTACCTGACCAGGAACCGGTGTGAAAGGAACCAGCCTCCATCCTTATGTGAGGACATCTGATCCGGTTTCCACGTGGTGCTGGGTAACATTATCCCAAAATTGCCTGTTTATTATTACTCTGATGTACGCTTAATACTCACCTTTAATATTCTTTATGTCAATATAATTTTTAATGCACTATGAGCGTTGTGCGCTGTGTTTTTTGTGTCTTTTTCAGATGACTTAAATGCAAAATGTTACACAAAGGTTTGCACATACTGTTTTTTCTGAACTTACCATTATAGTTATGGATCTTAGATTCAATTCTCTTAACATTACAAGTGTGAATTCTCCAAGAAAGAAAAAACTTGCTTTAACGGAATTTCAAAGATTCCAAGGAGATATTGTTTTCATTCGAGAAACACATTTTAGAGCAACGGATAACGGTACTTTCCTGTTATCCGGAGCCATATTCAAAAGAACTTATTATTAAAAACAACTTATTTATTTATTAAAAACAACTTATTTATTTATTTATAACAATTATAATTGAGATTCCGGAGGCCAAAAAGTTTCAGTGCTTTCAACAGTGACTCAAATACGTCGCTAACTTCGACCAAGAAGCATTTGCGGTTCTCCCGACGTCAATTCCTTGGCCCAGCAATAGAAGAAACGAACGCCTGTCACAAAGGGTAGATGACTATCCGTGAACCAATTTCCAGTGCGGATATTGACCTTCTGAGATAAGCAAGTATACTTCCTGCAATCCCAGAAAATACTGGAGCCAAAGTACAGCTTCATTTCGGGACCATTTTTACACACTAGACCAGCTGTCAGTACACCTTTCTCTTTTAAGAACGCCACTGCTTCTTCTTCGGTACGAGGTAAACAGAAGATGTTCATTTTCATTTGTGAAAATTACAGTAGATTCGGGAAGTACAGTGAAGTTATTATTGTGTACAGTAGATTAGTGAACAGTGAAGTTATTGTGTACAGTGCAGTTATTGTGTACAGTAGATTCGTCATTTTGGAATATGGTTTTTTAACATGGCTCCGGATAACAGGTAAGTACCTGGATAACATTACCTTGCGGAATAATTATTTTGATCAAGTCTACTTTGCCTCAGTGAAACATAAAAAAAAGAGGCATGGTTGTCCTAATACATAGTTTCCTTTCAATTAACAGATATTAAGCAAAATTATTAAATTATATTTATATTGCTTTAAGGAAGATTATAACACTCTAAAGGGAATGAGACCGCTCATCCATTAATACACAATTATTACATAAATAGGCAGGTGCTCATAAGGGACAAATAGATATACTTATAACAGTGTGATCCAAGAAGGATCAGAAAGGGTCCCCAAAGTACACAGCACTCAATGCCGGAAAATAATGAGCTGGACAACAATGATCCAACAGGAAAATTACCTGTATAGTTAACTGTATAGGGAATAAATAACCCTCATAATACCAATAAGTCCAAAGAAAATAATAAAGTTTTATTAGTGTAAATACTCATTAAAAACACACACATATATCATTCAAACCTATTAAAATACCCCATTGAGAGGTGGCTAGTATAGTCAGTTATATCTCAGTGGACTATCTATATTGATATGAATTCTGCTGACTCTTATACATCCATATCAGTAATTTATATTAAAACTGAAGCACTGTTATGATCCTATCAAGAGTGTTCTGTATAATAGACTGATTAGTATCAGATTCTATTCATTCAGGCTTGTTTGTATAGCATATTCTGACACCGATAAATATCTCTTTAGTGTCAGTAATGCAGTTGAAATAACTGCTTGATCACGCTGGATCCTGTATCAATACATATGGATTAATTCCTTCTTCACTTAATGCATTCATGCGTCGCTGTTGTCAATCCCTATAAAGGTTATAGTATAAAGTATAAGGATTAAAATCGCTGGAACAACCTGCATTGCATATCATGCATAAGGTATGCACTAGGGCGTGGAGATAATACAACAAAGCCCAAGTATATTGCGTGATCTCGGCAGATCATATACCGAGTCTATGTCAAGACTCAGAAGTAGAATACAAGCCTGTCTCTCTCGATATGGAGGATCGCTGGATGTTGCCACCTCCGATGACGTCAGCGAGTGACGTCTACTCCCGACGACCGTTTCACGTAAGGCTACGCTTCTACAGGGGAGGAGGAGTCTATCCCTGGACTTACTGGTAGGTATTTAAATGGTTGATAATTAGATTGTCCCGCCCCCCAACAGTAAAGTACCCGGATAACATTACCTTGCGGAATAATTATTTTGATCAAGTCTACTTAGCCTCAGTGAAACATAAAAAAAAGAGGCATGGTTGTCCTAATACATAGTTTCCTTTCAATTAACAGATATTAAGCAAAATTATTAAATTATATTTATATTGCTTTAAGGGAGATTACAAGGTAAACCACGTATGTACCCTATACTCCTAATAATAGACACATTTTTTTTGATCATCTATTAAGGATAGCTTGGTGATTAATTTAGAGAGGGATAAATCTGGTCTCCCACTGTCAATGCATACATATTCCAATAGCAATTTATCTAAATTATTAAGAAGCAAGGGGTATTTGATGGTTGGAGATTTTTTAATCCTTCTGGTAGGAATTTCACTTTCTTCTGTAATACTCATAAGGGTTATTCTAGAATAGATTATATATTTTTTTAGACAGGGACTAGTTCTTGATACAGATATTGGCCCTATTGTGTAGTTTTACCATGCCCCAGTCTTGATCTCCCTAAAGGATTATTTTACACGTTCTCCTAATCCTTTATGGCATCTTAATGAAGGACTGTTAGAACATCCTGAGAATATTGAGAAAGTAAAGGAGGCTTTGAGAGATTATTTTAGGAGAAATGCAACCCTGGATATATTGTACTCCATGTTATGGAAGGCTCATAATGCTATAAGAAACATCCTTATAAAAAAAATTGTATAGCGGAAAAAGAAGAGAGAGAGGGAAATCCTTGCCTAATCTTTGAAAATCGGATCTCTGGTGTTTGAGGCTAAACCAAACCCAAATATAGAGCGAGAAAATAAGGTAATTATCCTGAGAGGCAAATTTAATATGTTGTTATCAGGATGAATAAGGCGCTGAGGTGGACATAACAGAGATATTATTAAAAGGAAAATAATCCGGATAGGCTGCTATCCCGCGAACTACGAAACATCCACTAGAGTACATATGTTTAGAGATATTAAAGGGAGGATGATTCAGAATCCAAAGGAAATATGTAGAGAAGTTGCTTGGTTTTATACTAATTTATATAATCTATCTAAACCAGATAGTTTGGTTAAATCTTTAAAGTCAGGAAAGTTTCTAGGTGTGGATGGGTTTTCCAGTGCATATTCCAATTTCTGTTCACATATCCTATCCCCATACTCTGTTATAACGAGAATGACAGTTCCTAGAAATCTAAAGCAGGCTATTATTTTGGTAATTCCTAAACCAGACAAGGACCCTACGAATTGTGCAAACTATAGACCAATATTTTTACTCAATCCTAATCTAAAAACATTTTCAAAGATTTTAGCGAATAGATTATGTCTGGTTCACCCTAAATTGATACATTCAGATCAGGTTGGGTTTATACCCTTTAGACAAGCATCCGATAACATAATTAGGATAATCAATGTTATAAATATTACAATTCATAGAAAATCATCTCTCCTGTTGCTTAGTTTAGATGCAGTAAAAGCTTGGGACTTTTATGATGTCCAGTATAAAATGTTATAGATTAGGTGAGGGTATTGCACCATCGTCCAATGGCTAGTGTGAAGATGGGAGGATGGGAGGATACATTTCAGAACCATATTTGTAAAAAATATGGTTCTGAAATGTATCCTTCCATAAAATATATTATTTATATTTTAATATAAATAATGGAACAAGGCAGGGATGTCATCTGTCTCCTCTCATTTTGGTACTGGTGATTGAGGCTTTAGCTGCTAGGATATGGGTTAATCCAGACATCTCGGGAACTAAGGTACAGTAGGTGAAAAAGACTATAAAATATGTCTATATATGGATGATGTATTTTCTAACTCTAAGTCAATTATTTTGCTGACCGACCTATTGCAAGAACTAGAAGAGTTTGGGACTTTGACAAGATTCAAAGTAAATACCTATATGTCTGAGGCAATGTGGCTTCATATTCCACAACATTCTGAAAAAAAAGTCACACGAGAACACCTGCTTCAATATAAAAAGAAAGAAACAGCCACACGCAGGGCCGCAACAGGGGGGGGGACTGCTGTTGTGGGCCCGGTGAGTCAGGGGGCTCGGGAAATCTTAATTCTTAATTGTAGCCTGCTTGGGAGAGCCAATCAGGGCCTTCCTCATGGGCGGGACATAGCTGATATAAGCAACTGCACAGGCGAGAATAACATGTGTCCGAATCTCCCTGGCTGTGCAGCTGCTTATATAGTGTGTGTCCCAAACATACCTGCATCCTCCGCAGGCTGATGGAGGAAGCAGGGCCCCCCTCCGTGAGCCGTTAGCAGCCCCTTCAACGCTCTCGCTGGCTGTTTGAAGGCCCTTCCATGGGCCATCAGCAGCCCCTCCAAGGCCCCCCATGTGCCTTCTCAAGGCCCCTCTGCGGCTGTCTGCAGATCCCTCCTTAAACGTCCAGGCTCCAGCTTTCAAGGTAATCTCCCCCTGGCTCCTAGTCCTATACACCTTACACTCCAGGGCCCATACTTTCCCCCTGCCCCCAGGCCCATACCTTCCCCCTCGCAGTATTTTTATATGCATTGGGCGGTGGGAAATCATTTTTTTACATGATTTGGGTGGGATTATTTTTTTTATGTATTGTGTCAGGGTCGGATGTATTTTTTTATATGTATTAGGGGGAGGGTGTATGTTTTTATATTTATTTTTTATAAATATGGGGGATGTATTTTTTATATGTATTGGGGTGAAAGGTTTATTTTATATGTATTTAGGGGGGTGGGAAGGTTTATTTGTATTTGGGGGTGGGTTTTTTTGGTATGGATTGTGTGAGGGGAGTGGAGATTGAGTGAGGGGGGGGAGAGTGGAAGGGGTTGACTGAGAAAGAGGGAGTGAGACGGAGTGGAGAAATACATGGGATGAGGGTTGGAGATAGAGGTGGCTCATGAGGTGTAAAATGGGAGTGGGAGGGCTCAAAAGACTGCCAACGCCAAGGGGGCTGGATGTAACACTAGTCCTGGGCCCACGGAAATCTGTCTGTGGCCTTGACCACACACATATTGTACCACTAATGGCTACATACAATGCTTGCTTTCGGTTAAATATATTATAACAAATGCCCTTCTGACATTTACTGGCATATCAGAGAAGTTCCTCATTTGCAAAATTCTGATATGTGTATCATTACAAATGCCAAAAAATTGTTCTTATGCGACAATATGCTCCAAGCTGTACTAAGACATATTATGCTATATATATATGTACCTGTGGTACCTATAATCCATAAAACCTGCCATAAAGGGAAAGCGAAAGATAATCAACGATTTGCAACCTAGGCTGACAAGGGATCACACATTAAAAGACATCTTCCCCAAACCTCCTATCCTTGTATTCCAACAACTGCCAAACATCTGACAAAAGTTAATCCACAGAAAACTTCATAACTAATGTAAGGACACTGATAATGGTATAATACCATGCAACATCACATGCTGCAAACATACTGTACATGCCAGGATCCCATAGCCAGTTACACACATAGACCACTCAATGTTAAAGGATCATATGATTGCTGCACATCCAGGAATGTGGTATACAGTACATAATTCAATACACAGACTAAAAGGGAAAGATATCCCCACTGATGAGAGCACTCAAATCCCAAAGTATTGTGAAGTAGTGTTTGGAAACAATGGTAATATTAAAAGTATCAGATAACTTTATTAGAGGTACGCTCAAAAAAATAAAATGAAGGGTAAGTGATAAACGACGCAAAAAAACCAAATGGGTATTATATTAAAGGGTTAATGTACACCAAAATGTTCAAAACCTTATTTATAGTAAGTGAATATTAAAATAGATTTATGCTATTCAGGTAATAGCACCACAAAGTGAGTGCCTCTCCGTATTATATGTAGAAGCCAGTTGTTGTTGTTTGAAAAGAAACAACTCTGTCGAGTTCAAGTCGGCATTTTGCGACGTACAACTTGATGACATCACGAGGATGGCTCATACGAATATGGCAGCTAGTGCCACGAGTAGCTTACCCGCTTAGGTAATGCGTCTACAAACACTTTTTTAACCTGTGGTTTTAAACGCTTTTTTCCTCTCAGTTCGGATGCATGTAGATAGAGGTTACCTCTATCTACATGTCTTCCGATTAAAGCCTTTTTGTATTCATTTGGACCCTTTCTCCCCATCGCTTTTGCTGTGCGCTGCCATTCTTCTACACTTACCCAGATTTGAGTTAATCCTTACAAAAAATGGAAGAAAAGTACCATGGCATAATAACGTTTTTTTTTAATTAAAAAAAACTGGCATAAAAACAAGTTTGCACTCACAAATGCCTTTTCAAATTGCACATTTCGAATGTTGCTTTCCAGCCTGTGGCAGCCTCGGCCTCCCCTCCTCCTGGTCTGTTCACAGCCAGAGTCTATGGGGTCCCTTTCATTCGATCTCCTCCACTCCTGCTGTCTGGTAGCACCCGTCCCTCCGAGTTGGAACTCTTGTTGGAGGATTGTGTCACCTTATCTCTCCTTCTCCAGCTTGTGCACAGCTGAGGGCAGTCATATCTGCAGCAGCTTCCTCCGCATGGGTTCGCGTCTGTGCGGTGATATTGCCAGATATCGGGCCAGGTAAGCAGGTTTTAATATGGTGCGTCTTTGAAAAGCTATTGTAGCCTGTGAGGATCAATCCTACGCGTTCCGCATATGTGCTACATCAAGGATATGGACTCTTAGGGTGCTCTTAAATAAGTGTCCATTTAGTGCTAAAGGTGGTTCAAGGTAAGCACAGTGGCAAATTGGAATGCTTACTGTGGGTGCACCAAACAAATTCAATTGCATTCAAATACATTCAAAAACATATGTTAAAACAATACTAAAAATCCGGATTTATAAACTTCCAATTTGAATTGCGATCAGAGTAAGCGCTACTTTTTCAGGAATGCATCACAAGCATGCGGATGTTGTCCTTTGGCCGGACTCATCTCGTAGCAGAGCATTCTCATGAATTTCTGCCTGCTGATCAAAATAATACATTTACACAACTAGAGCTATATTATGAGCCCATGCAAATTCTTGGAAGCACTGATGAATTGAAAGCTATAAACATTTATATGTACCACATTATGAGATTTAATTTTTTACATTTAAATAATCTAATTTTCATTTAGTATTATGTTAAGGCACTATATATATATATATATATATATATATATATATATATATATATATATATATATATATATATATATATATATATATATATATATATATACATGTAGAGGTATCAGTACCATGTTAGCCGAGCTTCAATAATCAAAAAATAAATAGATGATACCGTTCTGTGGCTAACGAAATACTTTTATTTGTGCGAGCTTTCGAGATACACTGATCTCTTCTTCCGGCGATGTTACAATGAATGAAGCAAGCAAAAGTATCCACACACACTTTTTGTTGTGCTACTAACTCTCACATTTCCACACCCACCACACCATTTATATCCACTCCCACTCCACACACACCTTTTGTAAAGCACTGTATATACTGTGGGCTCTCCATTCATTTTTATTCACACTGATACACATACACACTCTTTCATCACTTGCTTTCAGGAACCTTTAGACACCTCCAGCCATAAAACACATCCACACCGGGGGAAGGACCAGCACAGATAACATTCCAATAGACACTGTTTATAGTATAGCTTTTGCTTGCTTCATTCATTGTAACATCGCCGGAAGAAGAGATCAGTGTACAGTATCTCGAAAGCTCGCACAAATAAAAGCATTTCGTTAGCCACAGAACGGTATCATCTATTTATTTTTTGATTATATATATATATATATGAAAAAGAAAAGGGAGTGAAGTAGCGCCAAATAAGAAGTGTTGAAATAGTGTAAAAATATTATTAATGATAATTTAAATGAATATTTCTAAATAGGCAAAATCACTAAAAAATATAGATGTGTATACTACAATTTAAAATAAATGTATATAACATATATTATGTGATCCTATTTCGTGAAAAACAATTTAAGACAACACTGCAAAAACATGTGATACCATAAAATACAAGCAAAAAGAAAAATTGATATAAAAACCAGTCCTTGAGTGAAAATCCTTAAATAGGAAAAAATAGTCCTGGTATGAGGGGATCTCCGGCAGCTCTCAAATAGGATGAACCACATCCAGATGATACCTATTAGAAAAGAAAAAAGAGAGAGAGCGTACGCCCCATAGCATAATACAGTACATTTATTGGGAAAGGGGAGGGGGGGGTAGAAAATCCACTCACAAGGGTAGGTTAAAATAAAGCAGTGTGTGAAATATATCACCGCCAACTCTGGTCACTCAGCCTCCAGACCTTGCAGTCCAAATCTCACTTGAAGCTGCTGGTAGATGTTCTCTGGTGCATGAGTAGAAAGGCTCCTTAAAATCAATGATGCAACCCTTTGAGAAAGTCACAGCACGTGACGAAACGCGTTAGGGAACGGAACTGCGTCATCACGCAAGCGCATGACAGGCCGTATCGAGCGCTCATACACATTGCGGCCAGTAGAGATTGGAGATTTTCCTAAAACTCAAAGACTGCATCATTGATTTTAAGGAGCCTTTCCACTCATGCACCAGAGAACATCTACCAGCAGCTTCAAGTGAGATTTGGACTGCAGGGTCTGGAGGCTGAGTGACCAGAGTTGGCGGTGATATATTTCACACACTGCTTGATTTTAACCTACCCTTGTGAGTGGATTTTCTACCCCCCCCCTCCCCTTTCCCAATAAATGTACTGTATTATGCTATGGAGCGTGCGCTCTCTCTCTTTTTTCTTTTCTAATATATATATATATATATATATATATATATATATATACATATAAAGAGAGAGAGAGAGAGAGAGAGAGAGAGAGAGAGAGAGAGAGAGAGAGAGAGAACCCCTGTCTTCCCATAAGAGAAGGCACAAAAGCAGCAACACTCAGATATAGCAAAAAGACATGTATTAGCAGTGACAAAACAGCACACTATAACCCAACGTACCTTCCTCAGGGGGGTGCCCTGATATATATATATACAGTGTTCGACAAACCTATACATTTGCTCGCCCCGGGCGAGTGGATTTAACATCGTGGCGAGCTCCTATTGGCCCAAGCAGCATACGTTTGGTACTAGGTGGCGAGTAGATTTTTTTGTGTGGCGAGTAGATTTTTTGGTGATTTGTCAACCACTGTGTGTGTATATATATATATATATATATATATATATATATATATATATATATATATATATATATATATACATGTAGAGGTATCAGTAATGTGTTAGCCGAGCTTCAATAATCAAAAAATAAATAGATGATACCGTTCTATGGCTAACTAAATGCTTTTATTTGTGCGAGCTTTCGAGATACACTGATCTCTTCTTCCGGTGATGTTACAATGAATGAAGCAAGGATAACTTAAAAACAGTGTCTCTTGGAATGTTATCTGTGCTTGTCCTTCCCCCGGTGTGGATGTGTTTTATGGCTAGAGGTGTCAAAGGGTAACTGAAAGCAAGTGAAGAAAGAGTGTGTATGTGTATCAGTGTGAATAAAAATGAATGGAGATCCCACAGTATAAACAGTGCTCTACACAAGGTGTGTGTGGAGTGAGAGGGATATAAATGGTGTGGGTGGGTGTGGAAATGTGAGAGTTTGTAGCACAACTAAAAGTGTGTGTGGATACTATGTGGTCCCTATTGGTGTATATGGATGGAAAAATAAGGAGTATTAGTATGTGTGAGAGACAGCTGTGTGTGCATACATATAGCACAGTATGTACAGACATGGCCTTTAGCGCTCATGGGAAGAGAGTACGCTAGTGTCAGTAATGACTCATAAAATTTCGATCTCTGTTTAGGCCACTGCTAAGTGTCCCGAACAGTTGCATAAATTTGTATTCATGCAACCGTCTCTCTTTCGGGGTTTTAAGATTACCTTTGAGTATGGCAACCCTCAGATCGTTCATCTTATGGCCAGAGTCAGAGAAATGTTCGCCAACAGGACTGTCTCTTGTTCCGCGTGTGATGCTGTGGCGATGCAGGTTCATTCTCTTGTTTAGCCCCTGTCCTGTCTCACCTATGTAGTAGCAGCCCCCTGGGCATTTCATGCACATGATGAGGTACACGACATTGCTGGAGGAACAGGTGAACCCTCCTCTGATTTTGTATTCCCGATTCTTGTGTGGTATTTGTATTGTGTCCGCTGTGTAGAGCATTGCGCAGGTTTTGCATCTTGGGTCCTGGCATGGTTTTGTCCCGCATTCAGTTGTACTGCTGAATACTTTACTCCTCACCATAATATTCTTGAGATTATGGGGTTGTCTGTATGATAATAAGGGTGCTTCAGGGAAGACCTGTTGCAGTCTTGTATCTTCCTGGAGGATGGGTTGTAGTTTCCTGGCGATCTTGCGTAGGGCTCCTAGGTGTGGGTTATATGTGACCACCAAAGGAACCCTGTCGCTTGTCTCCTTCTGTTTGTATTCAAGGAGATCACTTCTTGGTATTCTGGTGGCTTTGTGAATTTGCTGGTCTACAATTCTGTGGTTATATCCACGGTTTATAAAGTCTGATCTCAAGGCTTTAATCCGCTGGTCTCTGTCTGCTGTGTCGGAGCATATCCGGTTGTATCGTATGGCTTGACAGTAGATGGTTGCATGTTTGGTGTGTGTCGGGTGGAAGCTGTTGTCCCTCAAATAGCTGGCTCTGTCTGTAGGTTTGCGGTATACAGAAGTCTGTAGTTGGTTGTTCTTTATAGTAATGGTGGTGTCTAGAAAATGTACTTCATCCGGGGAATGGGTGAGTTTGAGGTTGATGGTCGGGTGGAAAGTATTGAAGTTGTCATAGAACTGTAGGAGGTCCTGTTCGCCAGAGGTCCAAATCAAGAGGATGTCATCGATGTAGCGAAGGTATGTAAGGGGTTTCAAGGTGGACAGAAAGTCACTTTCCAGTTTTGCGCAGAACAGATTGGCATACTGTGGCGCCATCCGAGTACCCATAGCAGTCCCGGTTGTCTGGAGGTATGTGTCATTTCCAAATGTGAAGTAGTTATGGGTCAAAATAAATTCAATGCATTTAGTCACTGTCTCTGTGAGTGGCTCCTGCGATCCCAGAAAGTATCTGCAGGCTGAAATCCCATCCTCGTGGGGGATGTTTGTATAAAGTGACTCTACATCCATAGTTGCTAGTAGTGTTCCTGTAGGGAGGGGGCCAATGGCATTCAGTTTGTTTAGCAGGTCGGTGGTATCCTGGATATAGCTGGGTGTGTTCCTGACAAGTGGTTTTAGAATGCCCTCCACCCAGCCAGAAATATTCTCGGTAAGTGTGCCAGATCCAGAGATAATAGGGCGCCCGGGGTTACCCTCTTTGTGAATTTTAGGGAGCATGTAGAATGTGCCAGGTTTTGGGTTAGCTGGTATCAGGTACAGAATTTGTTCTCTTGTGTGGATCGGGAGTGTTTTAATGATCCTGTTGAGTTCTCGCATGTATTTTTTAGTTGGATCCTCCTGCAGTTGGGTGTAGTACTTTGAATCAGAGAGTTGCCTGTGTGCTTCCCGCAGGTAGTCTGTGGTGTTCATTATGACCACTGCTCCTCCCTTGTCCGCAGGTTTGATTGTTATGTTGTGGTTGGCCTTTAGCGATTCTATGGCTCTCCTCTCCATCAGTGTCAGATTATATGTTTGTTTCCTTACTTTGTCCAGGATGGTGGTTTTGGCGCTGTGTCTGAAGCTTTCAATGTACCGGTCCAATGTGGGGTTGCGCCCAGTTTGTGGGATCCAGTTTGATTTTTGCTTCTCCCTGCTCATGTGCAGCGGCTCTCCTTCTGCAGTGTTGGCATAATCTTGGTTGTGTCTGTCATGGAAGAACTCCTTAAGATGCAGCCTTCTGAAGTATTCTTCTAGGTCACTGCACAGCTCAATCTTGTCCATAGGCTTGGTAGGGCAGAATGTGAGACCCTTTGATAATACTGAGGACTCTGCTTGATTAGGTGTGTAATCTGAGAGGTTAACAGTGCAGTCCTGCTCTTGGTGACTGTCAATGTTTGTATTATTAGTTGTTGTGCTGGCTGCTGCAGAGTATCTCATTCTTAGCCTCAGTCTGTGCAGTTTCTTTTCCTTATTGCTAATTAGACCCTTCAGGAGTTTTTCATGGAATGTTTGGAGTCCTCTCCATGTGTCTGTGTGAATTTCTCCTGTCTCCAGGATGCTGTCTATTGTCACCTTTGTCTTACCCCACCCACCCACACCATTTATATCCCTCTCACTCCACACACACCTTGTGTAGAGCACTGTTTATACTGTGGGATCTCCATTCATTTTTATTCACACTGATACACATACACACTCTTTCTTCACTTGCTTTCAGTTACCCTTTGACACCTCTAGCCATAAAACACATCCACACCGGGGGAAGGACAAGCACAGATAACATTCCAAGAGACACTGTTTTTAAGTTATCCTTGCTTCATTCATTGTAACATCACCGGAAGAAGAGATCAGTGTATCTCGAAAGCTCGCACAAATAAAAGCATTTCGTTAGCCACAGAACGGTATCATCTATTTATTTTTTGATTTTATATATATATATATATATATATATATATATATATATATATATATATGAGAAAGAGAAGAGAAAGAGAGGCGTGTGCCACATAGCGTAATTCTGGTGACAATTTATTCACAAAGGTTGCAATCTTTAAAAAATACACTCACAAGTGTAGCTGGAACAATTAGCATTAAGAGTAATAGCATCTCATGAGAGATGATACTCAGGTGGAAATTATGTCTCTGCTAGGAATTCTTAATGCACTCTGCAAGTCGGTGCAGAAAACAAAAGTTCTGTATGTAGAACTCCTCCAGGGGAAACGCCAGGACACACAAAAGTTAATACTTGCAGATATTGCGATCAATAGTCCCGTTCGCCACTGCTATAGTTGAGGAGGCGCGTACCACATAGTGTAATTATGGTGACAATTTATTCAAAAAGGTTGCAATCTTTAAAAAACACACACAAGTGTAGCTGGAACAATTAGCATTAAGAGTAATAGCATCTCATGAGAGATGATACTCAGATGGAAATGATGTCTCCGCTAGGAGCTATATAGCTCAACTATAGCAATGTCGAACGGGACTATTCATCGCAATATCTGCAAGTATTAACTTTTGTATCTATCTATCGTACTTTTGGAATGGACTAGGGAATAGTCCTTAGTACTATCTGCTTTGTTTAGAAGACAAGACAAATCTCTTCATACTGTATGTCAAGACACATTTTTTTTAATGATAATGAATTTAAATAAGTTGAAGTAGTTTAAATTAGAGAAATCACACAACCTTTATAGCCAGATTTCAATCATAAGGTAACAAAATTGGTCTCATAGGCATTTTATACTTTGCTAGTGCTTAGGGAAACTAGCAATAGTAATTCCAATGACACTTAAGTCTAGCCCACATTAAATTATCCCTAAATAAGCTCTACTGTATACGTTGGACGTTAGTGTTTTATTTGCTTTTATCATAATATTTATGACTAGCAGTTTTTAGAAGGCATCTTTAAAATGTCATGTCATACAGACAATCTAAAGATTACTATGAAGAAATATGCCTACGTGTAGTGAGTGTTTTATTACTGGAGGCATCTTTAAAATGTCATGTCATACAGACAATCTAAAGATTACTATGAAGAAATATGCCTACGTGTAGTGAGTGTTTTATTACTGGAGGTCTCCAGACAGGTTCAAGTGCCTAGTCCTTTCTACTGGAATACTATTGCAATTATTGTATGTACTGCAAGCATGTCAAACTCAAATGCTAACAAGGGCCAAATAAACAAGGTTTAAGTCTAGGTGGGCCGCAAAAAAAAAAAAACTTACATTTTCATAGAAACGTAGGTTTATTTCGAAAAGTAGTGTGTGTGTGTGTGTGTGTGTGTGTGTGTGTGTGTGTGTGTGTGTGTGTGTGTGTGTGTGTGTGTGTGTGTGTGTGTGTGTGTGTGTGTGTGTGTGTGTGTGTGTGTGTGTGTGTGTGTGTGTGTGTGTGTGTGTCTCACAAAACGAAAATAAAAACTAAAAAAGCCAGATGTGAATGACTTCTGAACCCATTAACCAGTGTCAGGATGCCCCTCTTGATTTCCAAAGCAGCAATCCCGCCTGGAATCTTACCTGATCCGCAGTCCCTCAAGGTACTATACTGCAGGGGAGGTGTTTCCTACCTGTCTTCCGATGTCCCCCGCGTGAAACTTGAGTCAGATCCGGAAGAAAGCAGAATAGGTTATTTCGGTGTAGGTATAAGGCAGTTAAGATAAAAACGAGAGAGAGGCGCAGAGAGAGAGGCGCAGAGAGAGAGGCGCAGAGAGAGAGGCGCAGAGAGAGAGAGGCAGTGAGAGGCGCAGAGAGAGGCGCAGAGAGAGAGAGAGGCAGAGAGAGAGAGGCAGAGAGAGAGAGGCAGAGAGAGAGAGGCAGAGAGAGAGAGGCAGAGAGAGAGAGGCAGAGAGAGAGGCAGAGAGAGAGGCGCAGAGAGAGGCGCAGAGAGAGAGAGAGAGGCGCAGAGAGAGGCGCAGAGAGAGAGAGAGAGGGAGAGAGAGAGAGGGAGAGAGAGAGAGAGAGAAAGAGAGGGAGAGAGGGACACAGGGATACAGGCACAGGGGCAGAGGCACAGGGACACAGGCACAGGGGCAGAGGCACAGGGACACAGGGACACAGGGACACAGGCACAGGGACACAGGGACAGAGGCACAGGGACAGAGGCACAGGGACAGAGGCACAGGGACAGAGGCACAGGGACAGAGGCACAGGGACAGAGGCACAGGGACACAGGGACACAGGGACAGGGACACAGGGACACAGGGGCACAGGGGCACAGGCACAGGGGGACAGGGACACAGGCACAGGGGCAGGGACACAGGGGCAGAGGCACAGGGACACAGGGACACAGGGGCAGAGGCACACAGGGACACAGGGGCAGAGGCACAGGGACACAGTGGCACAGGCACAGGGGCAGAGGCACAGGGACACAGGGGCACAGGGACAGGGGCACAGGGGCAGGGACACAGGGACACAGGCACAGGGACACAGGGACAGGGACACAGGGGACAGGGACAGGGACACAGGGACAGGGACACAGGGGCAGGGACACAGGGGCAGGGACACAGGGGCAGGGACACAGGGACACAGGCACACAGGGACACAGGGGCATGGGCACAGGGACACAGGGGACAGGGACACAGGGACAGGGGGACAGGGACACAGGGACAGGGACACAGGGACAGGGACACAGGAACAAGGACACAGGGGCAGGGACACAGGGACACAGGCACAGGGACACAGGCACACAGGCACAGGGACACAGGCACGGGGACAGGGACAGAGGCACAGGGGGACAGAGGCACAGGGGCACAGGGGACAGAGGCACAGGGGCACAGGGGACAGGGGGACAGGGACACAGGGGCACGGGGACAGACACAGGGGCACAGGCACAGGGACAGAGGCACAGGGACAGAGGCACAGGGACAGAGGCACAGGGACAGAGACACAGAGACACAGGGACACGGACACAGGCACAGGGACAGAGGCACAGGGGCACAGGGACAGGGACAGAGGCACAGGGACGGGGACACAGGGACGGGGGCACAGGGACAGGGGCACAGGGACACAGGCACACAGGGACACAGGGACACAGGGACACAGGCACACAGGGACACAGGGACACAGGGACACAGGGACACAGGGACAGGGACAGGGGGACACAGGGACACAGGCACAGGGACACAGGGACAGGGACAGGGACAGGGACAGGGACACAGGGACAGGAACACAGGGACAGGAACACAGGGACAGGAACACAGGGACAGGAACACAGGGACACAGGGACACAGGCACAGAGGGACAAAGGGACAGGGACAGAGGGACAGAGGGACAGAGACACAGAGGGACAGGGACACAGAGACAGAGACAGAGAGACAGAGAGACAGAGGGACAGAGGCACAGGGACAGCAGCACAGGGACAGCAGCACAGGGACAAGGGCACAGGGGCAGGGGGACAGGGGCACAGGGACAGAGGGACAGGGGCACAGGGATACAGGCACTCTCTCCCTCTCCCTGACACTCTCTCTCTCTCAGACACACACACACTCAGGCACACACACACACACACACACACACACAGACACACACACACACAGACACACACTCAGACACACACACTCAGACACACACTCAGACACACACACAGACACACACTCAGACACACACACTCAGACACACACACACACACACACACACAGACACACACACACACAGATCTCCTTCTGCACGTGCAGCTCACACAGAGATTTGACAGGGGGAGGGGGGCTGCTGTGAAGACATACCCCTGTCCGTGGGATCTCCTCTGAACTGTTGAACTCTCTGCACCTCATGGAGGGGGGCGGCCATGATCTCTCTGGTTTACCAGGCTTCAAGGAGAATGCAGTCTCTCCGCTGGGGTTTTGACTCCGCCCCCGTGTCCTCCCACACACGGCATAAGTGCAGATTGACTGCACCCGGCCACCGTACGCCTCCAGCCCCTGCAGGACAGATTTTACTTCCGCCGGTGCTACTCGCTTCCCCAACACCCGCGCTCGCTTCTCCCGCGGCCAAAACGTTTTACCGCCGCCCACGCGCTCTCCGACACACACGACCGCCGCCGCCACGCTGGTTGTGAGCGGGCCGCAAAAATATCCATTGGGGGCCGCATGCGGCCCGCGGGCCGCATGTTTGACATGCCTGATGTACTGTATGTGTATTCACCTTGTCCCATCAAACCACCCTCGCTAATATTTAGCGTGAACCTTATTGTCAATTTGCTTGTGTTACATACTCTAGTTACTGTTGGATTCTAATAATGATGATTTCTCACCAACAAGACCAGTTCAGTAATTATTTTATAGATAATTCATAAGGGAATTCTCTGAGAAGTTGCATTTCCAGTTTGCAGTACTTACTTTGTACTCTGTGGGCTGCAAAGCGTGCAATGCTGTTCATTGTCATTAGAACAGTCCAATTGGGGGTTGTTAGAAAACAGCCTCTTTCTAAATCTCTGCTGCCTTCACTCAAGCACAGAGAAACATTAGGTTGTTTTGAAAAGAAGCAGCAACTAGGTTTCATTATCCATGTTACACACTTATTAGAGTTTTCTCTCCTATGATTCAAGTACTTTTTTGTTATGACATTTATTCTCCAGCTAGTATGCAGTTTTGATTCCCTGTTGAATGATTATGCTTTTGCCACCATAATCATTAACTAGTTCACTTTGCTGCTTCTATCAAATACTATTCATAAACAAAATCAATTTTCCCAGTTGATGAATCTTTTACATTCCTGTAGTGTACAAAGAACTGTTGTTACTTCTAATTGTGATGGAGAATGAACCAGACATTTAAACATTATTTAACATTGTTGTTACAGTCAACGCCAACCTTACTTTTGACCTTGACACTGAAGTTAGAAAATTGGACCCTTGCAATGTGCCCTAAATTATAGAAATATTTGACACAATTGAGGTTTAATACAATTAAATGTAAGGTTATGCATTTGGGAAACAAGAATAAACCGGCGATTTACAAAGGAAATACTGTAGGGATAAATTAGGGGAATCCTTGCTGGAGAACGATTAAGGAGTGCTTGTAGACAGCAGGCTTAGCAATAGTGTTCAAAGTCATTCAGTAGCTGCAAAGGCAAACAAGATCTTATCTTGCATTAAACGGGCAATGGATGGAAGGGGAGTAAACATAATTATGCCCCATTATAAAGCAATAGAATGACCACACCTTGAATATGGAATACAATTTTGGTCACCACTCCTTCGAAACTACGTTATGGAACTAGAGAGTGTGCAGAGAAGAGCCACCAAATTAATAAAGGGGATAGACAATCTGGCTTATGAGGAGAGGCTAGATAAATTAGGTTTATTTACATTAGAAAGAGGTGTCTAAGTGGGGATACGATAACTATATACAAATATATTTGGGACAGTACAAGGAACTTTCAAATGAACTATTCATCCCAAGGGCAGTACAAAGGACACAGGGTCATCCCTTAAGGTTGGAGGAAAGGAGATTTCACCAGCAACAAAGGAAATGGTTCTTTACAGTAAGGGCAGTTAAAATGTGGAATTCATTACCCATGGAGACTGTGATGGCAGACATAAGAGATTTGTTCAAAAAAAGGTTGGACTTCTTTTTAGCAATGAAAGGTATACAGGGATATACCAAATAAGTAAACATGGGAAGGATGTTGACCCAGGGAGTAATTTGATGCCAATTATTGGAGTCAGGAAGGAATTTATTTTTCCTCTTATGAGATATCGTTAGATGAGATCTCACTGGAGTTTTTTGCTTGCCTTCCTCTGGATCAATATACTGTAAGTACAGATATAGGATAAAGAATCTGTCGTCTTAGCATAGGTTGAACTTGATGGACGCATGTCTTTTTTCAACCTCATCTACTATGTAACTATGTAACTGCATGTGCCAGTTATTTTACATCTCATGTACACTCATTACCGATTTGTTGGACCCATTTTAATGTACATATTTCATTTAACTGTTGAGCTCTATAAAACTCAGTTGGAGCTACCAATATATGCAAAATAAATTAATTCATTGTTATTACCTTTGGTGCTATTTCCAATTCAGTTTTACTAATATTTACTTTAATCCTTAATTCTTTTAATTGTGGAGACGTCATAAAAGATGTGATGTGCTTATATATTATCGTTTCAGTCAGGAACCTTATCCTTTTGAAGAACATATGTAGACATTAATTATGCCATACCATGAGGTACAGTAGATCCACAGAAGTCCATTCTATATTTATCGATCCGCTAAATTCGGTTAACGAGACACTAAGTTATAACAGATATCCCCCAAAGGTGCTTAGCATTATGATGTCCTCTCGTTCAACTAAAAAATAGTGTATCACTACCTTTTAACAGAGGTCTGGCTTACTCATATGCAAATCATGTGGTAATGAGCAGTGTACCTAACAACGCAGATCCTCAGACCTCCATTCATGTTAGTGCATTGAAATAACGCAACGATACCAAAACCTGCCGTAACTCACATCAGAGACCATGATTATCGTAGCATTATTTCTGTAAATAGCCTACAAGGAAAAATGGCAGGTCTTAAGTGGTATTCAAATAATTGTACTGAGTCTAGGATTTAACCGTTTCATTAAATGTGTCGTACTGAGATATATTTGATGGAACATATTAATGGCAGAAACACATCAACAGATGCATCCGATATTGTGGTAATTTCATGCAGTAAACTATACTACAGTTTTAAATTAAATAAAATGTAGTATGTTTGTGTGGTCTACTATGGGATGTAATATTGAGTGTATTAATTATGGGTTTATAATTATGGATATACATATTAGAACAACAATAACCAAGACATAGAACTTGGCAAAATAACTTTAATTCACACACAATTATTTCACTGTGTAACATTGTAAAACAAAATTAACAATATATGAAAAATAAAGTTCAGCGCCTCCTCTTGGCAGTCGAGCTCCCAGGCTTACTAAGCCTGGTGTGAGGTCTGCTACGCCTCAAACTTGGCATGGCCAGTGTCAGAGGTGTGCACAAGTCGCTGGATGGAGGAGGAGGGGACATTGGAACCAAAATAGACACCCCTGATGGTGCCAGGGAGTCACTGGATGTACCAGGTGGAGATACAATGGAGGGTGGTCGGGTTCCCTCCAGCCCCTATTGCATCGCCCACTTTAGCTCATTGAAGGCTACTGCAAACAGCGCATACCAATGAGCAATGACATGGACTATGGTACGGTGGTAGTGTGGGCTTCTAGCTTCCTGCATCTGGATGTGGCTTCAATCCTGCAGAGCTGGGCCGCGACGCTGCAGAACCCGCGGCGCTGCATCGCCATCAGTGTGTCCTCTGACAGAGGTGCAGATTTGTGTCATATGGGTGCAACTGGAGTTGTGCCTGGTCCAGCTGGAGTTTTGGCTGGAGCAGTTGGTGGAGCGGCAGCAGCTGCAGCTAGAGAAGGCACGTCATGCTCCTCTGGAGGAACCTCGGTCCTCACCCTCGTCTTCCTCCTTTGGCAATGGCTGTCTGGTTGATGATCCTGAAAAAAAATTACATAATATAATCAAAAAAGCAAAGCAAGAAGTGGCACTCCAGCGGTCTTTAGAAGAGAAAATGTATTACATAAAGTTTGACGGTTCTGTCCGCTTGCGAACCTTTATCAAGATGATGTGGGATAAACAAATTGCGCAATATATATCCTCTCAGGCTCCAGATGAAAAAAGGCGCCAAACAACCATAATGTCTGCTGCAAAACACTAGCATGATGGCCATAAAGTGACTAATTGTCGTAAACGTCATAAATGTAAATATATATATCTCAAAATGATTAAATATGGCCAAGGCATGTGGTATGTCCGCATCTGTCTAGGTACATGTTATACAATGGTGATAGAGAACCACACTATGGCATAGGAGTCATCTTATAGATAACTAAATACAGTGGCGAGAAAAAGTTTGTGAGCCCCAATGCACCCCTCTCGCCTTGGCTAACGTGAGTGTTCATGGCTCAACTTTTAGAAAAAGACTGAACAAGAATGGTGTTCAAGGAAGGAAAGCCAGGAGGAAACCACTGCCCTCAAAAAAGAAGTTGCTGCCTGTCTGAAGTTCACCAAAGAGCACATACATGATTCAAAAGACTTCTGGAACAATGTTTTCTGCACAGACGAGTCAAAGGTAGAACTTTTTGGCCTCAATGAGAAATGTTATGTTTGGCGAAAACCGAAGAAGAACCTCACCTCAACCATCAAACATGGTGGTGGGAGTGTTATGGTTTGGGGCTGCTTTGCTGCCTGAGGACTTGGATGGCTTGCCATCATTGACACAACCATGAATTCTGCATTGTATCAGAAGATTCTAGAGGAGAATGTCAGGGCATCCGTCCGTGAGCTGAAGCTGAAACAAAAGTGGGTCATGAGTTATTTCAGTTCTGTAAGGAGGAATGGGCCAAAATTCCTCACAACCAATGTGAGAGAACTGACCAGCGGCAGTTTCAGGAAATGCTTAGTTGAAGTAATTGCTGTTCAAGGGGGTGCCACCAGGTACTGAATCTAAAGGTTCACATACTTTTCACATATGGATATTGATTTTTTAATCATTTGTGAATCAATAAATGTTGAAAAAGTATCATGTTTTTGTGTCACTTGTTTGATCAAGTTATCTTTATTATTGGGGAGAGATGCAAGGGAGCAGGGCGTCCCACTCCTGTCTTCCTCGTCTGGGCCACCTGGTCAGCCAGCTTATGCTTTATTTTGTGCTGGCTGTCTGCCCAGCGCTTTTTCAGCATGTCCACGAGCACAGTGTTCCCAAGTGCATTAATCTGGGTGAGGAGGCCGCCCCAAATAGGCTGCTTCTCGGCAGCGCTGATGCTGGAGCATCGAGACCCTAACAGTTTGGATTGGTTGTTAACACTCCATTAATGAGGATCTCCAGCTCATCAGTGAATTTCACTTACTATCAAATACTATCCTCGCAGCCTCAGAAGCAGGAACCGTTCCAGCAGAGGTGGATGACTGCTCAGCTATGTCCACACCATAACTGTTTAGCTGATATGGCTGACTTATTCAGTTTGAAATGTGTATTTATTTGAAATTGCAACATGCTCATGGGCACTATGCTAGGAATGCACATTTGTATTGCTTCACTAACGCATGAGCGCTAATTGGAACGCACGTTATATTTTGCCGCATGTGCAGTGTATTGTTTAGCGCGTCTCAGCGCTACAATAATCTCCATTCATAGAGGTAACGTCATGTCACATATGGCACACCTGTGAGCGCGAGACCTACATATGGGACAAAGGTTAATACACAGCTCTCTAGCTTGACCACTTTTCACCTGCCCCAAAAGTCCCTCAAATGAACAATAGCTCCCCTCACTCTGTCCCAATATACTATCTGTCACGAACAGCGCACGTGACTTATCAATAAAACCAGGGATAATACACACAGCTACTCTAACCAACTCCCCTTTCTCCTGTGCAAGGTACTTTCAATTAGTTAATATTTACCCTTTATTCGGTTGCAAGAATACCTGCTTCCACCAACAAAGAAATATGTAAATAAAATATGTATCTACTGTATCTGCCAGAGTCTAAGGTCCCTGTTTATTAAAGAAAAACTATGCACTTAACACTCAAAAATCTGTTGTATCAAAATGTGTCCGAAAATATTCTTTACGCTACACAAAGCATGCAAACAGTTAATTCAGAGCCCAACACATCACTTATTAAAGTTTTGTTAATATATATATATATATATATATATATATATATATATATATATATATATAAATATATATATATATATATATATATATACCGTGCTAAGGTTACAGAAAAAGATTATTACAATACAATAAATTTACAATTATGACATTATTACAGTTATAATACTGTAAATGCAGACCAGTTTCTTAAAATAAAAGCAAGAAACAGAAATCCCTATACAGTACGTTACCATATGTCATAGGTCCTTTCCCAGAGAGGTCACTGGAGTAGAAGAGAATTCACATGTTCTGATCCCAAAACACACCTCTGTTGAATTCTGATTTTCCTATTACCTTGGTGAGACTTATGTTCAGTACTGTAATTTCCCCATTGAAACAACATAAGCCCGCCCTGTCATAAATCAGCTCTGGCTGACAGTTTCATTAATTTAAAAAAAAAAAACTGTCTTCTGATGTTTAAAAGTCTGCCTTAATATATGAACTATCTCATAACTTTATTCCTATAATTCTTGGAATGAGTAATATCAATAGGTTCAGGCGAGTTTGCTGAATGTAACAATACTAATTTAGGCTGGCATGCTCCAAAATTTGAGCGACAGATGGATATCTGTCCCTTGCCACCTCCCAAACGCCTTATTACATCCCTCTAATTGCAACTGTTTCGACTATCTATACGTTATTCTTCAAAATAGATGCCATCCCATGATATCCTCATTTTTAATATAGCCCTCCAGCTTAGTGGTAACCGGTTTGTCACCTGTCTCTGTGATGCACGGGGGATATTTCAAGAATTTTATGGTTTTCTTTGAGGCTGACAGGCATGATCTGGCTATAATCTACTACTGCCTTATCAGCACAGATACAGGAAGGGTCTTGACCTGTCATAAAAAACAATAATTGTATTTTTAGCACAATTTCTAACCAACGTTAATCCGTGAAATACCAGATTGATTAAAATACTTAATATCCTCTGCCACTTTTATAACACGGTTATAACATGTCGTTTTATTAATTAGATGCATTTTTGCATCTCATTAGCTTTGAAGATACCCGTTAAACTAAAGAAAACCATTTCGTTAATGGTTGTTAGTAGCGAAAAAGTGACAATAGTAATGTCGGGTGACTTGTCCCATGACATTAGGGGGCATTTCGTTCTCCTGGAACCAAGAAACTGGAACCAGCCTTGAAAGTATGGCTGTGGGTCAACAAACTATTGCAGGCTTCCATAAAAGGATAAAAGCCAATCTAAGATAAATGCTGAAAGTGGAAACCTGATACTGACTAAATCTCATGTCACTTGGATGTCTGGAATTCTCAATGAAAAGACTTTATGAAAAACACTAAGTAAAATTAAGGACAACTTACAGGCGTGGCATGCAATATGATTTTGAGTTCTCTGGCCTCAATATGTGCAATTTCCTTGAGATAAATGGTATAGGCTATTTGCCTTTTTAAGCATCACCCTTTCTCTACACAGCAGAAAATCTGGTAATTTTGAAAGTAATACTCTTAATTTATGTTTAGTACAATATTGTCTAGATTCACATTTTCTATTGGAGAAAAAAAATCCAATAGTATTTCTGATGACAACCAAGGTTCACATCTCTGTACTAATTCTCCTGGATGTGTCTGCTGCCTTTGACACTGTTGAACACCCCTTTCTCCTGCACACTCTTCACTACATTTGCCTCCGTGATGCAGCCCTCTCCTGGTTCACATCCTACCTATCCAACTGCTCTTTCAATGTTTCTTTCTCTGGTGTCTCCTCCTGAACTCCCCCTTTATGTTGGGGTCCCAAAAGCTCTATCCTTGGCCCTCTGCTATTGTCACTCTACACCTCTTCTCTTGGTGAATTAATACAATCTTTTGATTCAGTAACATCTCTATGCTAATAATACCCAAATTTACCTCTCCTCCCCTAACCACTCTCTTGTCCCATGTCACCAACTGTCTCTCCGCACTCATCTCCTGGATGTCCTACCATTATCTGGAGCTTAACATATCCAAAACAGAACTAATAATATTTCCTCTTTCCACTCAAACCCTTCCTCACTGTCAATAATACCACAACCTCATCAAAACCCCAAGTCCACTGCCTTGGGGTCATCTATGACTCTGCCCTCTCCTTTATTCCTCATATTCACTCCCTGACCGAAGCCCTGCCGTCTCCACTACAAATATCGCTAGGATACACCCTTTTCTCACAAAGGACGCAACTAAAATCCAAATTCACTCACTCATCCTGTCCAGCCTTAACTACTGCAACGTTCTCCAAGCTGGCAATCCCCTTGTTCCAACTCCAACCCATCCACAATGCTGCTGCCCGACTCATCTACCTCACTCACCACTCCACTTCTGCTGCGCCACTATGCAAATTCCTACACTGGCTTCCCATATCTTTTAGAAAAAAAATTAAACCCTAGTTCTAACTTACAAAGCTCTCAACATTTCCCCCTTACATCTAAGCCCTCATCCCCAAATATATCCTTAGATGTCCTACATTCCGCCCATTAAATCCACCTTTCCTCCTTCCTTATAACCTCCCTCCAGCATTCAAACATTTTAAAACTCCCTGTAAGACTTCCTGAGTTATCTGGCACACCCCTAACATCTACTACCCCTCCCCAAACCTAAATGGGATCAGCTGTGCAGCTGGATCATACACTGTCCTGAGTCATACTCCGTCCCACAACCAGCAGCCACTTTACCTTTTGTTTCAACATTTCCCCTTATTACCTCTAGATTGTAAGCGCTTACGAGCAGGGTCCTACAGTAATTACCTCTCTGTAGACGTTTGCGCTTGTTTGTTGTTATTTGATATGTAACTCTGTTTATGTATTATACATAACTCAGTACCCCATTGTACCATGCCGTTCAATATGTTGGTGCTTTACAAATAAACCATAAATATATACACACACACACACACACACACACACTATATACATACACAGATAGATAGATAGATAGATGTCTATAGCACAAATGCCTACTCGCAACAAATATGCAGATTTTAAAAAAAAATGTTATGTGTTTAAACCAAATATTAGTCAGAGAATTCATTTATGTGTTGGCACAGTTGTGAATATTGCTGGATCTGCACTGTTTCTAATCCATAAGACTTTCTAACACAAAGATATACTGTCACCAGCAGTAAACATACAGCTTAGAAAAAGTATGCCTTACCCTTAAATACTTCATACTTTTCTGTAATGCACTTGTTTGACATGTCCATTTGTCTTCTTTCGATGACTCAATCTCTTTTTTCCCTTTGTATTTGGAAGCTGAAGTATCTGCTATATCTTGCTGCATTTTAGCCGGACGTTCTGGAATGAATCTAATAGCAACAAATATTTGTATAAAAGTAATGATACAAATAATAAATACATATTTTACTCAAATAAAGGGCCATCTTTACTAAGCGGTATCAAGCCATAAATTGCCTTGCGTTGCGGGAGGATACCTTACTTCAGGCCTGCACAACTCGTAAAGTGAGAAGGGCCGAACTGCTCCAAGGGAAAAAAAATTGGGCCGCACGGGTAAAATCATCATCATCATCTCTCCTCCAGCACCTCTCATCATCATCATCTCTCCTCCAGCACCTCTCATCATCATCCTCATATATCTCCCCCAGCACCCCTCATCATCATCCTCATATCTCCCCCAGAACCCCTCACTATCAACCTTTGCGCTACTCCCCATCTATCTCTCATACCCCCATCTCTCACCCACACACATAATACTCCCCCTCCACATCAAACACACAATAACCCCCTGCACAACACACACATCCCAGCCCCCCTGCACCTCATATCATTCTCCCCCGGCACCTCCCATCACTCTCCCCCCTGCACCTCCCATCACTCTGCCCCCTGCACCTCACATAACTCTCCCCCCTGCACCTCACATCACTCTCCCCCCTGCACCTCACATCACTCTGCCCCCTGCACCTCACATCACTCTCCCCCCTGCACCTCACATCACTCTCCCCCCCTGCACCTCACATCACTCTCCCCCTGCACCTCACATCACTCCCAATGAAGAGGGATCTTCTGTGCTAGGGGGGAGAATGCTAAAAAGGTTGGAGGAGATTTTAAACTAGGTTGGAGGGGAATGAAACAGATAATGAACTAAATGGAATAGATGAGGTTACAAGGTGGTATGGAGGTAGAATGGGGGCAAATGCAAGTTTGACAAGCAGTGAGACACCCATAGTAAATACAGATAATACTAGAAAACTTCTAAAGACTAAACCAAGTGGGAGCAGAAAGGAAGGAGCAGATAATAGTACAGGCTGAAAAAAAACTGAAGTGCATGCTTGCTAATGCAAGAAGCCTGACAGATAAAATGGGGGAGCTTGAATTAATAGCTGCAAGGGAGCAGTATGATATCATAGGCATTACTGAAACATGGTGGGATGAAACTCATGACTGGACAGTTAATTTAGAGGGTTATTCTCTTTTTCGGAAGGATCGAACAAATAGAAGGGGAGGTGGAGTATGTTTATATGTTAAACCGGATCTAAAACCTATTATAAGGGATGATGTCTATGAAGGGAATGATGAAAATGTAGAGACTTTGTGGATAGAAATTAGCAGTGGAGGTAAAAGTATAAAGAAAATGTTTGTGGGAATATGCTATAAACCACCAAATATCTGTGAGATTGAGGAAGCTAAAATACTTTTGCAAATGGAGAAGGCATCAAAACTGGGTCATGTTTGCATAATGGGGGATTTTAATTATCCAGACATAGACTGGGGCAATGAGATTAGCGTTACAACAAAAGGGAACAGGTTTTTGGGGGTGCTTAAAGACAATTATATGACCCAAATTATTGAGGAACCAACCAGGAGAGGGGCAGTTCTGGATTTGGTCATATCAAACAATGTACACTGGCGACACACTTTATTCGAGCTCGGCTAGTACCACGAATTTGGGTATACCCTGGTGTATTGAGGTTTGTGACTGTTTTCTGCCCGAGTGCATTGGGTTATTTTCCAGGCAGGGATTGAAGCATTTTATTCCCGCTGGCTGCAATACTGCACAGTATATATATATATATATACTGCATTACAATTCATGAATTTATGCCATCTGGTAGACACGCGAAGCATTGCAGCCTATTAAATCCTAATCATTATCATTTAACAGATCAGCCGCCCGTCAGCCAGGCATGAACCCAGGCTGGGAAGGCAAATGCAATGGGGCTTGTCAGAGGTGAGGAGCGGCGCATTCCAGGTATCTGCCAGGTACATACTGGGTATTTGCTCGAATAAAGTGTGTCGGTGCAGTAGAAGTAATAACAAATATTCAAGTCCTGGAACATTTGGGTAACAGTGATCATAACATGGTCTCATTTGAAATAAATTATCAAAAAACAGATTACTTGGGTTCAACAAAAGACCTTCAACTTTGGAAAGGCAGATTTTAATAAACTGAGGTCTAATCTAGTAGTAATACAATGGGATGATGTTTTTGCAGGGGGAAATGTAGAAGATAAATGGGTAGTCTTTAAAACATTGTTAGAAAAGCACACTTATCAGTGTATAAGTATAAAAGAAATAAGTCAAAACCAATGTGGCTAAATAAACAGGTAGGGGAGGAAATGGACAAGAAGAGGAAGGCGTTTAGATTCTTTAAGTCAGAAGGGACAGAGACATCGTATCAGAATTATAAGGAATGTAACAAAAATTGCAAAAGGGCAATCAAATTAGCAAAAATGGATAATGAAAAAAGGATTGCAATAGAAAGTAAGGTCAACCCTAAAAAAATTCTTTAAGTACCTTAATAACAAAAAAATGAGAAAAGAAAATATAGGACCCTTTCAGTGTGAGATGGGTAGGCAGATTATTGGAGATAAGGAAAATGCTGAGGTATTAAACAAATTCTTTGCCTCTGTGTTTACCAGGGAAGAATCAAGTTCAATAGTAGTGCCGCAGGAGGAAGCCACAACCTCCATATTAATGAACAATTGGTTAACGGAGGAAGAAGTTCATAAGCGACTTGAAAAAATTAGAGTAAATAAGGCACCTGGCCCTGATGGCATACATCCAAGAGTTCTCAAGGAGTTAAGCTCAGTAATAGCAAAACCATTAAATTTAATATTCAAGGAGTCCATTTCCACAGGCTCAGTACCACAAGATTGGCGTAAAGCAGATGTGGTGCCTATATTTAAAAAGGGAGCTAGATCACACCCGGGGAATTACAGACCTGTAAGCCTGACTTCAATAGTAGGGAAACTATTTGAAGGTTTAATACGGGATAATATTCAGGAATACCTAATGGAAAACAAAATTATTAGTAATAGTCAGCATGGATTTATGAAGGATAGATCTTGCCAAACTAACCTTATTTGTTTCTTTGAGGAGGTAAGTAGGAATTTAGACCGGGGTAATGCAGTTGATGTGGTCTACTTAGATTTTGCAAGGGCTTTTGATACGGTTTCACACAAGAGGTTGGTGTACAAAATAAAGAAAGTTGGACTCGGTAATAATATATGCACCTGGATTGAAAACTGGTTAAAGGACAGACAACAGAGGGTTGTCATAAATGGAATTTTTTCAGGTTGGGCTAAAGTCGTGAGTGGAGTACCTCAGGGATCGGTACTGGGACCCCTGCTTTTTAACTTGTTTATTAATGACCTTGAGGTTGGGATTGAGAGCAAAGTCTCCATCTTTGCTGATGATACTAAATTGTGTAAGGTAATACAATCAGAGCAGGATGTAATTTCTCTTCAGAAGGACTTGGAGAGACTGGAAATGTGGGCAGGTAATTGGCAGATGAGGTTTAATACAGATAAATGTAAGGTTATGCATTTGGGATACAAGAATAAAAAGGCGACTTACAAATTAAATGGAGATATATTGGGGGAATCCTTGATGGAGAAGGATTTAGGAGTGCTTGTAGACAGCAGGCTTAGCAATAGTGCCCAATGTCATGCAGTAGCTGCAAAGGCAAACAAGATCTTATCTTGCATCAAACGGGCAATGGATGGAAGGGAAGTAAACATAATTATGCCCCTTTACAAAGCATTAGTAAGACCACACCTTGAATATGGAGTACAATTTTGTGGCACCAATCCTAAGAAAAGACATTATGGAACTAGAGAGAGTGCAGATAAGAGCCACCAAATTAATAAAGGGGATGGACATTCTAACTTATGAGGAGAGGCTAGCTAAATTAGATTTATTTACATTAGAAAAGAGGCGTCTAAGAGGGGATATGATAACTATATACAAATATATTCAGGGACAATACAAGGAGCTTTCAAATGAACTATTCATCCCACGGGCAGTACAAAGGACTCGGGGCCATCCCTTAAGGTTGGAGGAAAGGAAATTTCACCAGCAACAAAGGAAAGGGTTCTTTACAGTAAGGACAGTTAAAATGTGGAATTCATTACCCATGGAGACTGTGATGGCAGATACAATAGATTTGTTCAAAAAAAGGTTGGACATCTTTTTAGATGGGAAAGGTATACAGGGATATACCAAATAAGTATACATGGGAAGGATGTTGATCCAGGGATTAATCCGATTGCCAATTCTTGGAGTCAGGAAGGAATTAATTTTTCCCCTTAATGGGGTTTTTTGTTTGCCTTCCTCTGGATCAATAAGTAAGTATAGATATAGGATAAAGTATCTGTTGTCTAAATTTAGCATAGGTTGAACTTGATGGACGGAAGTCTTTTTTCAACCTCATCTACTATGTAACTATGTAACCTCAAATCACCCCCCTTGCACCTCAAATCACCCCCCCGCATCACACATCTCTCTCCCCTGCACCTCCAATGACCTCCCCTGCACGTCCAATGAGTCCCCCCTGCACCTCGAACGACTCCCCTTGCACCTCCAATGACCCCCTTGTACCTCCAATGACTCCCCCCTGCACCTCCAATGACTCCCCCCTACACCTCGAACGACTCCCCCCTGCACCTCCAACGACTCCCCCCTGCACCTCCAACGACTCCCCCCTGCAACTCCAACGACTCCTCCCTGCACCTCCAATGACTCCCCCTTGCACCTCAAATCACCACCCTTGCACCTCCAATCACCACCCTTGCACCTCCAATCACCCCCCCTGCACCTCCAATGACCCCCCTTGCACCTCCAATCATCCCCTGCACCTCCAATGACCCCCCCTGCACCTCCGACTCCCCCCTGCACCTCCAACGACTCCCCCTTGCACTTCCAACGACTTCCCCCTGCACCTCCAAGGACTCCCTCCTTGCACCTCCAATCACACTCCTTGCACCTCCAATCACCCCCCTTGCACCTCCAATCACCCCCCCTGCACCTCCAATGACCCCCCCCCCCCACCTTGGTTTGCTGCGGAGGAGGCGGCAGAGCAGGCAGGACTTCACGCACGCGCTCTAGCAAGCAGCAGGCACGGAAGTGCCTCAATGCTAGAGCGCGCTGCTGCCATAGCTCGAGGGGAGAGCTGGCTCCTGGGGGAGTGGGAGAGCTGGCTCCTGGGGGAGGGGGAGAGCGGGCTCTGTGGAGAGCGGGCTCTGTGGGGAGCGGGCTCGTGGGGGAGCGGGAGCGGGATAGCGGACTCGGGAGGGAGGCGGAGGGGTAGAGAGGACTTGGGAGGGAGGGAGGGAGGGGTAGAGAGGACTTGGGAGGGAGGGGTAGAGAGGACTTGGGAGGGAGGGGTAGAGAGGACTTGGGAGGGATGGAGGGGGAGAGCGGAAAGCCGCCGCGGGCCGCACAGTAAGTGCAGGCAGGCTGCATGCGGCCCGCAGGCCGCGTGTTGTGCAGGCCTGCCTTACTTGAATGGGCCAAAATTAAGTTAGATTGGTAAAGCGGTAAGATGCTTACTTCTCCACAAATCCTTCCCTTGTAAAATATTCATGCTTTCGCAGATCTGTAACTGACAGCCTGTCACTGGGCTCTATTTGTAAACATCCCTGGAAAACAGATGTTTAGGATAAACCATTTATTTTGAGGGTGGCTTCCTTTCAGTATCTTCATGTTATGTAATATGACAATATCAGAAAAAGAAGAATTTCTCATCGTCAATTTCCACGTAAATAATTTTTTACATTTCAACTTACAGATTTTAATGAATTTTCAAATGCAGAAATGTCACTGCACTTGGCAGAACTGCCATAATATTGCTCTACGGAGCGGCATATCGTTGGCAATTTATAAGTAAAAATACAAACGCTGAGATCTTAAATACCCTTAAAATAATTCCCTGCTACAAAGTAACAGTTTTCTAAATCTGGTGCTGCCAGCAATTAAAGAATATTAAGAGAAATTAGGGTCCTGCCATTCTGAAATCCCAAATGCTAAACTAGCAATGCTTTTTTGCATTTGAGAGAGAAGCTGTGAGAGCTCATTTGCATGTCATTACCCAGAATCCCTGACGGCAGTGGAAGCATTACATGCTTAGTGACTATGGGGAAAGGCAGGTGATTGTGCTCATATGTGGTATTTTTATTTACAGAGCAGGTTTGGAAATTCTAGAAATGCCTAGAAGGTTGCAATAGGGGTTTGCATTAAAAAGGTCATCATGGTGTCTTCCACCTACTTGGAAACAGGACAAGCAGCTAGTTAAAAGTATTGCCTGGGATATACTTGAGGTTTGAATATAGGTATATAGGTGTGGTATGTAGCTGGGAAGGTTATATAGCTGGGATTAATTGGATTTTGAATTGCTACAATGTAATTTTGGTCAGTTCCAAAAACGGGTTACGCCTCTGAAGCTGCTTACACATTTTGCAATTACTCCTGGAAATCTTGCAGAAACCAAATGCCTGAAAATACAGTCCCCAGACATAACTACCTATTTGGGAATTTAAGCCTAAAAAGAGGAGTGCTATCAGTTTTTGGCTCTTATGATGTGTGAGGGGGTGTTAAAAGGTTAAACGACTTATGGAATTAAGCTAATTAATTCCATTGCCTTTTGAGGTCGGGTAATAGCTTCACAATACACAGTAAAGTCATGTAATCATGAGATGCAAGTTACGACTTGTCCTGCACACATTGCGGTCTTTGATCTCAGTAGCAGTTTATGCTGTGTATTTTAATATGCTGGAATTTCCCACAGCACATGTAGTTGTGGAGACCTTCTCTTAGGTCATTTATCAGAACACAACACCTTAAAAATAATGTGACAACAAAATGTAAAACTAATACACAAATAAAATCACTGTGCCCTAACTAAACAACAAATGTGATAATGTGCTTTATAAATACTTGTGATAAGATGACCTAAGATTGGGCCAAACAAATTAAATTAAAGTGATTAATTGATCCCTTGGTGAAAGAAAATCAAATAATTCAGCTGCCAAGAGGATGTAGCATACAAGTGCTCTCTACTAGTCAGAAATACATGAATACAAAATTACTATATCCCCGGCGCTTTGATAAAGAAATACCACTTATCAGTCCAAATGTCACTTGGCTGTCCAAAAGCAATGTCCCAACAATGTGGATTAACCCAGCAAAGTCCAAAATAGTATGGTTCCTTGGGAGATTTCAGCAGCAATTATCCTCCTGTTACAGAAGAGAAAAACAGCAGAACATTCTGCAGCACTTGGGCTTGTTGGTATATTCAAGCAGGAAATTAAATTGCCTACTTACAAGATGGTCTTTAGTACATTCAGTGGAGAGAATCTGTACTTTAATCCCAGGATTTTTCTCCACGGACCCCACGTGGTGTTTGGAATCTTCTAAGATGCTGAACACCACACTTTCTTAGTGCTCATAATCAATAGAACATCCACCGCAAATTTACCCAGAAAGAAATGAGCAACAATAGTGCAATATAGCCGCACACTGTACTAAAACAATTACAAAAAAAGGTAAGATACACTTACAATGTATCCCATCTAACCATATAGTTACAATGTGCCGTCCGCCACTTGCATATAGAAGCACAGCTCACAACCCCTGAGGAAGTGACAGGTGTGTCACGAAACTAGTTGGGTGGAGCTTAACAGTGCCGACGTCAGGTGCAGCAGTCGCACGCCAGAGACAGTGACATCATCCGGGAAGTGGCCATCCACCTGGGTCGCGGTGAGAGAGACGCTGAATCTGCATTGTTGTGAGCTGTGCTTCTATATGCAAGTGGCGGACGGCATATTGTAACTATATGGTTAGGAGGGATACATTGTAAGTGTATCTCACCTTCTTTATAAAATTGTTTTAGTACAGTGTGCGGCTATATTGCACTATTGTTGCTCATTTCTTTCTGGGTAAATTTGCGGTGGATGTTCTATTGATTCTGAGCACTAAGAAAGTGTGGAGTTCGGAGTCTTAGAAGATTCCAAACGTCACGTGGGGTCCGTGGAGAAAAATCCTGGGATTAAAGTACAGATTCTCTCCACTGAATGTACTAAAGACCATCTTGTAAGTAGGCAATTTAATTTCCTGCTTGAATATACCAACAAGCCCAAGTGCTGCACAATGTTCTGCTGTTTCTCTTCTCTAATAGGAGGATAATTGCTGCTGAAATCTCCCAAGGAACCATACTATTTTGGACTTTGCTGGGTTAATCCACATTGTTGGGACATTGCTTTTGGACAGCCAAGTGACATTTGGACTGATAAGTGGTATTTCTTTATCAAAGCGCCGGGGATATAGTAATTTTGTATTCACCTCAAAAATAATGTTCACAAATGTTGGTTCAGACTTAAGTCTCATAAGTAAGGGTAATTACTGCTTGTCCCTCTACGACACATCGAAACCTACAGATGCAACTGTAGCACATGAAATTGCTCCCCAGATAGCACAACATATTCGTTATAACTCAGAATAAGAGAATTGTCATAGGAATTCATAGGATTCCATGGGATTGGTGGTGCAGAATAACACAACATATCCTAATATAGAGAACAAAGAAGACTGCTACATCTGTATATACAGTATAAGAAAATAAATGAATTAGGATGCAACTAGCAAATGAATGGAGTGATTCACTACGTTTTTAGTGCTTATGTACTGCATTTGACATGTTAAATAGCATAAAGAAAGAACCAAAAAATCATAGTGAAATTAATTATATCACCATCCTAATATAGTCTGTATAGCATTATTTCCTAATTTAAGAAATAACTACTAAATAAAGAGTCCATATTTAAACCTCTGAACATACGTGGACCATATCTGCTACCAAAGTGGTTAATTTGGGATACTTTTTCCTAGCACTCTGTAGATGTGGAACATCAGGAAGTACCACTCCTGTATACGATGCATTCTTTTGAAAGATCTCTTGGAAACGAGGACCCAGTCCGCCTGAGAGGAAACAAACCAGCAACAATCAATAATAACACAGCCATTGTCCTATGTGTGAGATAGTATTTGCAGTAGCCCTTATGAACTGGATATTGTTTATTGGAAGCTGTTAAAGCAGCAAAATGCATTTAGCGCTATGTTTATGTGATAATGCAGATTTATACCGTGAACATTATACCTGGAAAATTGACATCAAAATTGAAAAAAATTGAAAAAAAATACTAAAAAATATATATTTCAATTGAATAATGTGCACAGCAAGGAAAGCCAGACAAGTTCTTCTATGAGGTTTCTGTGAGAGGTTTAGCAAGTTTATGTATGAGATTAGATTTACAAATGGAGAACAGGAGAATGATAATGAAAACACAAAAAGATTAAAGCACATCTTCAACAGTCAAAAGACTCATCACAGAAAGAAACAGATCCATGTGGCCATTCATGGCAGCAAAATAAATCCCACAAGTTCTATAGTGCTCTATAACGAGCTGGAAATGAATATCTATTTTATAAATGTAATGAGTACACAATCACATATCAAGTCAACTTTGGTGCTAAATTGATGCGAAGGCCTAGATTCACTAAAGGTTGATAAATTATAAAATTGGCATTATTTAAAACCAATTTTATTTATCAACCTATTCACTCAAGTCAGATTGGATGTGTTAAAGAAGCTTCAGGGGATTTATATCATGGTGGTATATGTTTGTTTTGTTGTAGCCAATCTGCAAATATAACCCTGCTTTAACTCCTCCTACTTGCTCCATCAATCCCTCTTGTTGTCACAGACAGGCACAGATGTCGCAAGCAAGAGTAACATAGATGATACCTGTTGCAAGTATATTTTAGAAGGGTTGCGACAAAAAAACGGCTTTACACCGGAATTTGCCCTTTGATAAATAGAGAACTATGTGTTTAGTATTTTATTTGTAAGATGTTTATGTTGTATGTTACGCCCTTGGTGCTTGTAGGCATTCCTTTGCAATGCATTGGTAGCTATGAATTAATTCTTATTTTTTATTGCTATTATTATTTAACACTGGGTTAACACAACTTTGAAGTATGCAAATAAGAATTAATATCGCAACCTATTTATGAATATGACAGTAATTGTAAAATATATTAGCCAAAATCAAATATTTTTTTACGACAACTGTTAACGTAGCAATAATGACCTTTAGCGAATCTAATTTTGATGGCGCGGGGCGCCGGGTCTTTATGTATGAGAAAGTTGATCAGCCACATGAGAAAACAAGTTTTGAATCACTTTGTATGCCTGCTCTGGTTATTTCCCTAGACTTGCCCTTTGCCACCCACACTTGTTCAGTGTGCCCCCCGAAGGTCCTGCAGTCCCATGCTGGAAATAAGTTCCCTATGCTTGTAATGTGTTCCCAATGCTTGTAATGTGTTACCTATTCTTGTAACATGTTCCCTATTCTTGTAATGTATTCCCTATGCTTGTAATGTGTTCTCCATGAGTTTAATGTGTTGTCCTGCAGTTCCCATGTCTCCCCAGGTAGTATAGTGCTGCCCCCCCCTAATTCAAGGAGGAATGTCTAGAGGGGTACCCCAAGAGTTTAGGTCAGATGGATAACCTTGATCTCTGACCCTGGTAAAGGTATCTGGTGGACCGTAAATTTCACCACCATTTCCCATTACTGTACCTCATAAATGGAGTGCATTTCTGGCCTTTTATTATGGACAATTTAAATTGATATGGACAAGGTTTGAAATTCTTTAGTATGTAATTATCATATCAGGTAGTGTTCAGGTCTACAGGGGACATGTGTAAGGTATCGGGGGACACGCGCCTTACAGCGGGTCCCCGTCACCCCGGCTCCCAGTACTGCCGCTCGTCCCAGGCCCCCTCCCCGCCAGCTCCTTACCCGCTCCGGTCGGGCGCCGCTCCTCCGCGGCACACGCCGCCTTCGCCAACACGCTGCAGGGGCGCGCGTGCATGTTACAGGGCGCGCACGCTCCCATCCTCTTCTACACTCCTCCTGCAGCCTTGGCTCCACCTCCCATCAGCTGGAGGCTATTTCCACTAGGGAACACCACACGAGGCATCTAAACCTATCCCTGGGACAGCTCAGTCAAACCCCCGCTCCGCCTCTTGCTCCTATTGGTTCTCCAACATTTATAGTTCCTGTCTGCCCTCTCCTTCCTCGCTCTGCATAGTTTTCCTGTGGCTCTTGTAGTACGGAGGTCTATGCCTGGCTCTCTTGTGTTGCAGCTCTCGCTCCAATCCCTGCCCTCGTTTGATACCCTTGGATTTGATCTCGGCTCTCGTTAGACTTCGTGTACCTCGCTACTCCCTGGACTCGGCTTTGGACCTCACTACGCTGCTCTCTCCTGCCCTTGACCTACGGCTTTCGGATCTCTACCATCGGACATCTGGCGCCCCGGACGTGGCAAGTATCAGGCTAACCCTTTCACACCAGACACAGCAACGCATCATACCACACTCCGGGCACGCCCTCACTGCTGTGGGTGCATGTTATACCCTTACCCACCTCAGTACTGGGGACTGGCCAGGTCTGCGGGCAGTCAAGCGTTACATTATGCAGAGCCCACCAAATGCAGACCCCCCTGAGGTGGGCCAAGGTGTGTCCATGGAACACTGGCAATTCCTGAGCGATCAAGTAACGGCCGTGGCACAGCAGCTTTCAAACCTCTCCCTGCGAGACCTGCCAGCTGCACCGTCCCCTCCTGCCCCAGTACCTATGGGCGTCTCGGAGCCACGTATTTCACCACCCAACCGGTATGCCGGAGATTCCCTTACTTGCCAGGGATTTCTGAACCAATGTGATGTCCCGTTCGAGATGTCCCTGTCTCGGTTTCCCACAGATCGCTCTAAGGTGGCCTATATCTACGCCCTGCTGACGGGCGACGCTGTCGCTTGGGCTTCGCCTCTCTGGGGACACAGATCAGAAATAACGCAGGATTTCCCGAGATTTCGGTGAGAATTCCAGCGTCTTTAATACGCCAGCGCGTAGGGAGACGGCCTCTTCTTCCTTGTTTCATCTCTCCCAGGGTTGCAGGTCGGCTGCAAGATATGCAGTGGAGTTCTGCACAATCGCTGTGGAGACTCAGTGGAATGATGAGGCCCTTTCCGCGGCATACTGACAGGGATTGTCCGAATCCCTCAAGGACGATCTGACAGCTCATGCTCACCCCTCTTCTTTGGAGGCTCTCATTACCCTCAGCATCCGGGTGGACCAGCGCATCCAAGAGAGACGCCAGGAGCGCCAGCGTCCCCGATTTATGCCGTCCACAGCTGCTTCTCCTAGGCCTCCTCCCATGGCCTTTCCAGCATTGGACGCCCCTGAGCCGATGCAGATCGGTAGTCAACAGCTCCGGACCGCTGAAAGAACATGCCGCTGAAATGAGGGCCTCTGCTTCTACTGTGGTTCTCCGGATCACCAAGTACGTCACTGCCGCCTGAGACCGGGAAACGAGAACGCCCAGTAAAGTTTGAGGGGCTTTCACTGGGTACCATCTCTCCTTGCCCCTCTTCTCCCAAAGAGCTCCCGAAGAGAATTCTTGTGCCTATAACCCTTGAGGGTCCCAATGTCCGGGTAGCGGTCGCAGCATTCATCGACTCCGGGTCTGGTGGCAACTTCCTGGATCACGACTATGCCTGCAACAACCAAATTCCGTTAGTCAAGAAGAGGGTACCCATCGGCCTTGAGGCTATTGACGGCCGACCTCTCCATCCAGCGCTCATTATCTGGGAATCTGTTCCCCTCACACTCACCACCGCGGACGGTAACACTGAGGTCATCATCTTCGATGTCTTCTCCTCACCCACAGTCCAGGTCATTCTGGGATTGCCGTGGCTCCAGCTTCACAATCCGCGTGTCGATTGGACGGACGATTTGCTGATCCAGTGGGGTCCTACCATGAAGGAGGCTGTCATACCCCCCCGTTGCTCGCTGGCCTCGACACTTCGTTACCATCTCTCTCCACCATTCCAGAAGTATACCGGGATTTCTTGGATGTCTTCAACAAGACCCAGGCTGAGGTTCTGCCGCCTCATCGTTCGTATGACTGCCCCATAGAATTAATTCCTGGAGCCACACTCCCTAAGTCTAAATCGTATCCCCTCTACGTGCCTGAGACCGACGCTATGATGACTTACATCCAGGAGAACCTCAAGAGAGGTTTTATTCGGAACTCCACTTCCTCGGCCGCAGCAGGGTTCTTCTTCGTGAAGAAAAAGGATGGCTCCTTAAGGCCCTGTATCGACTTTCGTGGGCTTAACAAAATCACAGTTAAAAACCGGTACCCCCTTCCTCTAATTTCGGAACTCTTTGACCGGCTCCAAGGAGCCTCTGTATTCTCCAAACTTGACCTGAGAGGAGCTTACAATCTAATCCGAATACGGAAGGGTGACGAGTAGAAGACTGCATTCAACACACGCACGGGCCATTATGAATATCTCGTGATGCCGTTTGGCCTCTGCAACGCCCCAGCTGTCTTCCAAGAATTTATGAATGACATCTTCCGGGACATTTTGGGTAATTTCGTCATAGTATACCTAGACGACATCCTCATTTTCTCCAGAAACCTTGAGGAGCACATACATCATACCAGGGTGGTCCTCACTCGGCTTCGTGCAAATAGCCTCTACGCGAAGATGGAGAAATGTCTCTTCCACCGATCATCCACAGCCTTCCTAGGCTATATAATTTCCGACAAAGGCTTCACCATGGATCCTGAGAAGTTGAATGCTGTTCTAGACTGGCCGTTACCGAATTCCCTAAAAGCTGTCCAGCGTTTCCTTGGGTTCTCAAACTACTATCGGAAATTTATCCGTAATTTTTCCACTATTGCTCTGCCCATTTCCGCCCTTACCAAGAAGGGGGGTGACCCATCAGCATGGTCCCCTGACGCCACCAAAGCCTTCGAGTTCCTCAAAAGAGCCTTAGTCTCCGCCTTCACCCTTCGTCACCCGGACACATCTCTTCCTTTTACCCTTGAAGTTGACACTTCCGATGTTGGAGCTGGGGCAGTACTCTCGCAAAGGTCCTCAAGAAAAACTCCATCCTCGTGGTTTCTTTTCAAGGAAATTCTCTTCGGCCGAGAGAAATTATGTCGTCGGGAACCGAAAACTCTTGGCAATCAAGTTAGCCTTGCAAGAATGGAGACACCTCCTCGAGGGTACCAAAGAGTCAGTGGCAATTCTCACTGATCACAAAATCTTATTGTACATTGAGGGGGCTCGTCGTCTGGGATCCCGTCAAGCACGTTGGGCAAATTTTTCTCCCGATTCAATTACACGATTTCGTATATTCCTGGTACCAAGAATAATAAGGCCAACGCACTTTCACGCCAGTTCTCTACTGAGGAGAGATCTAATGAACTTTCGGAGACCATTCTGCCTGCCAAATACATAATTTCTGCCAATACTTTTGATATCCTGGATGAGATCACCAAAGCCCAGGCTCATATCCCTAGGAGAATAAAGGTGCCAGATGGACGTCTGTACGCTGCTCCACGTTTTCACCACAAGATCCTGGAGTGGGGGCATTCTTCCAGATCGGCGGGCCATCCGGGCTTCAAAAGGACATTGGATTTAATCAAACCGACCTTTTGGTGGCTTAGAATGAGCAAAGACATTTTTGATTTCACGAGAACTTGTCCGGTGTGCGCTCAGAGCAAGTCCGCCCGACACAAACCATCTGGGCTTCTCCTGCCCCTTCCCATCCCTGAACGGCCTTGGAAACATATATCCATGGACTTTATTGTGGAACTCCCACTCTCTAAAGGGATGAATACGATCCTTGTAGTAGTGGACAGATTTTCCAAGCACACGCACTTTGTACCCCTCAAGGGTCTTCCCAATTCGGTTACCTTGGCCGACGTATTTTCTAAAGAAATTTTCAGGCTACACGGCATTCCACTCACCATTGTCTCGGACAGGGGCACACAATTTATTTCTAAGTTTTGGCGAGCATTTTCTCAGAGACTTGGCATATCCCTCCTCTTCTCCTCGAGTTATCCCCCACAGATCAACGGCCAGACGGAGAGAATGAACCAGACCTTGGAGCAGTATCTTAGATGTTTTGTGTTGGAATCTCAAGACAACTGGGTAAATCTATTACCCTGGGCAGAGTTCGCGATTAATTCGCTGAGGAATGAATCCACGCAAGTCGCCATTCTTCATTAATTATGGGTTCCACCCTAGCAGTCTTCCCCTCTCTTCCATTCCGTCTGGTGTACCGGCAGCAGATATCCAAGTCTCTAATTTACAAGACTCCTGGAAGAGGATCCAAAAAGCCTTGCAAGGGGCCGTCCAAAAACAGAAGGTCCAAACGGATCGGCGACGTTTGGTGGAACCGGAGTATAAACCTGGGGACAGAGTCTGGCTTTCCTCTAAAAATATCAAGCTTAAAACTCCTTCTCAGAAGTTGGCACCCAGATTCTTGGGTCCCTCGAACGGATCAACCCGGTAGCGTATCGGCTTTTGCTACCTCCCACCATGAGGATACCCACAGTGTTCCACGTTTCCCTCCTGAAACCCTTCTTTCAGAATGTACATTTTCCAAACCGTCCTCATAGACCCAACCCAGTCGTGATACAGGGGCAACAAGAATTTGAAGTCCAGTCCATTCTCGATTCACGACTTTCCAGGGGCAAACTTCAATGCCTCGTTCATTGGAAGGGATATGGTCCAGAGGAGCGTTCTTGGGTACCTTGTCATCACATTCACGCCCCAGCTCTACTGAAGCAATTTCATCGGAAATTTCCTCATAAAACTTGGGAGGATCGTCCGGAGTCCGATCCTCAAGGGGGGGGGGGTATTGTAAGGGATCGGGGGACACGTGCCTTACAGCGGGTCTCCGTCACCCCGGCTCCCATTACTGCCACTCGTCCCAGGCCCCCTCCCCGGCAGCTCCTTACCCGCTCCGGTCGGACGCCGCTCCGCTCATCCGCGGCACACGCCGCCTCCGCCCACACGCTGCAGGGGCGCGCGCGCCGGAGTGTTACAGGGCGCGCGCGCACCCGTCCTCTTCTACACTCCTCCTCCAGCCTTGGCTCCACCTCCCATCAGCTGGAGGCTATTCCCACTAGGGAACACCACACAAGGCATCTAAACCTATCCCTGGGACCGCTCAGTCAAGCCCCCGCTCCGCCTCTTGCTCCTATTGGTTCTCCAACATTTATAGTTCCTGTCTGCCCTCTCCTTCCTCGCTCTGCATAGTTTTCCTGTGGCTCTTGTAGTACGGAGGTCTATGCCTGGCTCTCTTTTGTGTTGCAGCTCTAGCTCCAGTCCCTGCCCTTGTTTGATACCCTTGGATTTGATCTCGGCTCTCGTTAGACTTTGTGTACCTTGCTACTCCCTGGACTCGGCTTTGGACCTCACTACGCTGCTCTCTCCTGCCCTTGACTTAAGGCTTTCGGATCTCTACCTTCGGACCTCTGGCGCCCCGGACGCTGCAAGTATCAGGCTAACCCTTTCTCTCCCGACCCGGCAACGCATCATCCACACTCCGGGCACGCCCTCACTGCTGTGGGTGTGTGTTATACCCTTACCCTCCTCAGAACTGGGGACTGGCCAGGTCTGTGGGCAGTCAAGTGTTACAACATGCTTGTTGACCAACAAATCTCAAAAAGCAGCAGGTGTTGCGATATGGTCATGAAAATGTTGCTTGTGTGTCTTGATGCAGTATTGCAACCAAGGGGTTAAGTTTTTTTGGCTCAGTATATAGACCAGTGATTCCCAACTGGTGCTCCGCGGAACCCTGGGGCTCCGTGGAGCAGTCCCAGGGGTCCCGCCTGGCTGCCAGTACTCACTACTGCCCCTGGCTCTCCCCCCTCCGCCACTCTCCTCCTCCTCCCTCCTAGGACGCGTGCAGTCCTCGCTGCCTCCTGCCTGTGAGCTGAGAGGGAAGGGTGATCTGTGCTGTCGGCTTCTCTTGTAACCTTTTCATGTGAGCTACGGGAGGGAGATGGGGAGGGGGGGGAAGAGATGCTGCTTCTTCTACTCAATGTTGCTTGTGTGAGTGTGTGTGTGACAGACTGTGTGTGTGTGACAGAGTGTGTGTGTGTGTGTGTGTGTGTGTGTGTGTGTGTGTGTGACAGAGTGTGTGTGTGTGTGTGTGTGTGTGTGTGTGTGTGTGTGTGTGTGTGTGTGTGTGTGTGTGTGTGTGTGTGTGTGTGTGTGTGTGTGTGTGTGTGTGTGTGTGACAGAGTGTGTGTGACAGAGTGTGTGTGTGTGTGTGTGTGTGTGTGTGTGTGTGTGTGTGTGTGTGTGTGTGTGTGTGTGTGTGTGTGTGTGTGTGTGTGTAGGAGAGGAGGAGAGGATGGGGAGATGAGGGGAAGAGGAGAGAGAAGGGGGGAGAGAGTTAGAGGGAGAAAGGAAGAGGAGAGAGAAGGAGGGGAGGGAGAAGAGAGAGGGGCAGAGGAGGGAGAGAGGGGGAGAGGAGAGAGGACAGAGGAGGGAAAGGAGGGAGAGGAGAGAGAGGGAGGAGGGAGAGGAGAGAGAGAGGGGGGGAGGAGAGAGAGAAAAGGAGGGAGAGATGGAGAGGAGAGAGAAGGAGAGGAGATAGAGGGGGGAGAGGAGAGAGAGAGAGAGAGAGGGGGGAGGAGAGAGAGAGGGGGAGGAGAGGGGGAGGAGAGAGAGAGGGGGGAGGAGAGAGAGAGGGGGGAGGCGAGAGAGAGGGGGGAGGCGAGAGAGAGGGGGGAGGAGAGAGAGGGGGAGGAGAGAGAGGGGGGAGGAGAGAGAGGGGGGGGAGGAGAGAGAGGGGGGAGGAGAGAGAGAGGGGGGAGATGGGGGGAGGAGAGAGAGGGGGGGAGGAGAGAGAGAGGGGGGGAGGAGAGAGGAGGGAGAGATGGAGAGGAGAGAGAAGGAGAGGAGAGAGAAGGGGGAGAGGAGAGAGAATGGGGAGAGGAGAGAGGGGGGGAGAGGAGAGAGGGGGGAGAGGAGAGAGGGGGAGAGGAGAGAGGGGGAGAGGAGAGAGAGGGGGAGAGGAAAGAGAGGGGGAGAGGAGAGAGAGGGGGAGAGGAGAGAAAGGGGGAGAGGAGAGAGAGGAGGGGGAGAGGGGAGAGGAGGGGGAGAGAAAGGGGGGAGAGGAGAGAGGGGGGAGAGGAGAGAGAGAGGAGGGAGAGATGTAGAGGAGAGAGGGGATAGGGGGAGGTAGAGGGATAAAGGAAGAGGAGACAGAAGGGGGAGAGGAGAGAGAAGGAGAGGAGACAGAAGGGGGGAGAGGAGAGAGAAGAAAAGGAGACAGAAGGGGGGAGAGGAGAGAGAAGGAGAGGAGACAGAAGGGGGGAGAGGAGACAGAAGGGGGAGAGAAAGGGGAGAGGATACAGAAGGGGGAGTAGAGACAGAAGGGGGAGAGGAGACGGGGGAGAGGATGGACAGGAGAGAGAAGGAGGGAGAGAGATAGCGGAGAGAGGAGGGAGAAAGAAAGAGGATAGGAGGGAGAGAGGGGGAGAGGAGAGAGAAGGAGAGAGAAAGGGAGAGGAGAGAGAAGGGGGGAGAGCAGAGAGGGAGAGAGAAATCGATTGATCAGTGGGGGATGATGTGAGATGCAGAGGGGGTGATTTGAGATGCAGGGGGGGTGATGTGAGATGCTGGGGGTGATGTGAGATGCAGGGGTGGGGGTGATGTGAGATGCAGGGGGGGTGATGTTTAAACCAAAATCATTACAAAATATATACACATTGTTTATTCAAAAGTATGAGTTTTCTGAAGCCAGGGTCACGTTTGATGTGTGAATGGCTCCCGATAGCATTAACACAGTTCCCTTTTAAATCACTCCAAGCCCTGTAATATTTCCTCCACTTTATTGGGAAAAGCAGCAGAACACAGATACTTGTGGATGGTATGTAGTGGTTATTATTAGTTAGAAACCGGTAAAAAGAGATGGCCTCACCATGGGGGATGAACAGAGAAGGGTCTTGTACTCACTGTCTCCAGGGTGGAAAAGGAAGTGAGGGGCAGTGTGGGTAAAGGAATAGTCTAGGGGCAGACTATCTCTGAACAAACAGGAGGGGGCAGACTAGCCCATTCTGGTGAGGATCTCAGAAACTGCAGTAGCAGCTCACTGATTCCATGCCCAGAGGCAAGAAATGCAACATTGTTGCAAGTTACACAGGCACAGTATGTGTGTGCAAACTCCATGCAGCTGGGAATAAGATCTGACAGGCAGAAGCTGCAAAGGAGAGAGGGAGGTGAGTCAGAAAGGTAGTTCTGGTTCCATGACACTCCCCGTCTGGTATCTGTAGATACCACTATATAACAGACTATGTGGAACATATGTGCAATGCATAACAAAGATAACATCACATTCTCAAACGATGCAAGAGTCCATGTCCACATAGCGATGTGACACCGGCCGGTATTACTGGTATCAAGGTCCCTTGGTCAAGGTTCTTTGGCAAAGGATGCAGGGTGGATGCACAGCTCCAGGTTTGCTGGTTGCACCACAATGTCTTTGTGTGCAGGTCTCTGGCACTGTTTCCTTTTAGCATTGTGAGAGAACAGTCTTTTTGTCCCTGTAGTTTTACCCACAGAATGCATCCCCTTGTAGGTATGCCAGTCGTGGTAGCTTGTCGCTCTATCGCCTGGCGTTTGGCAGAAGGAGATGGCTTTTGACTCCTTGCGGAAGCGGAACAACACTCCTGGAAGACTGGTTGTCGAATCTAGTCCAGTAAAGAGGATGTCGTTCAGGGAGACTCTCTGGAGCTGAGCCCTGGGGCTGACACTACCCGGATTTGATCGGGTTCCTGAGGGTGGTAGGCCCCAGATGATTGGAGGTACCAGCATTCTTCACCTTCCTTCATTAGAGGTGCTGGCTTTGCATGGCCGGTAAGGAATATCTTCTGGATGAAGGCCACAAAGTTGTTTTTGGTCTCTGGTTCCCTTTGTAGGTCGCAGAGTTGCGAAGTGAACCTAGAGATGGCATGTTCTCCATTGTTTGGGAAGCGCCTTCTTGGTGAACGGAATGGTAGCGGGTTCACCCAACTGCCTGGTCCATCTTTGGAGAGCTCCTTGGTTGTTAACCTCGGGAATCCTCTATCTTCCCTTGATGGTGTTTGCTTGTCATCTGGAACGCTGTGCACCGTAGGTCATTGGTGCATTCCTCTTGCTCAAGAACATCTCCCCGTTGCAGCAGGTCCCCGAGCTCTCGTAACTTCGAGTAGTCTTTAGTTGTGATCTTGGGGAAGCTGTCGACTCTTTTGAAGAGCGAATCCTCGACTGCTTCGGGGCTGTCGTAGGACTCTTCTAGCTTTTCCCACACTAGGTCAAGACCTACTTGGGGTTGGTGCGCGTTTGCCGCTCGCAGTCTATTCGCGTGCTCTCTGGATTCGTTCTCCAGGAACTTGAATAGCAGGTTGAGCTCTTCCCTTGCTGAGAAGTCCAAGCTGTTGATTGCGTCTTTGAACGTAAACTTCCACGTCCGGTAGTTCTCAGGGCGGTCGTCGAAGCTGGTGAGTCCTGCTTGCACCAGGTCACGCCGGATCATGTACTTGACTATGTCTGTCAGGCCTGAGGCCTCAGCGTATTTTTCCCGTTCTGAGGTAGTTGCTGGGAGGGTTCGTGCGGTCGCCTCTTCCTTGGCGTGGACGCGTGATGACTGCTGGTCGGTATGAGGGGCTGTGTTCTCCCGTGTGGGTGTACCTGGACGGCGAGCCTGTTGTAGTGCATCCGTGTGCGCGCTGGCGTGTGGATCACTGTTGCGGCCGTGGCTATCCCAGGCAGCATATACCATTGAGGGAGCAGCGTCTTCTCCTCGTGGACTTAGCGAGTCTTTGGTGTCTGTGGAGTCACTCCCTCCGTCTTGAGATGGTGCGCTGGTATTTACACTGAAGAGGCTCCTTACGTAGTCTTCAGTGCGTTGGGCTGGATCCTCTGAGGCTATCCGTCTGTACGGTAGCTCCCCGCCGTCCTGTCTCGCAGCTGCTTCTAGGACTTCGGCTTGGGCTATGGCGGCAGCGGCTTCCTCTTCTTTGCTTAGAGCCTCTAGATCCGCGTCCAATTTGGCCTTTCTACGCGCATTGGCAGCAGCGGCGGCAGCATTGGCAGCGGCGGTGGTAGCAGCGGCGGCGGCATTGGCAGCGGCGGCGGCTTGCTCCACCTCTTCTATGCGTGCTTTTTCTGCCCTTACGGCTGCCTCTCTCTGACCATATTCGGCCCTGGCGCGTGCGGCCTCTGCGGTGGCTCGCGCCTTGGTAGCGCTCGACATGTTAGATCGCGCTGATCTTGCTGACCTTGAAGAATGCCTGGATGTGCTTGAGCGCTGCGATGCGGTTTCCAGCAAAGGGTCTTTCCTCTTAGTCTCGGCTTCCGTGATAGAGGTTCGCATGTGGCTGTCACGTGTCAAGTCAATGTTATGCTGTAGGTCCCTTTCGTGCAAGCTTTCGCCGTTGTTACCCCTGGCCAAGTAAGTGACGTATGCCTCTGACAGCTCTTGGTAGCGTGCGTGATCTATCTTTAATTGAGTTATTGCCTGCTCGAGCTGTTGTACATAATTGCCGGCTCCGGCGACATTGCTTATCCCAAGTGTGGTTGTTTCCCAGGCCAACTCTAATTTAGCGCGGTGCGCTTCAATGTCAGTCTCATATTTTTCGCGGGCCTTTTGTGTCAGTGTGACTGCCCGTTTGGGCCTTGCGCCCGCCTGCGCCTGTTGCAGTTGCGCAGCGGTCTCTGTGTCTGAGTGATCGCTTTCCTGCGTGATGTCTGGTGAGGCTCTGAGTTATGCCATGCTGTAGGTGTGTGTAGGCCTTTAGCCAGTGCGTGTGGTGTGCGGTCTTTTACCTGTGTCAGCGATGGGCGTCTGTCTCAGATGATGCCGAGCGGTGTCCTGCAGCGTGCAGCATAGGGGTAGCTGTACTCACAGGTGTCCGGTGGCTCTGACCCGTGTCCTGGCGGGTGTCCGGTAGCGTGGCCCTTGATGGCGCTAGCCGTGGGGATGTGCGCAGGGGTAGGTGAGATGGTGGCTCCTCACTATGGGGCTGTGCAGAGGGTGAACTCAAAGAGACAGAGAAGGCGATCAAGGCTTTGTGTAGGAAGCACTGTTTGTTTGCAAAGCTGCTGTGCAGTGTGAGCTACTTCTTGTCTGTTAAGGCTGCAGGCTGTGTGCAGTTTGCTGTGTAAGCTACTTGCTTGTTTGTAAGGTTGCAGGCTGTGTGCAGTTTGCTGTATAAAGCTTGCTGCCCTGTCTGGCAGAGTAAAGCTGCTGCTTGTGCAGAGACTATTCTGTATTCTTATTAGCAAAGTAAGGCTGCTCACTTGTCTTTGCATAAAGATGTAGTTGTTTGCTGTGTAGAGGCTGGTGGCTCTGTGTAGCAACGTGGAGCAGTATGCTTGTACTGTGGTGGTGAGAGACTGCTGTTTATTTGCTGTGTAAGCTGCTTGCTTGTTTCTTTAGCATAAAGGCTGTGGGTAGCAGCTCCTCTGTGTGTGTCCCCAAGGCACACGGTCCTCTTTTTACTTTTCTGAAGCCAGGGTCACGTTTGATGTGTGAATGGCTCCCGATAGCATTAACACAGTTCCCTTTTAAATCACTCCAAGCCCTGTAATATTTCCTCCACTTTATTGGGAAAAGCAGCAGAACACAGATACTTGTGGATGGTATGTAGTGGTGATTATTAGTTAGAAACCGGTAAAAAGAGATGGCCTCACCATGGGGGATGAACAGAGAAGGGTCTTGTACTCACTGTCTCCAGGGTGGAAAAGGAAGTGAGGGGCAGTGTGGGTAAAGGAATAGTCTAGCGGCAGACTATCTCTGAACAAACAGGAGGGGTGGCAAACTAGCCCATTCTGGTGAGGATCTCAGAAACTGCAGTAGCAGCTCACTGATTCCATGCCCAGAGGCAAGAAATGCAACATTGTTGCAAGTTACACAGGCACAGTATGTGTGTGCAAACTCCATGCAGCTGGGAATAAGATCTGACAGGCAGAAGCTGCAAAGGAGAGAGGGAGGTGAGTCAGAAAGGTAGTTCTGGTTCCATGACAATGAGTTAATTATTATTTATTACCCCCACTGCTTTACACGTCTATTTTGTGATTTACCCCTGTCAAACATGTCATCCAGATAGGGGTTCCTCGAAATTTTACAAAATACTTAAAGGGTTCCGCAAAACAAAAAAGGTTGGGAATCACTGATATAGACATTATATATATATATATATATATATACACAGTGTTCGACAATCCTATACATCTGCACGCCCGGGGCGAGTGGATTTAACATCTGGGCGAGCTCTTATTGGCCTAAGCAGCACACGTGTTTGTTTTTTAATTTTCCCTGCTCAAGCTGAAAAAAACAAAACTCCCCTTACCTGACTGCTCATTGGCGCGCTCTCCCAGGCTTTGTGGGCGCGCGGCCAGGCTCTATATGAGCCCGCCCCTAACGAGCAGCCATTCTTTTTCCATGGAGATCTGTTGGACACAGTAAGTACTATCTGTGCCTTCCCCCCCGTCCCTCCCGCTGCCCGCAGTTATGGAGGTGGTAGCGGGGGTGTTCTCTTGTCCACGGCGCTCCCCCCGTGTCAGCCCGGGCGGGAGATGGGAGCGAGAATGTCCCCTCAGGTCTCCGCTTCCCCCCGGTCCCCGTGTCAGACCGGCGGGCGGGAGATGGGAGCGGGGATGTCCCCCCAGAATGTGTGTGTGTATATATGGGAGAATGTGTGTGCGTGTGTGTGTGTATATGGGAGGATGTGTATGTGTGTATGGGAGTATGTGTGTGACACCAGAGGTACCCCCCCAATCAGTCACCCCCCCCAGTCAGTCAGTCACCCCCCCCCCCAGTCAGTCAGTCACCCCCTCCCCCCCAGTAAGTCACGCCGTCTCCCCTTTCTCTGGTCTCCCCGTCTCCCCCGTCTCTGGTCTCCCCTGCCTCCCCTCTCTCTGGTCTCCCCACCTCCCCTCTCTCTGGTCTCCCCACCTCCCCTCTCTCTGGTCACCCCCGACTCCCCTCTCTCTGGTCTCCTCCGTCTGTGGTCTCTCTCTTTCTTTCCCCTGTCTCTCTCCTCTCTGTCTCTTTCTCTCTCCCCAGTCTCTGTCTCTCTCTCCCCTCTCTCCCCTCTCTCTGTCTCTCCCCTCTCCCCCCCCTCTGCCTCCCCCTCTCCCTCTCTCCCTCCCCCCCTCTCTCTTTCTCCCCCTCTCCCTCCCCCCTCTCTCTTTCTCCCCCTCTCTCTCTCTAACAAACAAGAAGTACACTTACTTTGGGGTTGGGGAATGAGAAGTATATAGCATAGCAATTCTCTCGCAATCAGGTAGCATTCAGATGATAAATTGAAGACAAAGGATACAGGGGAACAACAGTTTATAAACCTTTTGTGCCCTATCCTTAACATTGAGTACCGTGGATTGGTTTTCAATTACCTCTAGCCAGTCGTTAATGTGGGAACACAATTTGACTCATGCCCCCCTGCTAGTGGGTACATGCGCAGTAGAGGTCTGGGGTCTCATTTCTATAACCCCTCCTCTACATCAGGGATGCCAGCTAGTTTACCAATTTGGGATTCTGGCAGGATATTCTTTGTTTGTGAGGTGTGAAATGGAACACTTGAAGACTGCTCTGGTTTGAGTAATCTCCGCCCTCATGCAAACAGTGGAGGTGACAAAATCCTTTGAAACATACTCAAGTCCTAGACATTGGGTCGCCTTTCTGGTCATATGCTACCTTGGTATGCAAAGGAATTTCCTCTGGGTTTTACTCATACCTTGAAATACAGTATGTTGGATAAAACATGAACATATTAAAATATCCGGTTCTTTGGGTCCAGCAGGTCCAAACTTCCCAGTTCTCAATGCCGGAACTGGGACACCCTATGGTCCAATTTGCGACTTGCTACGACCTGGGGAACCGGAGATACACAAATACACTTAAAACCGTTTCACATTTTAATACACAAAACTCCGCTGTAAATTAAATCACGGTTTTTCACTAAATCCCCATTGAAAACAACGGGTTCCGCCGCCATAGACTTTCAATGGCAAACCGCCGCCATTGGCGGCTATGGGAATCCCCGCCATAGACTTTCAACGGGGCGATGCCGCCGTTGAAGTCAATGGGGGTTTTCCGCCGTAGCCGGTCAATGGGGTTTGGCCGCCATTGAAGTCTATGGGAGAAATCCCGAACTTTCAAGGGGGTCCATACTCCGTCGGGTTGGTCCAAGAGGGTCAAGGATGGTTCTGCAGCGATGCCGGAGCAGTGGCTACAGATACCCCAAACCCTGATCCTCTGAGCCCTCCGGAACCGGAGCTATGGATTACCAAATTTCAGCATTTGACACTTTGCAGTTTTCCTGAGCTTTTTCTGCCGCCGCCATTGGAACCTATGGCGGGCCCGCTCTTCTCGGTTCGACCCTTATCGGGGGTCCAGGATACAGGGACCCGGTTGTGGTCGAGTGGGGGGAGGTCTAGGAACTAGGGACAGAAAGAATTTTATTTCTAGGGGCCCTAGAACTGTTTATTCCCACGCACACTTGCCGTTGAACTTGACTTGTAAGTGATCAAAGCTCTCCTATTGAAAATGTATCCGCTTTGCGGTTAAGCGGTTTGGACGGCAGCCAACTCGTTCCTGGAAAGCTCTCTCGAGGATTTCTCCATTGAAGTCAATGAGCCCATTGACTTTCAATGGGAAACCGCCGCTCTCCCTCTCGGACGCCATCTGCTGGTCTTCTCAGGAACAGGACTTAACAGCAAGATTCGCCATTGAAAGACATGGAGTTCCAATGGCGGCCTATGGGAGCCTGCAAAATGGTGCCTGAAAAGGCGGGAAAGTTACACAAAGGGCTATAATCACTATACCACTATTAACCCTTGTGCTCCCGGATGGGAGCACAAGGGTTAATAGTGGTATAGTGATTATACATCACACATCCCAGTGTGTGATGCAGACACTGATTAACCAGATGTTACAATAAAACAGGGGAAACAGGGGAATACACATTTACATGTCATTACAGGAGTTAAATCACAGTTCTGGGTCTCAGCCCAGTTAACCCCTTGTCTCCCTGGTGAGGTCAGGGGATGGCAAAATGGGGTGTAACCCCTTTAATCCAGGGCCACCCCCTTTCTCCCTCTACAACCCAGAAGACAGGTAGAAAACACCTCCCCTCCAACTTATAACATTGCTGGAATGAGGTACCTGGACATTGAGTGACTGCGGATCAGGTAAGATCCCAGGCGGGATTGCTGCTTTAGATATTGTGAAGCGGGGACATCCAGACACTGGTAAAGGGGTTCAGGAAACTAGTCATTCACATCTGGCTTTTATTTCTAGATCCAAAATTTACACACACACACACACACCACACACACACACACACACACACACACACACACACACACACACACATACACATACACACACACCAAGGACTAATTGTAGTATAATGTAATACAATAAATACATTTATGTCAAAAACGAATGTTGTTCTGACTAGGAATTTATTAAATGTATTTTACTTATATATTTTATTTTAAAGCGGGGTTGGGGGCGAGACAAGGGGCGGGACTAGGTGGCGAGTAGATTTTTTGGTTCGGCGAGTAGATTTTTGGGTCATTTGTCAAACACTATATATATATATTATATAAAGAGAAAAATAAAGTAGCGAACTTCCCCTTTGAAAAAGTCGCCCGTGTCAGGGAGCATCATTACGCATTACGCACCGACACTACGTCATACGCATGCGCACGAAGAGGCTGGATCGAGCGCGGAACAGCATTGCGGCCATCCAGTTCAGGAGACATTCTCTGGGACTTTTAGATGCTTTTTGTGAATATCTGAGGCACCCTTGGGCCCCTGCACGGACAACGCCCTTTCTACCTTTGAGGCTGATTGGAACTATGGATCCCATCTTGTACATCGGATTGGTGGTGATATATTCACAAACTGCTTATATTTTATCTACCTTGTGAGTGCATTTTCCCCCTCCCCCTCCTTCCCAACATTAAATGTACGGTTTTACACTATGGGGCGTGCGCTCTCTCCTCTCTTTTTCCTATATACAGCATCGACACACTTTATTCGAGCAAATGCCCAGTTTGTACCTGGCAGATACCTGGAATGCGCCGCTCCTCACCTCTGACAAGCCCCGTTGCGTTTGCCTTCCCAGCCACGGTTCATGCCTGGCTGACGGGGGCCTGATCTGTTAAATGATAATGATCAGGATTTAATAGGCTGCAATGCTTCGCGTGTCCACCAGATGGCATAAATTCATGAATTGTAATGCAGTATATATATATACAGTACTGTATATACACAGTATATATATATATATATATATATATATATATATAGACCATAGCACCACCTTGAGAAAGGTCCCACTGGGGGACCGAAACGTCGGTTTTTGTGTCTTCTATCAAATATAGAACATTTTTGATTTACTTACCTGCGTGCTGTCCCTTGATGTCGTGTTGCAACCGGTATCGTATGGTCTGTTATTGCTTTATGGGATAAGCACCAAAACTTATTTACTTGCATATGGTGTGCCGGCTGTGCATTGGATTCTATATATATATATATATATATATATATATATATATATATATATATATACTGTATAACAACAAGCCCTATAAGCCCTAACATACAGTACTGTACACATACAGTACTGTATATGCACATACATAAATGATACTACTGTATGGGCGGCGGGGGCGAGATGTGTTTGCAGCAGAGAGAGATCCGCTGCTCTCTCTCTGCGCAAACATCGGCACATTAAAAATTATTTTAAATACATTTTTATTGATAGTGTAGATGTGCAGGGGGTCTCCGGAGCTGAACCGCGTTGGTTTCAGGTCTGGGGACCCCCTGCTCCCCGAGATACAGCCCCCTTTAGGGGGTGCCGGTATCCCTCTGCTTGGTTTAAAGGTCCCGATCACGTGATCGCGGCCTGTAAACCAAGCAGAGCAGAGGGATACCGGCACCCCCTAAAGGGGCCTGTATCTCGGGGAGCAGGGGGTCCCCAGACCTGAAACCAGTGCGGTTCTGCTCTGGAGACCCTCTGCACATGTACAGTATCAATAAAACACATACAGTATACAGTATAAATAAACACTCGTTCTTTACCTTAGCGGCTATGCGCTATGGTAAAGAAGCAGCATTTCTGTATTTTAATAATATTGTACAGTGAGCAGGGGGTTCCCTGAGCCAGAAATTAATGCTCAGGGACCCCCCCTGCTCCTGCTCAATATTATTAAAAATACAGAAATGCTGCTTCATTACCATAGCGGATAGCCGCTAAGGCAATGAAGGGGTTAACTCCTGAGGAAGGTCCCATTCTGTAGGACCGAAACGTTGGGTTTCTGGATGTATTTTTGCTTTCACTAATACACTTTGATTTTCAACATTGAGTGCTGTCTCTTGTTTACCAATCCTTGGAACGTTAACGTATAACTACATTCTCTATATGGGACGTGCACCTGTGGCTTACCAGCACCTATTGGAGTGTCAACTGCCTTATCTGACTATATATAGATATATATATAGATATATACAGTATACAGTATATATACACACAGATGATGAACCAATATACAAATACATGTAGAATGGTTATCAAAATCATACAGTCCTACAAATAACGCTTCTCTATACAGACAATAATAATAATCCATTTAATAATCCTAACTGATTTTACAATATAAAACATAACATTCCAATCCACACAGTACATTGCATTTACATTGTATAAATGATGCATAAAATCTATGCACCATATACATTCTGCAAATGAATGTTAACAATATAATTGCAAGCTACTCTACCAGTAAATACAAACACTTCCAAACAAGTCAACTATTTTAACCAATCAAGTAAACAAAAATCAATATATACTGTAAGTACCAACCAGAAAACACAATTTAAAACCAAAGCTAACCCTTACAATACCAAGGATTACATCTATCTAATTGTAAAAAACCTTATACTTTATACACAGCATTGCAATAAACAAAATACATGATGAACAATACAGTACATTCCCTGTATCTCCCTGCCTTCAGTGTAATCTATTTAAAGCCCCCTCCCCCCTAATGTTTCTGTTAAACAGATTACACTGAAGGCAGAGAGATGTAAAGGCCTAAAGGCCTAAAGCCCAGTCCCTCCTAATGTTTCTGTTAAACAGATTACACTGAAGGGAGAGAGATTTTACAGAAACCCACATTATGGGGGAGGGGGCTTTAAACAGATTACACTGAAGGCAGCGAGATGTTTCTGTTACCAGTAAATCTCCCTCCCTGCTGTCAGTGCAGTGTATGTAAATGTGGGGAGGGGGGGGGGGGACCCAATGTGCATACTGTGAGGTCTAACCACCCTCACCCCCTACCCACATACCGTTACCCCCCCCCCCCCCATCCTGGCCATGGCCCCTCCGCTTCTGCAAAACAGACACAAAAATTAAAACATACAAAGTAATGTCCCCTAACCCCTTAATCACCATAGCGGTTATTAACCGCTACAGTCATGAAGGGGTTAACCCACCCTCACCCACCACTCGGGATGCCTACATACCCTCCCACACTAACCCCCCCCGTGAGGCCTAACCACCCAGTCAGTACCCACAAGGGAGGCCTACCCACATACCGTTGGGGAAACACCCCACCCCCAGTACCCACAATAAAAACAGTACAATGACCGACAATAAACAGCATTATATTTATTAAATACATTACCCACCCCCTGTGCCCCCCCATAAATACAAGATTTATCCTTTTACATACAGGGTTCATAACGCAGTCCCACACTAGTCCCCGGTGGGCTGGCAGGGCACCTGGACAGACCTACAGTTTACCAGCAGCCCTTTTTACACAGGTTCTGGAGGCCTGCTGGTGGATCCTGCCAGCACCATGGCACCCAGGTGGTCTCCTTGGGTCACCGTGGGCCACAATTGGGTCTCCACGGTAGGCCCAAGGATGTCTGGGAGCCCCGGGTCAAACCCACAGGTGTCTGCGGGGCCTCGGGTGGTTCCCTCGGGGGTCTGGGGAACTCACGGGTGCTCACTACGGGTCCGCGGTGCCCCCACAGAAGTGGGACCACACATCATCATACCCGCACCTACGGGTCGGCGGTGCCCCCACAGAAGAGGGACCACACATCGTCATCCCCGCAGACTACGGGTCCGCGGTGCCCCCACAGAAGTGGGACCACACATCATCATCCCCGCATGTGTCACCCGTGGAACCACCAGCCTGATACCCTTGGGATACCCGAGGATACCCACAGGTGGTCTCCAGAGGCCCCACGCAAAACCACGGAATCAAACCCTGAATGTAAAAAAAATAAACCTGGCCTATACATTCAATACATACACCCTCCCCCCCAACACCTACAGTACAATAATGTGCAAAATAACTATTATCCAGATATGGATAATAGATTAATTGCCCATTATTAAAAACATTAACTAGCATATACAAATAAATAAAGTACTACTGACCTCATCAATACGAAGTGTCCGTTGCCAGCAAAATCCTTGTCTTGTCTACAACATACATAGCAAATACAAAGCCAATACATTGCAATTACATTCAGATATCAATTAACCCCTTAAACACCTTATCAGATAATAACCGCAAAGGTGATTAAGGGGTTAAGCCACACAGGCCCGATACCCACCCTTCACCCATGAATTTGTACTGTGGCTTCATCATGCAACTATATATATATACACTGTATATATATACAGAGAGACAGAGAGAAAGAGAGAGAGAGATATACAGTATATATATATATATATATATATATATATATATATACACACACGTTATATACACACCCATGATAAACCAATATACAGTACAAATACATGTAGAAGGGTTATCAAAAGCATACTGCCCTACAACCAAGTAAACAAAAATCAAAAGCCAATACATTGCAATTACACTCAGATATCAATTAACCCCTTAAACACCTTATCAGATAATATCCGCAAAGGTGATTAAGGGGTTAAGCCACACAGGCCCGATACCCACCCTTCACCCATGAATTTGTACTGTGGCTTCATCATGCAACTATATATATATACACTGTATATATATACAGAGAGACAGAGAGAAAGAGAGAGAGAGATATACAGTATATATATATATATATATATATATATATATATATATATATATATATATATATATATATATATATACACACACGTTATATACACACCCATGATAAACCAATATACAGTACAAATACATGTAGAAGGGTTATCAAAAGCATACTGCCCTACAACCAAGTAAACAAAAATCAAAAGCCAATACATTGCAATTACACTCAGATATCAATTAACCCCTTAAACACCTTATCAGATAATATCCGCAAAGGTGATTAAGGGGTTAAGCCACACAGGCCGATACCCACCCTCACCCATGAATTTGTACTGTGGCTAAATCATGCAACTATATATATATATACTGTATATATATACAGAGAGACAGAGAGAAAGAGAGAGAGATATATACAGTATATATATATATATATATATATATATATATATATATATATACACACACACGTTATATACACACCCATGATAAACCAATATACAGTACAAATAAATGTAGAAGGGTTATCAAAAGCACTGTCCTACAACCAAACACTTCTCCATACATACACACTAAATTAAAATCAATTTCCTTTAATATTCATAACTGATCTCTCAATCTAAATCATCACTAAACCTCTGAAAAGCCATTAAACAACTTACCTTCCAATATAAATGATGCCTAAATATCTATGCACCATATACATTCTGCAAGTAAACAAAACTCAATTAGCAATCATTATTTACATCCCTAAACAATTCACACTAGATCCCGAACAATAAAACCATTAACAAATTCACGCCTAGAGCAGAACAATTAAGCCTTTGAAAAAATATAAGTACCGACAAAAATACAACCTTTACAAACCAAGCCTATCCCTGACCTTCCTCAAACACACAATACAATACCAAGGAATACATCTATCTAATTTTAAAATACTTTAAACTCACAATAAAGCATACTGTAGCAGCATACACAAAATAATTTAAAACACATCTAATCCAGCTTTTAAAACATCATTTCTTACCCTGTACTGTACTGTATGTATATATCTCTCTAGACATATATACATACATACATACAGTGGCAAGAAATGATATACCACAAAAAAAAAAAAAATACATGTTAAAAAACCTTTTGAAAAAATTAACAAGTTAAATAAAATACATTTCTTTACTGTAGTTCACTTACCATTACTTGCCCCCACCGACTCCCGTTGCGCAGCTTACTCACGAACCAATCCACGATCAGGAACCCATAAAATAATAAACCAGAAAATAATAAACATTAAACTAAAAATCCAAACCAATCCACGGGTCTTCTATCTGTAATCCATCTTCATCTGTGTTCTTCTTTCTTCTATCTCCTTCCAGCGGGGCGGGGCGGGGCGGGGTCTTCTCCCCGTCTGCGGCCATGCCCTGGTCTTCTTTCTTTCCCGGAGGTCCTTCCTCCGCGGCGTCTGGCTTCAAAATGAGATGACATAGGCTTTTAAAGGCCTATGACGTCACATTTTGCGTCATGGTTCCCACGGTCCTGATTGGACCGTGAAAACCATGTGTTTTGGCCGACAGCGGAGGAGACGCGCGAAATCCACTCAGTTGGTTGACACCACGAGTACTCCTGGAAACCTCCCCGCACACTTCAAGCAGACGTCCAGCACCCCACAGCAGACGGCCACCCCTGGTTAAAGACCCCGTACCATTGCACATGTCCTACTCCAGGACGGTGAGTAGGATTTCAGTTTTACCTCCGGTGGAGCAGCAAGGCTTCTTTCGGCCCAAGTGCTGGGAAGCCCCTTTTTCCTTTAACTAACAGAAGATCATCCACTGTTCATTTTACAGTTCATGTTTTACACCAATTGTAGTTACAATTGTTTTAACTAATAAATGTTCCATATTTCCATCCATATGTCTTACATTGTCTAAAGGGTAATACACTATTGTGGTTTTTTGTATTTCTCTTGTCTCCCTCTCTGAGCTTATCCAAAAGAAACCTCAGCACAAGACTCTTGTTCCAGCCACTTACCCTCAGCGCCATAAGAGGTTTTTTCTACCCATATATATATATATATAGTTGCATGATGAAGCCACAGTACAAATTCATGGGTGAAGGGTGGGTATCGGGCCTGTGTGGCTTAACCCCTTAATCACCTTTGCGGTTATTATCCGATAAGGTGTTTAAGGGGTTAATTGATATCTGAATGTAATTGCAATGTATTGGCTTTGTATTTGCTATGTATGTTGTGGACAAGACAAGGATTTTGCTGGCAACGGACACTTCGTATTGATGAGGTCAGTAGTACTTTATTTATTTGTATATGCTAGTTAATGTTTTTAATAATGGGCAATTAATCTATTATCCATATCTGGATAATAGTTATTTTGCACATTATTGTACTGTAGGTGTTGGGGGGGAGGGTGTATTTATTGAATGTATAGGCCAGGTTTATTTTTTTACATTCAGGGTTTGATTCCGTGGTTTTGCGTGGGGCCTCTGGAGACCACCTGTGGGTATCCTCGGGTATCCCAAGGGTATCAGGCTGGTGGTTCCACGGGTGACACATGCGGGGATGATGATGTGTGGTCCCACTTCTGTGGGGGCACCGCGGACCCGTAGTCTGCGGGGATGACGATGTGTGGTCCCACTTCTGTGGGGGAACAGCCGACCCGTAGGTGCGGGGATGATGATGTGTGGTCCCACTTCTGTGGGGGCACCACGGACCCGTAGTGAGCACCCGTGAGTTCCCCAGACCCCCGAGAGAACCACCCGAGGCCCCGCTGACACCTGTGGGTTTGACCCGGGGCTCCCAGACATCCTTGGGCCTACCGTGGAGACCCAATAGTGGCCCATGGTGACCCAAGGAGACCACCTGGGTGCCATGGTGCTGGCAGGATCCACCAGCAGGCCTCCAGAACCTGTGTAAAAAGGGCTGCTGGTAAACTGTAGGTCTGTCCAGGTGCCCTGCCAGCCCACCGGGGACTAGCGTGGGCATGCATTATGAACCCTGTATGTAAAAGGATAAATCTTATATTTATGGGGGGGCACAGGGGGTGGGTAATGTATTTAATAAATATAATGCTGTTTATTGTGGGTCATTGTACTGTTTTTATTGTGGGTACTGGGGGTGGGGTGTTTCCCCAACGGTATGTGGGTAGGCCTCCCTTGTGGGTACTGACTGGGTGGTTAAGCCTCACGGGGGGGGTTAGTGTGGGAGGGTATGTAGGCATCCCGAGTGGTGGGTGAGGGTGGGTTAACCCCTTCATGACTGTAGCGGTTAATAACCGCTATGGTGATTAAGGGGTTAGGGGACATTACTTTGTATGTTTTCATTTTTGTGTCTGTTTTGCAGAAGCGGAGGGGCCATGGCCAGGATGGGGGGGGGTAACGGTATGTGGGTAGGGGGTGAGGGTGGTTAGACCTCACAGTATGCACATTGGGTCCCCCCCCCCCTCCCCACATTTACATACACTGCACTGACAGCAGGGAGGGAGATTTACTGGTAACAGAAACATCTCTCTGCCTTCAGTGTAATCTGTTTAAAGCCCCCTCCCCCTAATGTGTGTTTCTGTAAAATCTCTCTCCCTTCAGTGAAATCTGTTTAACAGAAACATTAGGGGGGAGGGGGCTTTAGGCCTTTACATCTCTCTCCCTTCAGTGTAATCTGTTTAACAGAAACATTAGGGGGGAGGGGGCTTTAGGCCTTTAGGCCTTTACATCTCTCTGCCTTCAGTGTAATCTGTTTAACAGAAACATTAGGGGGGAGGGGGCTTTAAACAGATTACACTGAAGGCAGGGAGATACAGGGAATGTACTGTATTGTTCATCATGTATTTTGTTTATTGCAATGCTGTGTATAAAGTATAAGGTTTTTTACAATTAGATAGTTGTAATCCTTGGTATTGTAAGGGTTAGCTTTGGTTTTAAATTGTGTTTTCTGGTTGGTACTTACAGTATATATTGATTTTTGTTTACTTGATTGGTTAAAATAGTTGACTTGTTTGGAAGTGTTTGTATTTACTGGTAGAGTAGCTTGCAATTATATTGTTAACATTCATTTGCAGAATGTATATGGTGCATAGATTTTATGCATCATTTATACAATGTAAATGCAATGTACTGTGTGGATTGGAATGTTATGTTTTATATTGTAAAATCAGTTAGGATTATTAAATGGATTATTATTATTGTCTGTATAGAGAAGCGTTATTTGTAGGACTGTATGATTTTGATAACCATTCTACATGTATTTGTATATTGGTTCATCATCTGTGTGTATATATACTGTATACTGTATATATATATATATCTATATCTATATAGATATATATATATATATATATATATACAGTATCAGTATATATATACAGTATCAGTATATACTGTATATGTATAGGGATTGTTATTATATATATACTGTGTATATATATACAGTATATATTTATTTCTCTTCATGTATTTATTTATTTATTTATTTAGATTTATTTATTAATTGTGGGGCTGCTGTGCGTGAATTTTTTTTATTGGGGTGAGGGGGGTGTTTGGCCCTTGGTGTGAGTTTAGGACTTGCAGCAGCAGCACAATTAATAAATAAATCTAAATAAATAAATAAATAAATGAATGAATATAAATAAATACATTTAAAATACATTTTTATTGATAGTGTAGATGTGCAGAACCGCACTGGTTTCAGGTCTGGGGACCCCCTGCTCCCCGAGATACAGGCCCCTTTATGCCGGTATCCCTCTGCTCTGCTTGGTTTACAGGCCGCGATCACGTGGTCGGGCCCTTTAAACCAAGCAGAGGGATACCGGCACCCCCTAAAGGGGGCTATATCTCGGGGAGCAGGGGGTCCCCAGACCTGAAACCAACGCGGTTCAGCTCCGGAGACCCCCTGCACATCTACACTATCAATAAAATGTATTTCAAATGTATTTATTGTCATTTATTTATTTAGATTTATTTATTTATTTTTTGGCGGCTGCTGTGTGTGTGTATTTTTTTTATTGTGGGTAGCGGGGGTGGGTGAATGGGGTATTAGCCCCAACGGTGCTTGTTTAGGGCTTGCGGGGGGTAGCGGGAGGGCTTAACCCCTTCATGACCGTAGCGATATTAACTGCTATGGTCGTGAAGGGGTTAAGTGCACCCGCAACCCCCCCGCAAGTCCTAAACTCACACCAAGGGCCAAATACCCCCCTCACCCATCCCCACTACACACAATAAAGCGGGCACGGTGGGTTAACCCCTTCATTGCCTTAGCGGCTATCCGCTATGGTAATGAAGCAGCATTTCTGTATTTTTAATAATATTGAGCAGGAGCAGGGGGGGTCCCTGAGCATTAATTTCTGGCTCAGGGAACCCCCTGCTCACTGTACAATATTATTAAAATACAGAAATGCTGCTTCTTTACCATAGCGCATAGCCGCTAAGGTAAAGAACGAGTGTTTATTTATACTGTATACTGTATGTGTTTTATTGATACTGTACATGTGCAGAGGGTCTCCAGAGCAGAACCGCACTGGTTTCAGGTCTGGGGACCCCCTGCTCCCCGAGATACAAGCCCCTTTAGGGGGTGCCGGTATCCCTCTGCTCTGCTTGGTTTACAGGCCGCGATCACGTGGTCGGGCCCTTTAAACCAAGCAGAGGGATACCGGCACCCCCTAAAGGGGGCTGTATCTCGGGGAGCAGGGGGTCCCCAGACCTGAAACCAACGCGGTTCAGCTCCGGAGACCTCCTGCACATCTACACTATCAATAAAAATGTATTTAAAATAATTTTTAATGTGCGGATGTTTGCGCAGAGAGAGAGCAGCGGATCTCTCTCTGTTGCAAACACATCTCGCCCCCGCCGCCCATACAGTAGTATCATTTATGTATGTGCATATACAGTACTGTATGTGTACAGTACTGTATGTTAGGGCTTATAGGGGTTGTTGTTATACAGTATATATATATATACATATTCATTACATATGCATATACATTACATATGCATTACAATTCATTATAGGGGATGGCTTCAAAGAGAACAGCTCGCAAGCGCCCCCATGTGTATTTACACGGCATTGCAGTATTTCAGCCAGCCGGAATAAAATGCTTAAATCCCTGCCGGGAAAATAACGCAATGCACTCCGGCAGAAAACGATCAGAAACCTGAATACACCCGGGTATACACGAATTCGCGAGACTAGCCGAGCGAGAATAAAGTGTGTCGGTACTGTATAAATATATGTTAAATTATCCGTAATCAACCAATCTAGGCAATACTTTGTCTTCTCAAAAAGACACGGGACAATAGCTTTATAACCAGCTGTCAATGTGTAACAGCACTGGTAGACCGAGTGAGCCTATCCAGTGTCTCAATGTTATTGTAAGCCTGTAAGGTACCATGTGGGTGACTTATAATTATAAAACTCCCCTATGGTCAGATCATAAAAATAAGACAATGGACATTATATGCTTATCATAACAGGCTAACCAGAATTAAAATAATCTGGGCATCATTTTAACTGTGTACAATCCTTAGCAGTGTCACGGATAAGTCTGGGATCTATGGCTATAATCAGTCATCACAGAGCAGAAAGTAATAGGACTCAACTGTGACAAGTAGCAGATAATTAGTTTCACCCTCAAGATTCTCAAATAAACCTCTTACAACACATATGTTTACGTCAGAAACATCTACATTTCATGATGCTAGTGCCACGACTCTGATAAATACTGGGAGAGAGTTATTGAGTTGTTTTATACTCAATGATTAAATGTGCAATAAAATAACTGTTCATCTCCCAGGCCCTGGGTCATAACAAATAATAAATAAATGTCATAAAAAAATGACAACAAAGGCTGCGGCCACGCTGCCGCTGAGTGCGCTCATGATTGAGAGCAGTGACATCACCACCTCTCCAAGCATGAGCGCTCGGCTATCCTTCACAAATTCGAGAGCAGGAGCGGGGGGCGTGGTGTATAAGGAAGGGGGCGTGTCATTGGCTGGATCGGGGCTGTATGTGTCTCTCTGTGTGTGTGTCTCTGTGTGTGTGTGTATTTGTCTCTGTGTGTCCCTCCATTCTCTCCTTCCCCCTTCCCTCCCTTCTCTTCTTCCCCCTTCGCTCCATTCTCTACTTCCCCCTTCCCTCTTCCTTCCCTCCCTCCACCTTCCCTCCATTCTGTCCTTCCCCCCTTCTCTCCCTCCACCTTCCCTCCATTCTCTTCGTCCCCCCTTCCCTCCATTCTCTCCCTCCCCCTTCCCCCCCTCCCCCTTCCCTCCATTCTCTCCCTCCCCCTTTCCCTCCCTCCCCTTCCCTCCATTCTCTCCCTCCCCCCTTCCCCCTTCTCTCCCCCTTCCCTCCATTCTCTCTCTCCCCCCCTTCCCTCCATTCTCTCCCTCCCCCTTCCCACCTCTCTCTCCATTCTGTGTCTGTGTGTCTCTTCCCATTCTGTGTCTGTCTCTCTCTCCCCATTCGTTTCTGCCTCTCTCTCCCCATTGGATATTGAAGGGTTATGTGACCCTGCTCAATGCTTGGAAATCAAATTTCCTTGTCTCTCCAAGCGCTGAGCTTGGGAGAGCATACGTGCACGAGCGAACAAGCGTGGTCGTACATATTGAGTTTCATTGAAGTGAAAGCGGCAAGCGCGCTCAGCGGCAGCGTGGCCGCAGCCTTAGGCTAAGTCCCCGCTGGCGCTGAGCGCGCTCATGCTTAGAGCATGAGTGCCGGGTGTCCTGCAACTTGCGGACGCCCGAGCGGGGAGGCGAGGAGGGGGGGCGCAATTGCGGGCTATCGAGCAAGCGGGAAAGTTTAAAAATGTTATTTTCAAAAGCGCTAAGCGTGTGTGTCCACACATTTGCGCGCGCGCATCGCGTGAGCGGGAACATGCATATATATATGCATGTAACCACTCAAAGCGCCGCTCGATCAGCGAACTCAGCGCTAGCGGGGACGCAGCCATAGTGTCCAGACACCTGTCTGGACACTCCCCTACAGGACAGGAAGGGTTCTGACAGCGGTAAATTCCATTCTGCCAAATTAGACCCCACACACACACACAGAGAATTTATTGCGGAAGTCGCAGAATCCGCGGCAGTTTTACAAACGGTCTGATATCATTTGACTGTATGTATTTTAAAATCTTTCAGTAACAAGCCGTATTACACTCTTTCAATTATAATACTGTACATCTAAAAAGTAAAAAGTACTGTCTTTAAGCTGTAATTGAACCAATGAGGAGGAGAAGGAGGAGGGGAGAGATGAGGAGGAGGGGAGAGATGATGACGAGAGGGAGAGAGATGATGATGATGTGGAGGTGGAGAGATGAGGAGGAGGAGGTGGGGAGAGATGAGGAGGGATGATGAGAGAGAGGATCAGGAAGTGGATGGGGGGGAGGGAGAAAAAAATTGCAGTCAGTATTAATAATAATGTGGCCCTGGAAAAAAAATTGTCCGTGGGTCTGCACACGTCTAGCTACACCACTGAATATGAACTCCATTTTTGGTGACTCTAGGTCAAAGTGTCCTTATTTGTCCTCTGTCACAGAAAGTGTGAGCTAAGGGTGGAGGATACAATTCGATTTACATGAATTGTACATTTTAGGGAGCCCATCTTAGGAGGAAAATGTATTTAACTGTCAAACGAAACAAGATATAAATTAGCATTCAGTACAATTCCATTTGACCAAGTTGGAAGCAACATGTTTTTGTAAGATACGCTGCACTGTACTTTTTAGTAATTGTTAAAGCAGGTTCTACTTTCTGCCTATTTGCATAAAATGACGGTAAATAACTTAATATTGGTTAGTAAGGCATTATTGGGTTTCTTTTCACTCAGGTAATATGATATTATTGGGTAAATGTCACATCTAGGCAGGAGTGTTAATCACTTTTAAAATGTGTGTACTCCTCACGTAGACCACTCCCCGTGTGCACATGACTGTGTATGTGAAAGGGGTTAATAACATCCAGCGAAGTCACTCACCTCTCCGCATGGCACAAAAAATGAGTAGTAACTCCCCACCTCAAGAGTCCTCGGTCCCCTTATAAACTATGTACAGTAATGATCACAAAACCCAAGTCAGCAAAACGTGTCCGAAAAGGCGGTTAATCTATTCAAAAAGGTAATAGGTTCAATTAGAGCCCAAAGACAGTGCTTATTAAATCTAAAATGTAATGTTACAAAAAATGTGCAGGGCTTGCTACAGAAAAGAAAGGTTACAAAAACAAACAATATCTAAATGCTGACAGTTTTACAAAATATAAAGGGATAAACGCAAAAGACCTATAAACTATATTGATCCCTCCAAAGGTTGTGGAGTTGGAAATATAAGAATTTCTGTGTTACTGATATAATACCCCTCAGATGAATTCTGATTTAGGTACTCAAAATAATTGTTTTTAAACCCAAAATGTTGCCTCTGTGACAAAGGGCTGGGCAGTCTTTTGTGGGCGTGTCTTATCGCCAACTCCTCAACTTTTGACATTTGTAGCTGATGTTACTAGGAGAGAATGATTTTAATAAAATACCTAATAAATCTCTCCCTGTAACCACTAGATTAAGACTACTGATGTCATTACGTGCAGAATATTTTAATGCACGCTTAGACATCTATTTGATAGCACTACATCTAATTTTGAGAAGGAAACAAATTAACTTACATTAGCAACCCAGACCACCCCTCACATGTGATATTGTTACACATGCGTATTTCTGCTCGTCACATATACATATACATATATACATATATATATATATATATATATATATATATATATATATACAGTGCTTGACAAATCACCCAAAAATCTACTCGCCGAACCAAAAAATCTACTCGCCACCTAGTCCCGCCTCTAATCCCGCCCCCAACCCCGCCTCTAATCCCTCATTTTTAAAAAAACAAATTCCTAGTAAGAACATTCGTTTTTGACATTAGTTTATTTATTGTATTACATTATACTACAATTAGTCGTGTGTGTGTGTGTGTGTGTGTGTGTGTGTGTGTGTGTGTGTGTGTGTGTGTGTGTGTGTGTGTGTGTGTGTGTGTGTGTGTGTGTGTGTGTGTGTGTGTGTGTGTGTGTAAATGTCGAATCTAGAAAAAAAAGCCAGAATATTTAAAGCAGCAATCCCGCCTGGGATCTTACCTGATCCGCAGTCCCTCAATGTCCAGGTAC